>NC_133777.1:82665225-82817074 GCF_003597395.2 Chelonoidis abingdonii
AAAACTAGACACAGTACTCCAGATGAGGCCTCACCAATGCCGAATAGAGGAGAATGATCACATCCCTCGATGTGCTGGCAATGCTCCTAGCATCTTTGCAAGCAGATATATACTTGCCTTTATTTTATGGGGAGAGAACTCAGTCAGAATCACCAGCTGGTAGCTGTTGTTGAACCATCTCTGGATTATGACAGGACACCAGCATGGACAGGGCACCAGATAAACTGGTATTTTTACCAACATGATATCTAACCCTGCTCTGAGTAGGTGTTGTCAACACTACTGCTTAGGACTCCAGGCACCTGCTGGCGTTTGTTTATGTTAGCACCAGTGGAGCTGCAACCAGGGGACTCTTCTCCAGTAAAAAGGTTACTATAGGTGGAACCAAAGTCTCTGTTTTAAGAGTGGGCCCATTTGGTTTGTATGTGCTGCCTGGTTCTGTTAACTGTATTCTGGCACTGCCGCTGGCTGTTCTGTGGGATTGCTGAATAGTTTATAACTGCCCTTGAATGAATTGGTTTGGCTGTTTGTTCATAAATTGTGCAAAGCGGGTTGCTAGTATTGGGAATGGGAACTACAGATACTATGCATTGTAATTTTTTGACTGTTTTGCAGCATATGACCTGCTGAGATCATATGAAGGGACATGTTGTTCCCAAAGGAAGGAGGGAATCAGATTTCTTTACTAAGCAGAATTGTAAAGATGAAAATCAGAGCTTCTCTTTCAACAGAGAATAAAATATAAAATCAGACCCCTTCTCCTAACCGGTAGGAGCACCCACTGCTCTCTGCTTCTCTGAAGTACTCACAATCTTTCAGGATCTGGCCCTGAGAAATTGCTGTGAATCAAAAAAAAAAAAAAAAAAAAAAAAAGAAATGCGTTTCCAAATGTGTTTGTCAAAAGTGATTTATCTTGCTTGTCATATTCTTTTTTTAATGGACTTTGTTTCTGAGTCAGTAGCATTAATTCTGTGCTTTAATATGCTAGTTTTGTAGGCGGAAGGCTGCCTATCTGTAATGTGTGCAATACAGAATGCAATAGAGGGTGGGATTTGGCTTTGCTTTGTTTTTTTTTTTAATAAAAAAAAAGGAAGAAAAATCTTTCCAAGTGAATAATAGTTCAATTCATTATGCAGTTACAGAATCTGAAATAGTAGAATTATGGATTCCTGTCTTTCTAGTCAGTGTGTAATTACTGAAATCTGGCAGAAGGCAGAATCTACATGATGGAGCCAGCTGCTGCATTCCCCCACAAATCTGTGAATCGGATCTTTCACTTACTGGAAACGTACTAGGAGCCTGCTTGGTTCCAAGAAATCTTTTACTCCTTTGTTCCTCACAAAACCATTTGAAAGCTTTTTTTCAATGCAGCTTTCAATCAACAAGAACAAAAATGTTCAATAGCGGGTTAGAATTCTGTCTATAGAACCTTGATTGCAATTGTGAAAGTCTTGGTGTTAGCTCTTCCCAGGGAGAAACATTGATAGAGAGATGAGTCTCAAAGTCTGGGGGCCTAGTGTGTTGGAACAGGACTTGCTAAGGTGGCTGGCTACTTCTCCTTCAGGCCCTTAAGGGCCACGAGATTAAAATACAAAGTAGAGATCAGGACAAGCACCAAACTTCAGACTTACACTCCACTGAAAGGAGGGGCGTGGGTTTGGATCAGGACACCCAGAGTTGCATCTAGTCTGCTGGTTCTGCACCTAGACTGCAGACCAAGTTGGGTAGATGATATTTTCTGGTACCAACAGAAATCTCTTAGGGACTGCTAGTGAGAATCTGGAGCCAGACAAGGCAGCATCATTGTGGGCAGCCATGGCTTGGATGTAGCAGGTCTGTGACCTCTATTGACCTCTAATTCTATTGCATGAAAACTTGACCCAGTTCCTTTGACAGAAGGAATTTAGAAAACTCAGGTCTTTTGGAAGGCTGTGTTCTCTCCAGGAAGAGCAGGAAACATGCTGTGCTGTTCAGAGTGCCTCAGACTCCAGAACTAGAGGGAAATCTCCATCCCATATGCTCGGCAAAGACGGATAATAGGGCCGCCAAATTGTAGAGTTCCCCTTTAAGCAAAACACTCAGCCAGCTTCCAGGCCTCATAGCAGCCAATGTGACACAGGTCCAGTAGTGTGCACTGCCAGTACAGGTGGGAAAGCCATTGCCAGAGCGAAGCCGTGGAAAAGCTTGTGCGCTTCCATCACCACTGGCAGCAGCTGGCCTACTGTCGCTTGTCCTACCTGACTGCGCTAATAGAAAACGGCTCCGATCACCACTGCTGTGCTAGGAGCGAGACAGCGCAGGAATAATTGCCCCAGACAGTCAGTCTCTTGGCCAAAGGCTGCTGAGGAGGACACAGCCTCGTTTGAGTCTAGCTCGTGAGAACTGTTGCCAGTGGCAGGGAGGGGGGGATTTAAAAGACCAGGACCCTGTATGTGACCTGCTCGTGTCATTACTGCTGGTTTGCACTAATATGCACCAACCCAGACAGAACCACCACCACCTGTCTGTATTACTGAGGTAGCTCCTCTCCTGCTGATGGCATTGCTGCTATAAAACGACTTCCTTTTCTCGCAGAGACACTCCCCTGAATTTCCTCAGCCGGGGGACATTCCCATCTAGGAGGTTCCAGACCCTTCCGGAGCTTTCTCTGGGCAGACCAAGACAGACCTGCTCAGCTAGCCAGCCCAGGAATGATTCTAGCTCGGTGACTGGGGGTCTAGTGTGAGACAGGTCACTGGGTGTGTTGTGGCGTGCCAGCCACTGAACGTTTCTGGTTATAGCACTGCGGGCTAGAAGTCCACCATGATTCTGGATGGTGCTTGTACAGTAACTCCTCACTTAAAGTTGTCTCGGTTAACGCTGTTTCGTTGTTATGTTGCTGATCAATTAGGGAACATGCTCATTTAAAGTTGTGCAATGCTTCCTTCTAACATTGTTTGGCAGCCGCCTGCTTTGTCTACTGCTTGCAGGAAGAGCAGCCCCTGCAGCTAGCTGGTGGGGGCTTGGAACCAGGGTGGACTGGCAGCCCCCCCTCATCAGCTCCCAACTCCACTAAGTTCCCTGTGCAGCAGCTGCCTGCAGTTCGGCTGTGTCCCTCCCCCCACTGCCATGTGCTGCTCCTGCCCTCTGCCTTGGAGCTGCTCCCTGAGACTCCTGCTTGCTGTGCGGGGGGTCGGGGGGGGGAGGAAGGAAGAAGGGAGCAGCAGGCCAGAGCATGGCCCGCCAGCGGCGTGGCTGCGGGGGGGAGGGCAGAAGTGGGGGAGGGGCCAGGGACTAGGCTCCCTGACCGGGAGCTCGGAGGCCATAGTTTGCCCTCATCTGGCCTAAGGGCTCCAATCAGTGGTCAGAGCCTCATTGTGCTGGGAACTATGTAAACACCTAACAAAAAACCTGTCTCTGCCCCAGACAGCTTACAGCATAAGACGAGATGCAGGAGGTCATGCAGAAGGTAACGGTACCATTATTGTTATGACTCTTGCAAGCAGCATTGATGGAGCACTAATTGCCTAACCACTGTCAAGGAATTGTTTTGGCAAAGATGAGTTGGAAGGACAGCTCTGAAGGAGGCTGGTGTAATGAATTTCCACAGGGAACTCCTCCCCGAGGAAATTAAGCACAGCAGAAGATGCTTCCTTACCATGACAAAGCTGAAGTGCACCTAAAAGCTGGATTGGAGGACTAGGCTGCAAGGGAGGAGGCAGGGGCTCTTAGTACAGCTGTTTAACAATATTTCTATGGTATGAAAACTGCTGTAGTCAGCATGAGGGAGATTCTGTGATGGCTGAGGACTCGTATGACAATGTCTATCTAAACAGGCCATTGTCCTAAGGTACTAAGCCCACCAGGGTGGGATGGCTTTATCTTTAAACACAGTGCTGTGAGTACCGACAGCCTGAATATTAACCATGTTGCCTCCGTAGTGCTTTAACCCTGGCTGAAACGGTCATCTTAATTAAACTGAGCTAGGACCTTGACAGCAGACTCCAGCTCCTTCTGTACATGGGTGTCCCTGAGGGGCAGCCACGAGCAATGTGAGGAGTGTGTGCTACGACCTTAGGAATGCACCCTGGGAGCGGTGATGCATGGGAGCAGAACAACTGTCTCCAGCTGCTGAGTCTGTAGCATCTGCAGCGAGCTTAGGGATTCAAGGTGAAACAAATCTGCAGAAGGCAATGTGAGTTTTTCCTAGAAGCTTGGGAAGGGAAGACTCTCAGCTCTCATGTGGCCTGCATTTCTAATAATAGTAATGTCCTGAAAACTTTAAACTCCAGGAAAACTGCAGTTATTTTCTTCCCGCAATAGAGCTGTTATCCAGCCAACATGGCAAGTGTCTTTAAAATATAACAAAACGAGAACCAAAGCCCCAACCTGTTATGCTGTTTTAGTTTCTTTCCCTAAGCAATATTAATAAGACTGATAGCTATCAATCCAGGGGTTATTTAAAGGGTTTCATTAGACCTCTTTACACAGTTGGTTAAGTTTTAAGCTTGCTGTGCTTCTGTTTCCTTATCTGCAAAATGAGGACAAGTGACCAAGGCCACACAACATTTGAATGGAAAAGCTTGGAGGAGAAATCTGGTCTTCTGCCTCCGTCTTGTGTGCTATCTCTTGGGCTATGCTGTACCTTGCACATCATCTTGGGGTGAGCATGTCACCCCACAGTCCTTTCTTCATTACTGTAGTTGTGTAGAACTCCCTCCTCTCACCTGACCTATAGTGGGGTTCAGGTTGATCTGGATTCGGTCTTTATGGCTCGTGCCCATGTCCTATAATACACCAAACCAGAACACTGATAAGGACCCCCTCTGAACTTTTGAGGCTGCTCAGACTTGAATGTTGGTCTGCTCTCTGCTGCTTGGGCCTATCTCTAGTTTTGAGTCTCCTCCTTGAGTAAACAATTAAGGAGTGGAATCAGTTAAAATACATGAGTACGGTGGGTCTTGAACTTTGTAAAAGATTCTTGCAAGGACCCATTATCCCTCTCCATCCCCCCATAGCACCTAATCCCTCTCCCACACCTTTTCCCCCAGCTAGGTTCTCAAAGTTTAGTTTTGTAGAACACTAGGTTCAGGAACCACTGGTATACGTGAAGTATGCAGGAACCTCTTCTCCCTGGAAGTCCCACTTTCACTTGCTCATGTGTTGCTACCCTGTAGCTTGTTAGTGCATATGGTTACACCTGCTTAGTAATATCGTTCCATCATGTGAGGTATTCTAGTTCTCTTCCAATATTCACATAACCTCTGCTGTGCTGTTGTAATAAACCAGGAGCACGTTAAACCTACTTTGCCCCTGTTCCTAAATGTACTAAATCTAATCCAAGAAATAGAGCCTCCTCTTCCCTTATTGCCTGCATGTTTGGCAGATACAGCATGAATTTCCCTTTTCTTATACAGACGCTCCGTAAGTGCAGATTTCAATAACTCAGGTTTGCGTAACCCAGGGAGCGTCTGTATTTAAAAAGAACTTTTACATCAGTGCCTTAAATGTACTCATAATATTGATATATAGCAGCTCAATCTGCAACCGCTAGATTCTCCCCCTCCAATCAGTGAGCTGAAATTGCATTGTGGGGCTCTGCATGCTGAATTAACACAAATGTTTCCGTAATCATGATATCCCGGGAAAAACCTCACACTCCGTATCTCCCCACAGCCCAGGTTGGTGTGCTGGTCCAGTGATAGTGCTCAGCTAACCTAGAAAACACACTACTATTCATTCCCCCCCACCCCTTGCAGTAGGGTAAGTTACCCGTTTTCTTTCCCTCACAGATGTGAATAGTTCCACTGACTTCAGCAGAAGCCAAGTGGGTTTGTTCAGAGGGGAGTACAGGGCTATTGTGTTGGGGTTTTTTTAGTAGATGGTAAGATTTTTGTCTACTTGTGGGTAAAGGATTTTCCTTACTATCTGCATTGTTTCCTGCTGGATCAGACTGCATGGGGCCAGGGTTAACGATACTTCCAATCTATAACTGCTAATAATTGCACATGGTCTCACCCCAAAAGCCCCTGTTCAGGAAATCATTGCAAAAGTGTCATCTGAGTGTCAGGATTCTCCTGTGGGGGAGGCTGCGGTATACAGGGCCTCCTTATGCACTCTGCTGCAAATGCTTCCTGCCTAACTGTGCTCAAAGGCAGGCTGATGGCAAAATTAATTCACTGACTGTTAGATGTGCATCTGTTTTATAGTGTAACCACGGAAACCAGTCTCCAGAGCATCTGATTAACTGCCATTAGCCTAATACAATAGGGTTAATCTAGTAGCCGGCCTCTGAAGAACTCTGGTGCTGAAACTTGCCTAAGCAGCTGGCTGAGAGGGAGAAAATAACCAAGTATATTGACTGCAGACTTTAAGGGGACACTCTCAGCATCTTAGAATGAGAAGCTCACTTCTCTTACCCTTTGCAATAAACAAATGGTCATCTCTTCATTTGGATATTGGCTGAGAACTAGGAAACTCAGAACAGCCCTTCCTCTGGGAGAAGTACATATGAATTTCCTTCTGGGAAAGGACTCTTCCAACCCTGCTTTGTCCCCCTGAGATCTTACCTCAAGGCTTGGGATTCAGAAGGCCCGGCAAGGTTTGCTGCTTGCCTTGGCATCTCTGCTTTTCGCTTGCTATAAAGTAGTTAAATGTCTCTGTGCGGGATATGTGGAAAGCGTGAGGATGGCCAAAGCGCTAATGAGGTATGGCTTGTAGTGTGATAATTGAATCTGCCAGTCCTTTGATGCCAGTGGATTACAGAAAAACAGGACTCAACTATGCTATTAATGACACTTCCTTCATAAAACAATTCAAATCTATAAACTAATCCAGTAATCTAAGTTACAGCAAAGAGCAGAAACAAAATAGCTTTCAAAAACCACCACACAGTGAATTCCACCTCTGAAACCCAGGTTTATTTTTCACTTATCATATTTCTCAGGCTCTAAACAGATCCTCTTCTGTTTAAATGCCAAGGGAGCTGATGTGAAGAGATTATAAATACTACTTCTGCCACTATATCTGCAAGTCTGTATCTGCTAGTTCCTCAATGGAATTTACAGCTTTGTCATAAACTCTGAACAGTGTCTTACAATCAAAGCTAGAGATTTAATGGCAGGCAAGAGTAAGCTGCATTTACTAGACTTCACATATTTTATGCAATTATAGATCATCTAAACTTTCTCTTGCCCCAATTTTCAAATGACAATGAGGACATTGAGAATTTGTGTAGGAAAGGCTAACAGGAGGGCTTAGTGCACCAAAGAGGAAGTTACTCGTTTTGGTGGGACATGAGATCATCCCTACCTTAAGGAGGGCTATTGTTAGCAAGAGGAAATTTTCTAACAGCTCTTTTCCCAAAGAGAACATTGGAATCGTAAAAACGTAGGGCTGTAAGGAATCTCAAGAAGTCACCTAGTCCCTCACACTGCACTGAAGCAGGACCAAGTATACGTAGACTATTACTGCCAGATTTGTCTAATCTGTTCTTAAAAACTTCCACTGGGTATTCCACTACCTCCCTTGGAAGCATATTTCAGTGCTGAACCATCACTATAGTTAGAAAGTTTTTGCTGCAATCCAACTTAAATCTCCCTTTCTGAAGATCAAGCTGATTACTTATTGCCCTACCTTCAGCGGCCATGGAGAACAATTGATCCCCATCCTTTTTAGAACAGCCCTTAACATAGTTGCAGTCTGTTCTCAGGTTCTCTCTCAGACTTCTTTTCTCAAGACTAAATATGTCCAATTTAACTTTTCCTCATGGATCAGGTTTTGTAAACCTTTTAATCATTTTTGTAGCTCTCCACTGGACTCAGATTTGTCCGTGTCTTAAAGTGTGACGCCAAGACCTGGACACAGTACTGCAACTGAGGCCTCACCAGCACCAAATACAGTGGGGTAGTTATCTCCCATGTCTTACATACAATACCTTTCTGGCCCCAGACAACAACTGAACTGCTCTGGCTCTGTAGCTCTTTTTAACTGAGCCTGCTGGGCTGTGATTGGCTGCGTCCCTGCAGCCTTTCTAGCAGACCTGGAGGACCCACCTTCACTGCTCCTTTTGCTGGAGGGGGGGTGGTGAGGTAGAACCCCAACAGAGACCCTGGACAGACCCCTGCAGGACTCCGTTAGATAAGTCCTTTGAGTTTGGCAGGGAACCATTTATCATTGTGATTTGAATATAGTACTTCAACTAGTTATGCACCCACCTTATAGTATTTTCATCTAGACCTCACCTCTCTAATTTATTGATGAGAATGTACTCATTCAGTCTGAAAGCTCCACTGACCTATTGTTTCAAATATAATAAAAAGCTTAAGTCCAAGCCAGAGATGGGGCAGACTGGAGCTGGCTGTTCTTCCTGGCACTGAAAAAGAACAAACCCAAGGCGTAGTATATACTACATGCTCACAGCACTTGCTCTGTGCTACATTTGGATTATAATCGTTTGGTAGAACTTGAGGGTAGTGGAGGCAGGCCAGTGAGGGTGACAACACAGTAAAGATTGGGATTTTCAAAAGCCCCAGTGTTGGCCAGACTCTGATCCCACTGGAGAGGGATCTCTTAAATATATCAGGGGAAGAGGCGGTAAACACTAGGAGGGAGAAGAGCTGCTGAAGCTAAAGGACAATGTTGGCACCAGGACAAATGAAGATAAATTGGTCCTGAATAAATGTAGACTGGAAACCTGGTTTCTAACCATCAGAAGAGTGAAGGTCAGGGGCAGCCTTCCAATGGGAGTAGTGGGGGCAAACAAGCTAACTAGTGTTAAGCTGGAACTTGATAAGTTTAGGATCAGGATTCTATGATTGGTGTTCCTGGGATAACGGGGCACTGGACTCTCTGATCCAAGAAGTCCCTTCCAGTCCTTTGTTCTGAAATCTGTGGTAAAACTGCCATTGATTCCAAGTTAAGCTAACACTGAGGGCTTTTGAAAACCTCACCTGAAGTATGTAAGCTGGAGCTGTATCTATTGCTAGCACGCAGGAAATCCACTTACTAACTGCTGACTGCAGACAAAGTAGAGTTTGACTGCACCATGTTGCCTGGTAGGGTGTGAGCCAGAGAACTGTGTGTGGCTTTTTGGCTTTTTTCTTAAATGTACATAACATGTTTCAGACCTGCTCTCCTCTTACATTTGTACAAAGCACTTTGGAATCTTCTAAGTCAATATTTAAATAGGAATGCTAGAGAAGGCTCAGCATGCTGAGAGGGCTCAAAGCGGAACCATGAAGGATATTTTATATTAGCATGCATTTTTGTTGTTTTTGTTTTGGAGTCTCATGTTAAAGGTTAGGACAGTGTTTTCTGGAGTAGGAGATGGGATGCCCTGGGAGATACCAAAGTAGTCCAGTGAAGCAGATGTTGGGTTGGGGAGGAGGAGAGAGTGGTGGCAGGAGAATTATGCCATATAACAAAGGCCAGATTTAAAAAATCTGCTCACTAGCTACTTTGATTAAAAATATGGTGGTTCCAGGGGAAAGTCTCTGAGATCTGAGGTCAAAGATGGGTGGGGAGGGTAAGTCAATGTTGTCTTTGTTTTGAGTCCTGCATCTCTCTGATTTTTCCTTCAGACAATATAGGTGGAAAGTTGACACCAGTAGCAAGCTAGCCTCTTTTCCCATGAAACACTAAATGCTCTCATTTTTAGGGGGGTTTAAGGGCATTTTGGTTTTGGCAATTCAAAAAGTGTTTCCTGTTGGTACTTTGTGAGTTAAAAGTATTCAGTGAGCTGCAGTGCGCAGCTTCAGCTGTTTGTGCCATCAGCCTTGTCCATAAATAATAAGAAAGCAATTTTTGGCATTTTACTGTTTTACCCCAACTTGGCTTGTGCTTTTTGTAAGAGGCTAGATGTTGGGTTACATGTAGTGTTGAGTGGGACGCTAGATGGTGCAGTGATTTTGCATTTTAGTTTCCTTCCTCCTCTGGAGAGCATGGATGAAATCCTGATTATTTGCCCGCAAGTAGGGGAAATGAGTTGGGGCTGCATCTTGTTTCTGTGGAGGGTGTGTGTGTGTGTGTGTGGGGGGGGAGTTAATTCTCAAAGACGCCATACAATGTCCTTGAGCCCTGGAAGACCATGGGTTAAACTGGCAGGGATATGGCAGGTCAGGACTCAGGTTCTGACAGAGCTGGCTGTCTAAGTCAGGGTTGGTCCAAACTGATACTATTAAATATTTAACTTAGCTCTCAAAGTAAAATTAACCCCCCAAACTGAAGTGCTGATGTGACATTCAGCACTTTCACTGAATGTTGCCTCCTACTGCTGAATTTGCCATGAAAGCCTGTAGGCTGGTGTCCAGGATGGATAAAAATCAATGATTTAAAAAAAAATTGGATTTTTTTCCCTCAAAAAACAATCTACAGATGGTTTTAATTAAGATACATTATAGCTCAAAGATATCTCATCATGGAATAGGGATTATAAATTCTAATTCTATAATATGAAGCAATATATTCATTTAATGTTTAAATGAGTTCCAATAGTTCATGGATTAGGGACCCAATTTTATGGGGTCCCAGGGGCTTCTGTATAGGTTATTTAGGTTAATCTTTCTATCTACCCAATGGGACTCAGTCTAGAAGATACCATCATTCAGAGATGCTTAGTTTTGCAGTTCTCAAACTGTGGATTTGTGTCTCCAGAGATAACATGCTTGTTAACAGCAAAAATGTTTTTAAATAAATTAATTTAGAGAGGTGAGAAGTAACAGACCTTAACCCTATTGTCCCTCTGCAAATTTGTGTACACAGAGTCAATCCCTTACCTCTCTCTAAAAGTGCAAAGTTTCAAAAAGTTCAGTGAATAAAAGATTTGTGGGGGGGGGGGGAGTTCTGAACAAGAAGAAAAAAACTGGAGATAAATGTGAGAAGGGAGGGACAGGCAGTAGAAACAAAAGTAAAACTGTTTGAGCAGCATAATCCAGAATGCACTTTTATGTAGAAATCCATGATTGAATCGAGTTTTCCTGACTAGTGATTTAAATCAAATCTACCCTGCTGGTGTCTGTCCACTTTATACCAAAGGTTGCAGGTTATTTATTTTGGATATACTGGAAATGTAAGCTAGGCAGTACTATAGGTAAGAGAGACTTTTTTATACTACATGGCCCAACATTTCCTTATTTTATTTTCACACTTACCTTCCTGACTGGTTCAAAACTCCTGAGACCCAACCTGAAACGCTGAGATAGCAGACTTTTAATAATCCCCAGCAGTTTAAACTTCAAGGTCACTAAAAAGCAATGTCAGAGCTAGTGACTCTAATCTGGGGTTGTGGGCGGTACCCAAGCCCATTTGAAGCAGTGGCAACAGAGGACCAGACAGAGCACGCATGAAGATCTCCGCATTGCTCAGAGAATGCGAGTTGGTTCTGTTCTGTTCCTGGCACTGAAGCAGGGGAAAGTCCATCTAACTTAGCAGGTAGTGAAGAATAAGAATAGATGAGACTAATACTGTGCATGGGATTTTAGCACAGCCTTTTTTTTCCTGCTCCCCCTATGCTAATTTCAAACTGCTAAATAGAAATACTTTGCTTTAAGGAGGCTATTGGTCACTATGTCACTGGTCACAGGTTTCCGAAGGGAGGAAAATGGGTGCCCAAACCCTAGCTTGGCCTGCAGGGCATACCCAGTCTGAGGTCTGAAGATGGAAGCATTGCAAGATTCCACTCCCAGACAGATAAGGGCAAGAAGCCCTCCTGAGACCTGTGCTGTTGGGCTAGACTTGGATGAACCAGTTTGGTGGATGCTTCTGAACTCAAGCACGTTTGAGGCCGGCGGGTGACAATACCTAAGGCTGGGATTTTCAAAGCACTGAGTGTTGTGCTGTAGCAAGAAGGGCACTCAGAGCAGAATGGAGGCAGAGGTGTCACTGTGACAGATTCTTCGGCTTGCTGAGTGCTCTCCACTGCCAGTCCGAAGTGTTTCTCTTCAAATTACATGAAAGGAGCAATAATACTGTTAAACTTCTAATCCTTCTCTCCTAGAATTGACACTACAAATGGAAGATGTAGTACAGAGAAGTTAAAACAAAGCACGACTGTTGTGCAGCTAGCCTCTCCTGGAGCTTTTCAAAATTTGCAGGACATAAATGAGTGCAGCACGTAACAGCGATTTACCCGCTACCACCAACCCCCAAAAAATCATAGAATCATAGAAGATTAGGATCGGAAGGGACCTCAGGAGGTCTTGTAGTCCAATCCCTGCTCAAAGCAGGACCAACCCCAACTAAATCAAAAGAGTACAAGCTTTGTAGAAATAAACACTGAAGCTGACTTGGGAATTTATCAAAACCCAAACTTTTTGCGGAAACGTTATGTTTGGAGACAACTTTCTCAGGCCCAGGATGTACATGAAGGAGGCACTTGGCCTGTGGGAGACCAAGGTTCACGTCTGTGCTCTGCCTGATTTGGAGCCCGGGGGTCTCCTGCCCGGTGAGTCCCATACTGCCAGGTGATTGGCTGTCCTGGGGTGGGTCTCTTTCTCCTTTTCATGGGAAAAATTTCCACAAGATCTCTGTTGTTGCAGATCAGAATGAGAATGAATGCTGAAGCATCAACATTTTTCACAAAAACAGAAATGTTTTCGTGCCAGCCCTGCTGAATAGTATTTCCTGGGCAAATGGACAAATGGAATGGAAAAGGGGCTGGCAAACTAGTTTGGCAGGACTAACTGGTTGCCTTCATAGAGAATAGGTTGACCTAGTTTTTTTGGCTTGTGAGTAGCTGGCTATTGATTTGGGGACCCAGGGGGAGCTTCCCTCTTCCTTTAGACTGGTGCTGTGTCGGTCTAGCTGTACGTGAGCCTCCACCAGTGCAAAGTTTATGGCACAGCAGCTGTCCTGCTGTCCTCCATGAACGTTACACTGTACAGTCAGTCTGTTTGACAATATGATTATGTGGAGCAGAGGGAAAAAGACTGTGTCTGATATGGGAGTATCTTGGCTTTAGGTAGCAACGTGTCTCTCTGTCTTAGCTTTTAGAAAAGGTGGTAATGATCACACTTACATTTAAAAGCGCCTTCCGAGCTGTCAGCAGGATTTAAAGCATTTACTGTCAGTCATTAGTAACGCAGGATGAACCGCAGGAAGCAGACACATTGTGCAGCAACAGCTTGGAGGCCATGTGGTGGGGAGAGGAATTCTCCTGCACCTCCTTCCCTGCATTTCTTCTTTACATCCTCCATGTCCTTTGGCGCTTCCTCCCCTTGCAGCCCCATGACACCTCCACCAGCCGAGGTCCCCTGCCTGTGTCGCTCCAGGAGTTTCTGATGAGTGAGGAGAGGCCCCATCGGAAGGACTGAGCACGAGCACAAAGCAAGCCTACAACTGGAAATCAAGCCCTGGTCTCCTGGGTGGCACTGAAGAGAGTCCCTCAGGCACTGGACTGGCTGACTGTGGGTTTTGCCTGTATGCGGTGTTGTGGTAGCTGTGTCAGTCCCAGGATATTAGCGAGACAAGGTGGGTGAGGTAATATCTTTTATTGGGCCAGCTTCTGTTGAGGAGACGGACAAGCTTTCGAGCTGCACGGAGCTCTTCTTCAGGGCTGAGAAAGGCACTCTGAGCATCACAGCTCAATATAAGGCAGAACAGATTGTTTAACATAAGTGGTTAACCACAGATACTGACTTTTCTTTTTGCTGGGGGGTGCTCCTTTCCGCCCCCTCACCTCACCTCGGTGTGAGCAGTGGATGAGGCCTTGGGGACAAGGTGGAGCAGGGGTGGGGCCTCGGGGCGGAGTACAGGTGAGGCCTTGGGGGCTGGGAAGAGCTGCGCAGTGGCAGGGCCTCGGGGTGGAGCACCCCCTATTTTTTTTTTAATTCTTTTTTTAGTAGGTGCTTGAGCCCTGGAGCGCCCACGGAGTCGGCACCTATGATGAACCTGTTTCAAAGGGCTGTTCAAGGTTAAGTGGCCTGTTACCACCTCTGCAGTCCGTGAAGACTATTTTTAAAAAAAAAGACAACTTTTTTATTAGTGGCAAAATCAAAGCCTCCAGGACAAGCCACGTGCCTGAACGGTGGCTGTCGGCAGCCCCTGGTGGGCTACGTTTGCTGAGAAGCATGGACTAACTCTGCTCTGCTCTTCTCTCACCTCATGAGTCCCTGCAGTAGACACTCAAACCTGAGAGGTCCGTTTGCTCTTAAGGCATGGGCACTCTGCCCGTTCCTGTACCACACAGCTGTGCACACCCCTATAATCCTACTCCCAAAAGGGGAGGACCCTGCCTCTGGTCACAGGAGCCACTTCCTGGCAGAGGTCAAAGTGAAAGGAGGTGAGAGTGAGTAGCTGGCCAGCTCTGGAAAAAGGAAACCCCTTCTCCCTGAGCGAGGGGCACCCACACCCCATGACCACAACACACAAGCCTGTCAGTATGATAGCAAGAGTTGCCTATTCGTGGGCATGCAGGGGAAGGGTGGCTAGACCCCTGCATGCTGCAAACAAGGGTCTATCTTCGTCCCTTCCATCAGCTAGGGAAGGAAGGAGGCTCGCCTGCCCCCCCACCAATTCCATTCTTGGAAACCTTTAAACTGTGGCAGAAAGATGACGCCCGAACTGCGCTAGTGGGTCCAGGAGAGCACCCTGTCCTCTTCCCCTCCCCGGCCCCGCAGTTCCTCAAAAAGTTTTCTGTCTTATTGCCCCTTGCTGGGGCAAAGCACTCAACCCCACCATGGCATTGGTTCTCCCCTTCCTCTCAGCCTCTTGACTGACACTGCATCACTCCAGGGCGGCGCATGAGCCTGGGGTTTGTATGTGCAGGTGAGGGATCGTCGATCGCTTGGGACTGAGAGAGGAAGACCCGCGGGCTCTCAGTTGGAAGCGGCTCGCTAATACTGACTGAAATGGGGAGCAAGTCTGGGGTCAGGTAAGGGCAGACGGGTCTCCTGTGACAGATCTTATATGTGCTTAGTAAATGAGATTATTCCATTGCATGCTGCTTGCATGAAGGGCTGCGAGGAGTGTGGCTTAAACAAGGCAGGAGGCAGCTTTGGCTGCACGGTGACTGCAGGACTGGCTCTAAGTGCAGTGCTACTGAAGAGGTGCATCCGTTCCCTACTCTTGGGGGTGTTATTAGTCTAGTGTGTGTCACTGCAAGAACTGTCCTGCCAGATTCTCTTCCCCACACTTCTGTTATAGTTTATAACGTTGAAGCACAAATGCAGATCTGCAATGGAGAGCCGGGACAAGAAGCTCAGAAATGTCTGGCTGGCTCCCTGTGATGGCTGGAGAATCATTTCTGAGACTGAGAGCAACAGCTGATTTGTGATGTCTTGGATTGAGCTCTTACTTGGATGTGTTGGTGTTTAAACTGGCTCATCTGGGCATGAATGTGTGCGCCTTAGCCCTGCCGAGAGTCCCGGGAGAGAGCGTAACAACCTGTCACTTTCCTATGGCTCTGCTAGACTCCCCTCCTGGTCTGCACTCGGGGGGTCGATGTAAAATACGCAACTTCAGCTATGGGAATGGCATAGCTCAAGTCGACGTATCTTATTTCGACTTACCTCCCGTCCTCATGGCACGAGATCGACGGCCGCGGCTCTCCCGTCAACTCCGCTTCCGACGCGCGCCCTGGTGGAGTTCCGGAGTTGACGGGGAGCGTGTTCGGGGATCAATGTATCGCGTCTAGACGAGACACGATAAATCGATCCCCGATAGAGCGATTGCTACCCGCTGATTCGGCGGGTAGTGTGGACGTACTCTGAGAGCCTCTGCTCTGACTCATGTACCATGGCACTGGCATCGCGATATGTCATCCCCTGGATAATAACGACCATACAAATCTAAGACTAAGTGCTCTGTGTAAACCTGTCTGATACACCATCTCTCTCACCCATTCCCCCAACTCCTCGCTTGCTTGTAAAAATGTAAATTGGAAAAAGTGAGACTTTGGGTTGAAGGGAGTGGGTGGGGGGACAGAGAGAGCACATAGTGTGGGGAAAGAAGAGTGCAACAGGGAAGAGGTGGGGAGAAGATGTGTGCTTCTCTGATGAAAGAAAGAGAAGTGAAGGGTGGAACTTATAACAAGAGACACATGCCATCTTTTAAGCACGGACATAACTTCAAGTATGCAAGTCATTCCATTGGAACCTACAGGTCTAGTTCTGGGGTTGCCACCTTTATAATGGCTGTTAACTGGACCCTCTCTTTCCACCCAAGCCCACCCCCCCGCGCTGCCTCTTCTCCCCCAGATAAAAAAAAATGTACACCAGGACTTGTCAGGTGGCACCCAGACACACAAGCTGAAACCTGGACTATTTGGGTGAAAACTGGACAGGTGGCAACCCTAGGTTTGTCACCTGCATGAATCAGGGCCACAGTAAACTGCACTTTTAAAGATGAAAAGATGGCTGATGTTGCATTTAATTGCAATGCACTTCTGTTTTATTCTTCTAAATGGCAGGGGGTATACTAGATGTTCAGTAAGCTTCCCAAGCCCGGCCACCTGTTACATTTTAAATGCCAGGAAGAGATCTGCCAGGCTGTCATTTACAGACTGGTCTCAGGTCTGACTTCAGAATAAAGCAGTATCTGATGCAATTCAGCATCTGTATCTCTTAATTTCTTGAGAATGACCATGTTAGACACCCAAATTGTATTTAAATGATTTGTGCAAGTGAGGAACCAACAGAAACCCGGAGCCCTGTTCGCTTAGAGAGAAGCCCTCTCAAATTAGTAGGTTAAAAAGTGGTAGCCTTGATAATTACAGGGGCTTGAATGTTTTGTTATACAAGTGGCTGTCCCACAAATGTCCTCGTCAGAGGCCAGCTCATCTCCTCAGGGAGACCATGTCGCTATCCAGCACTGGGCTATGCCTGTGGTCAACACCTAGCTCAAGTCTGGGAACATCCACAGCTGGTGAAAATGGCAATTGTCAACTTCACTAAAGAGGCCTTCCCTTCTCTTATATCTCCAGTTCCCCAGGGCAGATCAGCAATGGATGAGAACTGGCATATTGTATTGACTGCATTGGAATCATGCCAAGTTACTTTCTGCTACTTATTTGACATGATGCTCTTGAATAGCATTCTAATTATTACGTCTGTATAGGCAAAGCCTCATCTGCCCCTGCAGTAGTTTTCTTCTGGGTTCCATGCCTGACCTTCCTCCAGCACTTACTTAGCTTCTTGGCTCTATTAAATTGCTGCTCTGAATACTGAATTTTATGCAGATAAGCAAATTGCTTTGCACAACTTTCTCCAGCAGCAGCCTCTCCATACTGCTCCGGTGCTGACACGATGGTTGTGAAATAATCTGTCTGGAACGGTCTGCTGGTTGTGTCAAGCCAAGTTAAATTTTTGCTTCCCCAAAGCTTTTTTGATCAGCTTAGAATATAAACATAGAACAAAGTCAGCCAGAAGTGGCTTTTCATGATTTGTTTTGAATGCAGTTCCAGTCCATGGCAAGCAGTGAAGCTGACAAGGTCCATGCCCACTTGGCATGCGGACAAGACTCCTGACTTGCTTTGGGTTTGAATGTGGTCTGATACAAGCAGGAGGGGAAGGATTTTGTTCAGCCTGCCTGTGACAAAGATTGCGCTCCAGTGGCTTTTGGCAGGCTGCTGTTCTGTGCTCTGTATGGTGTACAAAGCTATTGTCTCAGCCAGGGCTTAGATTCAGTTTAATAAAAATCAGCTTTTATATGAAACATGACTTGATTTCTTATCCCACGCCAACTTTAAATGGGGATTAAACCCCAAGGAAGAACAGGAAAATACCCTTCTTTCCCATAAAAACAATGAGTCCGGTGGTACCTTAAAGACTAACAGATTTATTTGGGCATGAGCTTTCGTGGGTAAAAAAGCCACTTCTTGATGGTTTTTTACCCACGAAAGCTTATGCCCAAATAAATCTGTTAGTCTTTAAGGTGCCGCCGGACTCCTTGTTGTTTTTGCGGATACAGTCTAACATGGCTACCCCCTCAGATACTTGGCTTCTTTCCCATGAGATTTATTTTTCTCCATACACTCTCCCAAATCTCTGTCAATTCCCATGGTGGATATGCTAGTTCTGTGTCTCATGGTCTTTCAAACTGCCCTTTTTTAAGCAACTCCAGTTGGTCTTCACCACTTCACTGATGAAGTTAATTGCAGAATGCAAAACATGCTGAAGGTACCTGTGTGGTGTACTGCGAGACTTAAGGAGCTCAGGGAATGAAGCTACTGGATGCAACTTTGTGATCACCCCTGCCATCACAAGTCTGAGAACATTCTTTTATTTGCCTTCTGGTTGTTGAGCCACAAGAGTGCAGCTGGGTCATGTTTTCAAGCGTTTCCCTACACTCATGAAGGCTAGAAACTTACCTTTTCTTTTAAATTACCACTGACATTTTCATGTAACTGCTTAAGAGGCCGAGGCTCCAAGTGAAATATCCAATATTGTGAGCTGGGATAAAGTCCCAAGCACTGGCAATGCCGTATTTGTAACTACAAAATCTTATAGCTTCTACTCTTGTGAACTGAAGTGAACATTTGCAGTAGCCAGGGAATACAGAGTGCCATCTGCAAAACAGATTAGGCCCTGGCTTCCTCAAAGTTTGTGGGTGTTTTGATTTGCCTCTTGATTTTATAACCTCTCTAAACTAAACTAAAATAATGAGGTGTCTGGTGTGCCACTAGGCCAGTGGTACTAGGTCAATAAACGCTGGTTCCGTGTTAAAAAGCCAAGGAATTTTGTCTGATCTCAAGCTTTTCAGCTTAGCTGGATGCAAGGACTTCTGTTTTGGGTGTGGTCTTCCTTGGGATAATTTTTTTAATGGAAAAAATATCTTGAGATTTTATATATATAATATACGAATATGAGGACACTAAAAATTTAGCACAAAGTCTCTCTTCTCATCCAACTCATAGGAATCCAAAAAATTGTCAGACTTAAAACTTCCTTTCAGATGTGTCTGACTTTGTGATATGAAAACGAGCATGCCAGAGTCTTAGTCATTCCCTCCAAAGTGCACTCCAGACAGTCTCCTCTTGCAAAAAATCCATTTGGAGAAAAAGGTAACTTGTCTAGCTCTAAATTTATACAGTGAGCAATGTACAAATGATGACTGTATATAAAACAGCTCTTCCTCACCTAATGAATCTATATGACTTCCTGCAGAAGAGCAGATTTCCCTTAGTGTTGAGAAAGGAAGACTGGTCATTGACATGGAAACAAGACTTCGGCAGGAGAGAGTAAAGCCAACTCCTAAAATATGAAAACTTAAGTTCTGACTAAACAGGGGAGGAGTCTTTTAAATGGTTCATGAGTCTTCTAGTGGTGCTCACTGGGTTCTGTTTTTTTGGAAGCCACCAGAAACCAATCAGAACAGCGATGTGTATGTATCTGTTGCTAGGCCTGACATGTTCATGCATATTTAGTACACTAGGTTATGTGTGACCCTAGCGTGCCTGGGCAGTTTCTGCATATTGTTTTCTCATGTAAAGAGCAAAGGTCTCGCAATGTGCCATGCCAGTACATTATCCTGTCTTGCATTCTGACAAATAGGGCATTAAAACTTCAGTCCTTCCCGCTGCCCTGATCTGCCTCCTGCACCACTTACTTGCTCCCTTCTCTCCATTCTGTTTAAGAAGATGGCCATTGGAGAGGATGCTTGGGATAATACGAAATGTCTCCATTAAAGCCAATTCATACTCACATACTGCAACCAGCTAAATATGGTCTAGTACTTTATCGGAAGCAGCAGTGTACTTGCCTACCACAGACTTTAGTTATGGTCACCACTTCTGTTTTATAGACTGGTCTGAAAATCAAAATATTTTTTTTCCTCTTCTTGGTCCTACTGCAATCTCTGTAAGGGTGGTGTGTTTTGTGCTCCAGGTTTGGATCTGAGTCGCTACTAAATAAAAACTGTGTAGCAGAAGGGAAGACAATCTTGTGACTAAAAAAATGGGGAGTGAAAAGACTTGGGTTCTCTTTTAAATAGATTTCCTAAGGAACTTTAGGCAAATCACTGTCTTCTTTATGTCTGATCCTGCTCCCTAGATCTGTGCTTGGAGGAACACTCCTTTCGTGCATTTCCTCCTGCCTCATTGCTGCAGGACCACGCTGGGGAGGGATGTGGATGTAGATTGTCCCTCCTCCAGTCCTGGGCAGAATCCCCAGAGGCCTGTTACCTCTTCCATGAATGTCCCCACCCCAGGGACAGGTATCACCAGGGGGAGTCTCTGGCATTGGGGCACTGAAGCTGAGGGTGTTCTTCTGGAATTCAAAGCCTGGATGGCCCTGACCTACCATTGTTTCACTATTGGAGCATTAGCCCCTGCGTTTTCTTTTATGGAGTGGGTCAAGCCCGAACTGGGCGACGTCAGGATCATCAGAAGAACTCCCTGTTGTGGGTCATTCAGTGCGAGGAGGTAATTGAGTGCTCTCTTCTCCCATCTGTTCACACAGGCTTCAGTTTTAATTAATCTCAAGATCCTCAGATGGAAAGATCGGCTGAAATCTAAGCCACCCAGACCTGAAGATAGTGACTCAGTCAAATCTGACCTGAAAGGGTGTTCTGACTTTCAGCATTTCCATGAGCAATTGGGGTCTGAAAGTGGGATGTTCCCCCACAGCAGGACTCCATTGAGCCAGTACCTTAAGAGTGATGGTTCTTAAACTCTTCAATTCTTCTATTTGATCAATACTTTCTCTATGACTGTAGACGTTACCAGGAATTATAAACTATTGATTAATCTGAACTGTTCTCCTTTTTTTTTTTTTTTTGGTTAATATCTGTGTATAATTTTAATGGAAACCTTGACTTCCCATTATAGACAGATTATTTGGTAATGAGGCATGCTGTTTTGTCTGAATCATAAATCCTAGCGGGTTTTTGAAGAGGCAAATATATAACTACAATACATATCTCTTAATGGCCGTTAGTCCCTCTCCCCACCCCACCCCACTCTCTCAAGGACTGTCCGTGGCAGGTATATAACTCTTTATTGTCAGTATTGATGAGAGCGGTATGTGTAATAAACCCAGCCATCATTTTTTAAAGAGGGCAATGACCTGATAATGGATTTGTTTTCTTTGCAGTTTGCCTTCTGCCTTGAGCTGCTCATCAAAGAGAAAAGCACTCCAGTCACATGGCTGGAAATGTGCTCAGTAAGCCATGAAAATTAACATGTTTAATTTATGCAAACCAACTTTTTTAACCACTTATTGCCCTTTTATGCAAAGGGCCTGTGACAAAGTTCCTCCTCCACCTTGGTGGGTCCTGCGCTTATTGGCGGATTTGTTCACCTCAGTGATCTTCTCTTCTTGTGGAACCCACAGTCTGAGTCAGCTCCTCCTGTGTCTGATCAGGAGTTGGGAGGTTTGGGGGGAACCCAGGCCCGCCCTCTCCTCTGGATTCCAGCCCAGGGCCCTGTGGATCGCAGCTGTCTATAGTGCCTCCTGTAACAGTTGCAGGACAGCTACAACTCCCTGGGCTACTTCCCCATGGCCTCCTCCAAATACCTTCTTTATCCTCACCACAGGACCTTCCTTCTGGTGTCTGACAATGCTTGTCCTCCTCAATCCTCCCGCAGTACACTCTCTCACTCTCAGCTCCTTGCCTTCTTGCTCCCAGCTCCTCACACACACTCCTTCTCCTCTGGCTCCTCTTTGCCTGACTGGAGTGAGCTCCTTTTTAAACCCAGGTGCCCTGATTAGCCTGCCTTGATTGGCTGCAGGTCTAATTAAAGTAGCTATCTCTACTGCCTTCTAGAAAGATCTTAATTGGCTCCAGGTGCCTTGATTAACCTGGAGCAACTGCCATTTGGTTACCAGGGTACGAGGGATTTGTTTAGCCTGGGGCTAACATACCTGTTTCTCAGTACTTTACTGTAGCCATCTGGCCTTGCCCCATCACAGGCCACAAAGTGTTTTGTATAGAGAGAGCTCTTCACAGACGCTGGGGCAGTGATTCTCATCCTGCAAAAGACTCCTGTAATTAAGAGACTTCAAGTTTTGAATGTTTGAACCCAGAACTGAATGGGCAGCAACTTCACAGTTTGTAAAAATGATGCTTGATTATGGCTATTTTTAAAGGCTGCCCTTTTTGTTTCTGGTGAATGCTGATCCTACTCAAATCCTCCAGTGAAGAGCACCACCTTTGCTGTATTCTTAGACTTACGGGACTGATTTGGGGCGGGGTTGGGGAGTTTAACAAGCAGTCCTCTGACTCTTCATAAGTACATCATCTGTATGGCCACCTACTCCATCCTACTTACCACTTTAAACCATTGTAATGTAACCGTACCACCTGGGGTTGGAAGCTTTGCAAGGCCAAAGTGTTGCTGGTAGAGGGACTCTATTAAAATTATAAAGGAGAGCTACAAATCTTGCCAAAATACTAAAGGAGCAGGTCAGTTGTAAGGAGAGCACAAGTCTTGCATGTACACTTTTAAAGTTGAGAACATGCATAAATGTTCCATTACTTACTGCTATCCGTCCAGTTACTTTCTGGACAGATCAATATGCAGCGTAATTAGATGCATATGAGTCAGATAATATGTGCTGTACATAAGTGGTTCCATTTGCTAATAGTTTAAAACATGACAGTTGTTTGTTAGAACGACTTTGTTCTTTAAAGGAGGGTAGGTGGTAATGTGTAATTACAACAAAAAGTAGTAGTTTAAAAGCTGTCAGTCTGAATATAATAAGGCAGTGGGATTAGAGTGATTGCTCTCTGCTGATAGCTCTTGGGTAGGCTGATCCAACTTCAACTGTTCTTTAATAGCTTGCAAGCTTTTGCTTGAGTCCCCTGTTGATAGGAGTGATTCATCTAATGTAAAACTTCCCCGTGAATAACATTTATAAAGGGCTACAGTTAAGGCCTGCTTCTAAGAGGTTCTGAGCATCAGGAGCTCCCCTGGGCACCAGTGGCCTTTGTTGGTGCTCAGCACCTCTCTGGAACAGACTCCTAAGGCTGTGTAGTGCACTACTCAGAAATAACTGGACCAAAACATACATGCCACTGGCCAGAGTGGATTATAGAGGATTTTTTTCATTCCTGATGATTCTTAGGCTATTCCTTAACTCAAGGCCAGGAACTTTCTGCATCCAATATGCCAGTTAAACTTACAATTGACATTTGTGTGTGTAACTCCTTAGGCTTGAAAATATGCTTATTTCCTGTTACTTAAACCAAAAGCCACAGGTTTTATCTAGGGTTTTAGTGTGGTAACAATCAGTGAATGCAAGGAATCGACTCAGCCTGGAAAAAGGACAAAATTCTCTCAGCTCCACATAGGGAATTTTAATTTAAATATGTTGCTTTCCCTCTTGGACAGCCTTCTTGTTGAGTGAATGAGAGACCTGCACCCTTAGAGCAGAATGTCTGAACTGAGATCTGAGACACATGAGAGGGAAAGCCACCTGCCTTTATAAATGAATAGGAATGAAAACATACTGTGTCCCTTCTTAGCTATTTCCTGCTTCTCTGCATTACAATTCTGTGGCTGCACAACCTTCCTTTATTGTGACATTTGTTTGAATCAGAATTAAAAACAAAGTAGAAAGAGAACTTGGTGATCAAACTTGGTGCAATGTCTCCAATAACAAACTACCTGATGCACAGCTAAGACCCCATGTCGTATGACCATCCTTGTACCTATATGACTTGAGCCTTCGCTTCTCCCCTGACTTTGCGTGAGGGGTGGATGGGCAGATTGGGGCATGTTTTGGGTTGGAGAGAGAATGAGGCTTGTCTGTGTCCGTCTGCTGTTTAAAAGGTCAGGGCTTAAGCTCTTAGACAGATCTGCCCCTAACTTCACGTACATGATTTAGACAAGCAAATCCCTGATACATAAGTGGTGATTGTGTTGTATGTGCCTTAAGCATACCCTGTTATACTCTGGTCCCCATCTGCATAGGTAGGATCAACAAACCATGCCATAGCCATATAATGGAATCGTTGTATCCTTGTAAAGGTGAGTAAACTTTTTCAAAACTAGCTAAATGCTATTTTCAAAACAGACTTAAACACTCCTAAGTCCCATTGAGTTTCACTGAGACTTAGGCTCCTATGGGCCAGACTTTAAAAGATTGCCCCCTTTAAAAGTACTGAGAGGCCTAAAGATGCAAAATAAGCATCTAGTGGGATTTTCTAAGGTGCCTAACTCCCATTGAAATCAATGGGAGTTAAGTGCGTAAACTACTTAGGAGCCACATGGGGTTTTCAAAGTGCCTGTCTACACCTTTAGGGACCCAAATACCTTTGAAAATCTGCCCTTTAGGAGCTTACGTCTCTTCTGAAAATGGGTCTTGACAGAAAATATCATAATGCCCCTGTATAAACCTCTGGTGTCCCCACACCATGAATACTGTGTCCATTTCTAGTTGTCCTATCTCAAAAAGGATCTGGTGGAACTGGAAAAGGTTCGAGAAGGGCAACAAAGATTATCACGGGTTTGGAATGGCTTACATATTAGAAGAGACTGAAAAACTTAGGGCTGTGCAACTTAGAAAAAAGGGATGACTAAGCCAAGGGATATGCTAGAGGTCTATAAAATCATGAATGGTATGAAAAAAGTGACAAGAAAAGTGTTGTTTAACCTTTCACACAATGCAAAAGATGTGCGGGGGGTGGGTCCCCCAATGAAATTAAAGCAGAAGGTTTAATACAAGACAAAATAGTTTTTCACACCACACACAACTAACCTGTGGAACTCATTGCCATGGGATGTTGTGATGGCCAAAAGTATAACTGGGTTGGAAAAAGAATTAGATAAGTTCATGGAGGACAGGTCCATTAATGGCTATTAGCCCAGGTAATTAGGGATATGACTGTAAACCTATGACTGCAGAAGCTGGGAGTGGAAGATAGGGGTAGATCTCCCCAAAATTGCCTTGTCTGTACACTCTCCCTGAAACTGTTGGAGACAGGATACTGGGTTAGATGGACTGATGGTCTGACCCAGTATGGCAGCTCTTATGTTACCCAAGGTCGCAGCATGACCATGTCACAACAAGCCCCTGATAAGGTATATAGGCTATAATTTACGACTGCCTGATTGCCAGCTAATGGACTTTAGTGTCTTTAAAGTTAGCATAAAGTGGCTCTGATCTCTAGCAGGCCTTTTTATCATAAAAATAGACGAGTAGATATCTGGAAACTTTAACTGACATTAGTGAGGATAACTGCTTAACTGATCAGGTCAGTTTACTAGTCCTTTTTAACAAAAGAGAAATTACTAAAATTAGAGTGAAGGTCTGACCTTAAAAGCAGAAAGTCTGGAAAATGTCAAGCTAAGGCTGGGTATGTGGATACGTGCCCTGGCTATAGCAACAGAGCTGAGTGAATAACTAGCTGATTTTTCAGATCATTGGCAACTTTGAAAAGTGTTTAAAAAAGTTTTCAGGTCTGACTAGAAATTAATTTTTTTTTAATTTCTGGTGAATCACAGTTAAAACACTCTGAGTTGAACAAAATGTTTCATTTAGAATTTTGAGCATTTTTTAACTTTTTTTTTAAATTCAGAAAGAAAATCTCAAAATTTGTTTCGAACCAAAAATTTGTAACATTTTGTTAGTAAATGTCAACCAAAAAACTGATGTTTTGTTTTATTTTTCTAAATGAACAATTCAGCAAAACTGAAACAAATTCACAGTGTTTTACTGTCGCTGAATTGGCATTTTCCACCACACAAAGTGTGGGCCAAAAAGTTCTTCCAGCTCTATATATCCTATCTTTTCACACTGCTATGAATTGATATGGAATTGTGCATGTAGATTTTCTGAAATTTTCCATGGCTTGATGGTGTTTAACTTAAACGTGTACATTTGGGTGTTGGACTAGATGATCTCCTGAGGTCCCTTCCAAACCTGATATTCTATAATTACAAAAAAATGATGTTCTTTGCTGCTGAATTGTAATGAAGCTGAGGAATCAGATGTGCCTATGTATTAAATCTTTTTGAACTAACTTCATTAGCTCCAAATACTTTAATGTGAGCAAAAGGAATTTTCAAGGTTGGATTGTGAAGCATTCCATGTGTGAAAGGTTCTGTATGAAATGAAGCTGATCTAGATCTTTCAAAAACTTCATCTGAACCTAGTTTCAGATTTTCGCATGTGCCAAACTTCTCTTCACGCGCACACACAATGTTTTAATTAAATGCACAACACTAAATGTTCTCAATTATTTTGGTATTTGGAAAATCCTCTTAAATAGCTAATACAGTGAAATGGGAAAATTTGGGTTGCCTCGGATTCATAGACTTTAACAGATTTTGCAGCATCAAGACACAGATAACTTCATGAGCATCCCTGCTAGCCTGCATACCCTTCACAACTTCCGTCTGGTTGAAGACTCCAAAAGAAGACACCACAATGATAGTGAATCTAGAAATACCTCTCAATAGGTGTTGTACTGCAAGAGGAAAACAGAAGTGGAGGATAGTTAATTATCCTAGCATAAATAATCATGGTAAAAAATTAATATTATTCAGACCCTGTTATGACCTCAGTTAAGTGTGCAAATTTGGCCCTTAATTTTGGTTTTCTAGCTCTAGCAAATGTAGATGTGACTTGAAGAGATTCCTGTAAAGCATGCTTGTTCCCTTACTTAGCCATGTTTATGATGGGGGGAGACTTCCTTTTATCTGACTATAGTTTGCAGACAATACTACCTGTATGGCTCGTGAAATGGAAGCTTTTATTACAGCAACATGAACTTAAGTCTTCCAAGTTAACATGAAAAGAGACCGTTACTGGAATATTTCTGCAAATACATGTCATCTTCATTATCTCCTTGCATTGACTAATTAGGAGCAGCGCCCATGTGCATTTGTAATAGCACAATAAGTGTTAAGTACTTCACAGTTTCCTTGGTTGGAATGTTTAAGAGTAAATGTTATGTGGTGTGTGCTCAACAAGTGACAGCTCTTCAGAGCTGTTATAAATCTAGGACTGTATGTGCTCTGAGCTTAATGTTTTCAAAGGTGCCTAAGGACCAAATGGGAATTTGAATCCTAACTCACTGAGGCCTTGGCTTCACGGTCAAGGTGCGTTTTCTGTCTCTGGGATAAATAACACATGGACACTATCCTGAGGTGAAAACATAGCAAACACTAGGCACTTCAGTTTTTCTGTGAGATAAATAGCCTTATACCTCCTCCAGGGGTTGACTTTGGCAAATTTACTTCACGAGAAAACTAAAGTGCCTGATCTGCTCTGTGTTGGTATCTCAGCCATGCTCATGCATGTTACTTTTCCCAAGGTGTAAAAACACACACTTTTGTTTTTAAAGCAGTGGGAACATGGCCTGTTAAGCAATACGTGATCGAGTCTAGTGCGATGACTTAGAGAGTGTCTGCGACTCTGAAACCTGTAATTTGAAAATGACTTCTGGGAACCTGTTTTGAGTCTCAGTCCTGGCCTTTTGGGGGCTGTTTACACAGCAAAGAAAACCCCGTGGCTAACCCGTGCTGGCTGACTCAGGCTGCGGAGTTGTTTTATTGATGTGTAGAAAGCCGGGCTCAGGCTAGAGCCCGGGCTCTGGGAGCTCCCACCTTGCGTTGTTCTAGAGCCCAAGCCTGGAAGTCTGCACAGCAATGAATCAGCCCTGTAAGCCCAAGTTGGCCGGCACGTGCCAGCCATTGGTTTTTCTTTGCTGTTTAGACGTCCCCTATGTCCCTAGAAAACTAGGGGCTGGGAGTGCTGTGACCGTAGCATTTGCCCACTGAGTGTGAGTGTGCAGACATGCCAAACCCACTAAAAACACACATAAATTGGCCATGTTTTTAGCTTAATTGGCTTGTGAGTTGCTTGTTGGCTAGTTTTTTGCTTGTTGCTTCTTCTTTTTTTTTTTTTTTGATTGACTCCCAGCAAGCAGGGGCAATGGAGGGAGAGAGTCGGGTTCACAGCAGGCCCACCAGTCCCAGACTGCACGCCGGGAGATCTAGTCACATCGAGTGTTGGGGTTCTTAGGGATTGGCTTGTTTTGACTTTGTTTTGAGATAGGATTAGCTTGATTTTTGGCTTATTGTGAAAATCTGGGTGCTTATTTACTGCGTGAAAGTTGGCAACTTGAGGACTGTGGCTTACTGATAAACTGCACTGACTGGCTCCTAGAGGAGTCCTGTCAGGGTTTTCTCTAATCAGGAAGACTGGTTCCCCTCAGGGTCCTGATATGGGACTTCCAAAGTAAGGAATACTGGGGATGACTTCAGAAAAGGATGTGAAGAACATCTCTTCCTTCCTTCTCCAGCGCCGGAAGGGGGTGACATGGACGGAAGTACTCCACTTCCTGGAAATGGCACATTTGTTTTTTTTTAAGTGGCCTGCTTGTTGTCTGATCAGAAACTAGTACAGACTATTCTCTTTTTGCATGGTACATTTTTCATTGCCTTAATGGATGATCAATATTCTAAATGTAAACACAGACGACATTGACCTTTCCGATGGAAAAGTACTCTGTGCAGTCAACATTTTAACTTTGTGCTGGAGAGATGGATATAACTCCATGTGGACCTTTCTGCTGAAAACACTCTCAAACAAACCCATTAGAGAAGTTCTTCAGTTTCCTTGGCAATACCTGGATCACCAGAAATGCAGAGTTGTGTATTTGTCCGGTACCTGTCAGCAAGCTGTTGGGTTAGATGCATTAATAATTTAAATTACAGATTTTTAAAGTGCTTTTTGGGGGAGTACAACTGTGTGTGGACTTGGCTGAATCCCAGGAGCCGGAAGGCTTTCTGTAGAAAATGTTTCTGGAGTAGCTTCAAAACTGGCCGGTGGTGACTGAGTTTGGTGAGAGATCTTGTTCCCTAGCCCTTGCTTCTTCCACATAACCCTCAGCGTGTAGAACACCCTCTGCCGTTTTTTATATAACTCTGTTTTCTGTTTAGCATCTGCTAATTAAAGTAAAGCCACAGTAAATATTGCCCTTTCCTCTGGCAAGCTATGCTGTATCTATCAATATGTTGCTAGAAACTAAGAAAATATATTGTCTCACTAGCCGGAGACTATTATATTAAAAACTGATTTTATGTGGGTAGTATGTGGCGTTCACCAATGACCCTTAAATAAAGGTGAATCAATGGGCATTGAGAGAAATAGAAAATATTGGCAACGGGGCGGTATATCTAGTGCATTTATACACAATAGGGCTTGGAGGATGTCTACTGGCGCACCCTGGTGTTTTTGTATAGGTTCCCTTTGCTAGATTCTTCCTGAGGGAAAGGGGTTTCTCTTCTATGTCCAGAGAAATGTCTTTTGTTATAGGACTCTGTTTTGCATGGCTTGAATTTTAGGCCTGGTGAGTAATGATTAGAGCTGATTGAATTTACTTTTCTGTCCTAGAAAGAAAAGAAACTTTGATTTTTCTGATTGGAAAATAAAAAAAACTAAAAAATTTAATTTTTGAACAAAAATTCTGAAACAAATTTTTCTATTTTGACTTAAAGTGCTGTCAGATGGGGCATTTTTTGGAGTGTGCTTTCTTCCCTTTTTTCCCCTCCCCCTTCCTCTGCAAATAGGAACATAAGAATGCCCATACTGGGTCAGTATGCAGTCTTCCATCAATGGCCGGTGCAAGATGCTTCAAAGAGAATGAACAGAGCAGGGCAATTATCAAGTGATCCATCCCCTGTCATCTACTCCCAGCTTCCTGCACTCAGAGATTTAGGGACACCCAGGTCATGGGATTACATCCCTGACCATCTTGGCTAATAGCCATTGATGGACCTATCGTCCCAGAACTTATCTAATTCTTTGAACCTAGTTGTACTTTTGGCCTTCATAATATCCCCTGGCAATGAGTTCCGCAGGTTGACTGTGCATTGTGTGAAGTAGTTCTTCCTTATGTTTGTTTTAAACCTGCTGCCTGTTAATTTCATTAATTTTTCCACACCATTTGTGATTTTATAGACTTCTGTCATATTAGTAGTTTCTTTTCTAAGCTGAACAGTTCCAGTTTTTTCCATCTCTTCTCATATGGAAGCTGTTTCAGCCCCCTAATAATTGTATTGTCCTTCTCTGTACCTTTTCTAATGCTAATATATCTCTTTTGAGATGAGGTGACCAGAACTGCATGCTGTATTCAAAATGTGGGAGTACCAGGAATTTATATAGTGGCACTGTGATATTTACTGTCTTATTGTCTATCCCTTTCCTTATGGTTCCTAACATTCTGTAAGCTTTTTTGAGTGCTGCTGCAAATGTTTTTTCAGAAAACTATCCAGAATGACTTCAAGATCTTTCTTGACAGGTAATAGCTAATTTAGACCCCCTCATGTGGTCTGAGTAGTTGGGATTATTTCTTCCAATGTGCATTATGTTGCATTTATTAACACTGAATTTCATCTGAATTTTCATTTTATTGCCCAGTCACCCAGTTTTGTGAGATCTCTTTGTAACTCTTCACAGTCAGTTTTTGACTTAACTATCTTGAGTAATTTTGTATAGTCTGCAAATTTTGCCACTTCACTGTTTCCACCTTTTTCCAGATCATTTATTAATATGTTGAACAGCACTGGTCCCCCGTACAGATCCTTGGGGGACCCTGCTATTTAACTCTCTCCACTCTGAGAACTGACCATTTATTCCTGTCCTTTGTTTCCTGTCTTTTAACCAGTCACTGATCCATGAGAGGACCTTCTCTCTTATCTCATGAGTCTTTACTTTGCTTAAGAGCCTTTGGTGAGGGACCTTGTCAAAGGCTTTCTGAAAGTCCAAATAGACTATCTTGTTTGGATCATCCTTGTCCACATGACCCCCTCAATGAATTCTAATAGATTGGTGAGGTATGATTTCCCTTTACAAAAGCCATGTTGACTCTTCCCCATGTGGACTCTTCTGTGTTCATCTATGTGTCTGATAATATTCCTCTTTCCTATAGTTTCAACCAGTTTGCTGGGTACTGAAGTTAGACTTACTGGCCTGTAATTGCCAGGATCACCTCTGGAGCCTTTTTTAAAACCAGCATTACATTAGCTCTACTCCAATCATCTGATACAGAGGCTGATGTAAGCAATAAGTTACATACCACAGTTAGTAGTTCTACAATTTCATATATGAGTTCACTCAGAACTCTTGGGTGAATACTATCTGGTCCTGGTGACTTATTACTGTTTAATTATTCATTTGTTCCAAAACCTCCTCTATTGACACCTCAATCTGGGGCAGTGCCTCAGATTTGTCCTCTAAAAAGAAACCCTTAGGGGAGGGAATCTCCCTCCCAGCCTTTGCAGCGAATACCTATGCAAAGAATTAATTTAGCATCTCCACAACAGCTTTGTCTTCCTTGAGTATTCCTTTAGTACCTCAATCATCCAATGGCTCCATTGATTGATTATTTGGCAGGCTTTCTGCTATTCCTTTTTAAGTCTTTTGCTAGTTGCTTTTCAAAGTCTTTTTTGGCCTGCCTAATTATACTTGACTTGTTAGAGTTTATGCTCCTTTCTATTTTTCTCAGGCAGATCTGACTTCCTCTTTTAAAGTATGTCTTTTTGTCTCTAACTGCGTCTTTCAGTTTGGTTGTTTACAGTCCATACTGACATTTTGGGGATGTTTTGCTGTGGGTTTTTCTTTTACATTTTATTTGGAGTATACATGTAGTTTGAGCCTTTATAATGATGATTTTAAAAAAGGTTTCCATACAGCTTGCAGGCATTTCACCTTATTACTGTTCATTTGAATTTCTGTTTAGCTAACTTTCTCGTTTTTTGTGGGGAAGAAAGAGAGAGGGAAGTATTTAATTAAAAAAACAAAAGGGAGAAAAAATGCCCAACCAGAAATCTTTATTTCAAAAAAACCCCAAAGGGCACCACATTTTAAGATGAAATGAAAATGGCATTTGAATCAAAACAAAAATGTACCTTTTGCTCTAGAAATGAAGCCCTGCAGAAAACTCAACATGTTCTCGAAAAAATATCAGACACTTTTCATGCATAAATTATCCACTGTAAGAGTCTGGCTTTTCCAAGCATCTTTAAAGTCTTATTTAGGATTTTGAAGCAACAAACCGGAGCAAGTCAGGATAAAAGAACATGGTTTCATCAAGTAACCATTCTCCGTGACACGGTAACGAGCTAAAATTGCTGTTTGGAAATGCCATGAACTCTTCTGTGTTTCATCAGTGTTGGTTTGACTGTGCCAACAATAACTTTTTTTTTCTTTCAAAATAAGACAAATTTGAGAAATAACAAATTCTCTGTGTGCACTGGAAGAATTAGAAGATTATCACCAAAAAACCTCCGGACCAAGTGCTGAAAATGACTGTTTCATACAGGCTGAACAACAAAGAGTGAGGGAGAGGCTTTTACAGTACATTCTCTAAGAGCTTGTCTGATTGAAGCAGATTAAAAGGGCCTGTATATTGTTATTTAAAAGGATTACTGTACACTCTTCTGTGGTGATTGCATGCTCTAGTGCTGTGTGGATTTTTGCAAGTGCTCTCCTTAATGACTGTTGCCAAGGCTCCCGACTATTCAAAAGAGCCAATTATAATAAATAAAAATTGAGACACAGTGGTGCGCCCTGCTGTTCCTGTTTGGGAAAAGCTGGAGCTGCCATAGGCTGTGTATAAAAAGGGCTCAAGCATTTTTTTTTTTTTAAGCCATTAAACGTGGCTGCATTGCAGTTATCAGGAGATGATTTAGGAGATGATGTCTCCTAGGATTTTCTATATTCAGCCTTCTGCTGTACTGTGACATACAGCTTTAATCTCTGTCCTACTATCCTCCTCTTTTATGATGGTCTGATATATTGTAGCCGCTCTTTGAGTTTTGTGTGACCTTTCATTATCTCAGTACAGCTCAGCCCAAATTTAATTTCTTCATTAATTGACTGGAGACAGAAAGACAGAAAATCGAGCGTTTATATTGTCTTCATTACCTCCAGGAGTAGATTTAGGCTCCAGCACGTCCTTTAAAAATAGGAATAGTGGTTTATTCTCTTGCAAGAGGAGAATGGCAGCCAGGGAAGTCAAACTTTCCTTCAAGCACATGATCCAAGAGAACAGCAGACTAGAGCAACACAGAACGTGGCAAGATACCCACTCCCATTTTTTTGAGCACAGATGCCTCCCTCAAACAATTTACTTTGTACACTTACTGCCATGCTCACTTACTCATCCTAGCCTCCCTATGCAGCCACCACTGGACAGCGCCATAACCGCTTCCACACATCGAGCAGAAGGCATTGTTCATACCTGTTTCTCATATTTTATTGAACAGCAATACAAATATTGAGGGAAACTTGTGTTCTTTGTGAATAAAGTGAGAGGAGAGAGAACCTTCCTCCCACCTTCACCTCTAGCTCATGATCATTCTCACGTGGATCAGTCATGTGATGTGCTGATCACCTCTTGCATTTCTCAAAGCCAGTGAGAGTCGAGGGCGCTTAGCACCTTGCGGGGTCTCGTCCTAGCACAGTATCGTAAGTTCTCCATAAATACAGAATCTCGCTGCTCTTCAGAAGCTTTCTGAGGCCTTCAGGATGGTTACACTGTGATGCAGTCAGCTGACAATTCTTTTGAACTTCCACTGCAGGACATTTTGATTTAAAAAACCAACAGCCTAGAATTCTATAGCATTAACATGGCACCCACTGAACGGCTTAAAAGCTGGCTAACTGCCAGGTGTCAAAAGGTAATTGTAAACATGGAATCCTCATCAAGCAGGTATTTCTAATGAGGTTCCTCGGGGATCTGTTCTTGGCCCTATGCTATTAATGACCTGGAAGTAAACATAAAGTGATCACTGATAAAGTTTCCAGATGCCCCAAAAATTGAGGAGGGACAGATAGGAAGACAACAGGTCATATGACAGAGTGATCAGGATCACTTGGTAAACTGGGTGCAAGAAAACAATGTGTTTTTAATACGGCTCAATGTAAATATATACATCTAGGAACAAAGAAAGAGACTGTACTTCCAGGATGGGGGACTGTATCCTGGGAAGCAGTGATTCTGAAAAAGCTACAGGGGTTATGGTGAATAATCAGCTGAATATGAGCTCCCAATGTGACGCTGTGGCTGAAAGGGCTAATATGATCCTTGGATGCCTAAATAGGGGATTTTTGGTAGGAGCAGAGAGGAGATTTTACTCTGTGTTTGGCACTGGTGTGACTGCTGCTGGGAAGTGTCCAGTTCTCATGTCCACAATTCAAGAAAGGGGTTGGTAAATTGGAGAGGGTTCAGAGAAGAGCCATGAAAATGATTAAAAGATTAGAAAACCTGCCAAAGAGTGATAGACTCCAGGAGCTCCATCTGTTTAGTTTAACAGAGAGAAAGGTAAGGGGAGTTCCTGCATGGGAAACAGATATTTGATTGTGAGCTCTTCAGACTAGCAGATGAAAGGTATAACACGATCCAATGGCTGAAGCTGAAGTGAGGCAAATTCAGCCAGGAACTGAGGTGTACATTTTTAACCATGAGAATAGCTAACTGTTGGTATAATTTATCAAGAGTCATGATGGTTTCTCCATCACTGACCATTTTAAAATCAAGACGAGGATGCTTTTCTTGCCCAGCATAATTCCTGTAGCTTGTAATTCTGTTGTCTGTGTTACACAGGAGGTCAGAGTAGAATCGATGGTCAGTGGTCCCTTCCGGCCTTAGAAACTATTAATCTATGCTACGGTCCTAACCTGGCAATAGAGTGTATGGAAAATCATTTGCTAGTAAACCTGTATTCAAACACAGGCCTCTTATTCCCATCCCCAATCCATTTCTGCTCTTATGAGTTGGGGCACTAGTAGAATAAGTTAATGATCCTTTACCACAGGTCATGTCAGCCACAGCATCCTGGCCTGAAATTACAAAAACCAAACTCCCAGCTCTGGAGCCGTCCCCTAATATGATCTTTTTGGGGTTCAGTACAGGAAAGACCCAACATACTTCCTGGAGACAATTTATTATTCCTCTACTTTACTTTTCTCTTTCTTTCAAAGAAATGTTTGCATGTAATGCTCACCTTACATGGATCGCGTTTTGTAGTGTATGACTCGTTTAATGTTTAGAAACCTGCTGATTGCAACTAACTTAGCCCCATTTTAAATCTGAAACCACTTTTATCTAAATCTCAAATTTAAAATGACTAATGTGTAAATCTTGATAAGAAAAATCACTTACTCTGATATTCACTGAGTAATGCAAAACTCTGGTGCTGGAAAGCAAAGTATTTTAAGAAAACATCTTATGTCTTACAGGAGCATCTGGTTCTAAGCAAGATGAAACTAGGATATACAGAATAATTTGAAATTACTGCAAAGTCAGATGTCCAATGTATAGATACTGCTGCTGTGCCAGTAAGATGGCTTAGTTCTTCATGATTGTCGAAAATATCTTTTTTGTATTTTATGTATCTTTACTGAGCGCTAGCTCCCATATAACTTCATCGATCTGTTGCAAATTTGCCTCTGCAGTTTGTGCTATTGTTCTGAATCCTATGGAGTCCAGTTCTCATTCAAGATACCAAGGTGCAGGTTCCATTGGGAAATGGCATTAGGGTTTGTGCAATACGCATGAGGATGAAATAAGCCCCACTATCTCTAGAATAACAGTGAAGATGTATTTGGGCAGGTATTGGTTAGTAGCATTTGTCCCCCTTCTATTAAATATTCTTGTTATGACCCACGGATTTTTGTGCTTTTCCTTACTCTCTGTGAAGTTAAAAGAATTATGTTCTTTATCTCTTGAGCAATTGGACAAATGGTGCTGTCTGAAGACCACATTCTGCTGGCAACATCTCACATTTTAATGTTTTCCCGATTGCAATAAACACAGTTCCTCTCCACACACTATAACCTGAGTAGAATTTGCTGCACTGTCAAGATTATAGCTTGGCTCTGACCACCGAGGCAGTCACGAGAGAGTCCAGCAGCAACACTCCTCATCCCAGGGGAAGTGGCGGGAGACGGGGAAAGAGTCAGGGATGTTTTCAAGCTCTCTAGCTTGGTTATTGTTGCCAGGGACTGGTTCCAAGCGTGTCTGCAGTGCTATCGGTGCCACCCGTGGTTATTACTGTGCACCCCTGTGGAGCAGTTTACATAATTAGCTGCATACTGAACATTTTTAAGTCTGAAAATTTTTGGAAAACTCTACTTCAGGGTCACTTGGCATTGCTGTTACAAATAGTTGTTCAGCTGCTTGAGATTAGGTTACTATGGAAGGTCATAGCCAAGCTAAATTTGTTCACATGCTTCTATTTTTTGTATTGATTTAGGGCACTCTTTGTAGATTCACTGAATATAAAGCCATGAAGGGCCCATTGTGATTATCTAGTCTGACCTCCTATATAACAGATGCCCTATGACTTTCCTGAATTCCTGTTCAAACAGGGGTGTATCTCTACGTTTTCGTTCAGTGTGGAGGATTGTTTTGTTATTTAGTGGCTGCTAAGCCCCTTTCACTCCATTGGACATCATTTCGTGCACCAAAATGCTGCAGGCTGGATATAGGCAGTAAGACCAAATACGATGAAATATCTCCCCTGCTGCCATAGGTGATGTCTTTGTGTGCAACTCTGCATGTAATGCAAAGAAAGCCCAGAAAAGGCTTATGGCTTGGAGACAGTGCTTTAACTCATCCAATGACCTTAACAACCCTCCAGTTGTGGCTACTGCCGACATCTCTACCTTTCCCATCCTAGGGGCTTATGTGTCACTGACCCCACTGGGAAAGAGACAGTTGTTTTCTGCACCCATCTTTTCCCCTTTGCTGCCCCTATTCCAATACGCCACGGCGGCAGGGGTGTCCTACCCAGAAGCACCTGTGAGTCAGCACAGGAATCTGGGGTGACCTACCAACGAGAGGAGCTGAGATTCTCTGAACGAAGACGTTGCAGGTTCTCACCATGCACTGAAGTCTGAATGGGTGCTGCTCTGTGCTGGTACAGCTTGACTTCAGTTTTCTGCTTCATGTGGTGATTGCATGAAGGGAGGAGAACTTAGAGAGATAATTGGAGGAAAAAGAGCAAATGTGTCCCAGCTCTGCAATATATTATTCATCGCCAGACCTACTGCATCACCCTGTTGAAATGCGAGTAATTAGGACGATTTCTCACTTCCATAAACTGCACTGCTGTATCTTGCTTCCAGGGAAGCCATTCCTATGGGGACGAAGGTCTGCAACCTCTGCTTAAGGGCCAGTCCAGTTGGGTGCTGAGCTGGCCTCTCCTATTGAAATCTGTAGGAGCCGCAGGTACTTGGAATCTTTCAGGAGTGGACCTTTTAATTTATAACAATTGCAGGATTTAAACAAGCCAATTTTATGATATGCTTTTATTTTAGGGTCAGATCCTGTTCCACCTGAAGTTAATGGCAAAACTCCTCCATTGGTGATAGGTGTTGTGCCAGGCCCTTTATTTGGAAGGCGTAAATCAAATAAAATAACTTGTTCAAAAAAGTAAAACTGTTACTTTAAATAATAATAATTTCTTTTTCAAAGTAGAAAGTACCCTCATGTGATGCTGTGCAGATGGAAGAGCCCAAACTCCTCCTCCTCTTCCTCAAGTGGTGGCTTCCTTTGGTTGCTCCCCCCACCAGCAGATGTGATGCAGCCCTCACATCTGAAACCCAGGCGTTAATGATTCCTCTCAGCCCTTTCTCCTGGGTAGATCCCCACGAGAGGTGGGTGGGAAGTGGTTTTCCTGTCTTGTGAGAATTTGACACTGTGAAAAATTTTCTCATCTCCAATTGGGATGAAAAGTCAAAATTTCAACTTTTCACAAACTGAAAACCCAAAAAATGTTTAGGTTCAGATCAATGGAAAAAAAATTTGCTGCGTTTTTTGCGCTTTTTTCCTTTCAGTTGTGTAAATTTACTAAAATTTTTAAACGAAATTTGTTTCGATTGTCAAAAAAAAAAATCCTGATCCTCTTGTTCGACAGCCTTGAAACTCTTTTACCGAAAATGTTTCAAGTTGGGTGGCTTATTGAACCTGACACTGTTTTGTGACATTTCAGTTATGACAAATCTGGTTTGGTTTGGGGGGTTTTTGTCCAAAAAAAAAAAAAAAAAATCCCAACTAGCAGTACCATTCAACTTTGCAGCAGTTATAGTAAAGAGAGGATTTGCTAATGACTGATGGGAAATGGGGACTCCATTGTCCCAGAGCAGTGTTTAGGGAAAGCCCCTGGCGGGCCAGGCCGGTTTGTTTATCTGCCACGTCCGTAGGTCCGGCCGATCGCGGCTCCTACTGGCCGCGGTTCACTGCTCCAGGCCAATGGGAGCTGCTGGAAGTGGTGCGGGCCGAGGGACGTACTGGCTGCCGCTTCCAGCAGCTCCCATTGGCCTGGAGCAGTGAATTGCTGTCAGTGGGAGCCACGATCGGCCGGACCTGCGGATGCAGCAGGTAAACAAACCAGCCCAACCCACCAGGGGCTTTCCCTACACAAGCGGTGTCCAAAGTTTGGGAAACACTGGCCCAGAGGATTTTTCCAAAACTAGAAGCAGCCTGTGTGGTAGGCCCCAGTGTGATGCTGAATATCAAATGGTCCTTCTGTTGGCTGGAGGTCAACAGTCCCTCCTTGCTCAGCGGTAGTACTGAGACAAGACTGAGTGGAGCTGTAGTTTCTAGGTTTTTCATGGCTCCTTCACCAGCTTTCTGTGTGTTGAGCATGTCCGTGAGGAAGAAGATCAGGTCAGCCAGAGGGCAAAGATCATACCTGAGCAATGGCCCCCCAAAGGTGCTTTGGTGGCAGCCATCTTTCGACCCAAGCTTCCCAGCCATGGCTCTAGCAGCTCCTTGTTTTTCTCTGTCACTAAAGCTGCCAGGCTGCCCTAATTCTGTCACAGGAACTGGTGCACCTGGGAGGTCTCTTCTCAAGGCTCTTCTCCTGTCACCTGAAGAAAGGTTTGCCGTGATTCAGGCCCTGAGCAATTTCAGGGCTCGGCTCACCAGCACTTGCGGTTGTAGGTAGGATGCTCTCTACGGAAATAGCACCATTTATGCTATGTGGTAACATAGTACCTCATAGTACATCAGCAAATTCAAGAGCTTCTTACTGTTTCCTATGTCCCTATTGCTTCTTCTGTTTCTTATGGCGAAAGCTCTTTGGGGACGCAAAAAGGCAGGAAAATGAGCGAAAGCACTTCTTATATTGCCACTGACTAGGCAACTTCAGCAAACTCATGTATTCTATTCATCTCTCCATTCATCTTAACGGGAATAGAGATGGAGTTTGGTATCCTTTGGGGTCTTGCTTGTTAAGTGACTCTTGGAAGAGTGAGAACCCTTGACCCATTCCACATAGGGTGGCATCAAGTTCCTGTCAGAGCTCTAGCAGGATTTAGAAAAGAACTTGCAAGGCTCTCCACTTCTTCCCTTTATCCTGAAACTACATTCATAGCAGGCGATGCCTTTCAGACTGTTTTGCATGTCCTAGACAGAGCATAGCCAGGTCCTCTCCTCCCTCAGAGATGAGAATGTGGGCTTTGGGACTTGCATTCAGGGTAAAGAAAGAGGAAAAGCCATGTACTAGCCCATACACTTAGTCCCTTCAGCCCTGCAAGTCTTACATCAGATGCTTGCCAGAGTTGGAAATAAAGACCTGCAGCAGGGTGGGGTTGAAAAAGGAACTCACTGTTCTGAGTCTGGCAAGAGGAAACAACCCACAAGTCCAGGAATTCTCAGCTCCCATAGTGATTGCAACCATTTCCATATACCCATAAGAAAGGCCATGAGGTTCCTAACTTATGGGCAAGGGATCCTGACATTTTCCCTGTTTGTACCATGGGGCTGCGACAAGGAGAAAGATGGGAGGCAGTGTCTGACACTTCAAAGTGTAAGCTCCTTGCTCCGGGAACACTGGCTTCTGCAGTTACCTTTGTGTGGCACAAAGATTATATTATCCATCCAGACACAAGATGCTCTAAGATACTCTTACATCAATGGGATGCAATAAGCTCTGTAACGTGGTGACAAGATCCCAAGGCTTCTAGTGTTGCCTATGCGGGGGAAGACTTTGCTGGTGGGAAGGTGACCTGACACTCTCCTCTTTTACAGGCAGTTCCTATTGAATGACTAGTCGTTATTAAAGACAAAATCCCTTGTTAAGAGAAGTCGTTAGCAGGATGGAGAAATTATTGACAATCCTTTGTTCATTCTTATGAGCAAATCTAAGATGGTCTCTGCACATTTCAATGTACATAAAGCATAAAACGTTCATTGGGAATTCTTTTTTTTTTTTAAGGAAAAATACATGGAAATGAGAAAATATAAATGTTCCTTCTTCCTCCAAATCCTTCACCTTGGACATTTCTAAGGGGATCTGAAATAAGCTCCAGCCTCTAGTATCTCTTAGGAAGATACTGCAGGGTACCTGTATGGGGCTGCATGCTACTTAGAGTATGTCTACACTGAAGTTAAACACTCACGGTTGGCCTGTGCCAGCTGACTTGGCTTGCAGGGCTCGGGCTAAGGGACTGTTTAGTTGTGGTATAGATGTTTGGGCTCGGGCCGCACCGTGTGAGGTGGGAGGGTCCCAGAACCCAGGTTCCAGCCCACGCCTGAACGTCTACACTGCAACTCAATAGCCCTTTAGTCCGAGCCCTGCAAGCCCGAGTCAGCTGGCATAGGCCAGCCACAGATTTGTAATTGCAGTGTAGACGTACCCTTAGTGTTATCTAATTGCTCATGTGACATTGCCGTCCTGAGGCAGCCAAGGCGCAGAGAGCAAGGGATGGCTTGTCACTGCAGCACCTTCTAGTCAGGATCCCGTGTATGTGCACTGGTGGGGCCATATAGAGTCAGCCTTGACTTGGTGCTTGACTAAAGGCAATCTCTGTGCACGGCTTAAAGGATCTTTTACTGCCAGCTTCTCCCACAGGAGGACAGCATGGCTGACTGGGCTAGTGGGGGAGCAGGGGTGTATGCAGAAGGGCAGCGGGACGTGTCCAGTCTCAGCTATTCTGTAACCAATCAGTTCTAAAGGGACAGACTGATCAATGGTCTAATGAGACTCTTCTAACTGGGAACACCTAAAGTACATAACTGAACTTTATTGCTCTTGTCTTTTCTGCTTGTGCGTCCACACAGGGCTCCTAAGGTTCTGCCCAACCCCTGAGCCTCAAAGTCCTTGTCGCTGACCTTGGCAGAGAGGCCGCCCCCAGGATATTGAATTTTCCATCTTGCACTATGATCTCAAAACACTCTTGCTTTCACTGGAGATAGATTGATGGAAAATAGCCTTTTTGCCCTCAAATTAAAAAAATGGAAACGTGTTTTTCCCCCCTACACTTCTTTGTAGCAAATAGTATTTTCCAGCAGGCTTGACCTGAGCTGTCTGCAGCTGCTCTTCGAATGTGTATAACGCAAAGCATGGTAACCAAATAGTTGCAAACAAAGATCTAGCAGATGCTCCATTGTCATATGTATTGAACTTCCAAATTAAAAAAAAAAAATCAAACTGCAAATACTGGTTACATATGGCATTTAGAGATGATTTTAGAAGGAAGAAAGAGCAGCTGATCATCTTCATTTCAATATGTTCTGAAAAAGCTTACCAAATTTACCAATGTCTTGCAAGCATGTGTCTGGCTTGCACTTGGGCATAGCTTAACTCCCACTCCTTCCATACACTCCCATAATTTGCATGTTGAAATGCTTATGTGTATGTCACCTCTGGCCCCTGAAAATGGAATGGAACAACCTGGCACTGTTACATTTCAGAATTCACTTCTGTGAGTCACCTCTGTGTGAGTATTTCCTCCATCCAGGTGAAAACACTTGCATAAAGATAGTGGGAAGAGTTGGTTACACTATGATAGCTCACTAAACCAGAGAAAGCATTTACTCTCAGATTTTTTGGTAAAATGTTAATACCAGGAAGACAAATGACAATTTTCAGGTTGTGACTAGTACACTTCAATGTGTATGAATTACAGAAATGTAATTAGTGCTGCAATGCAGGTCTTACTTTCCTGAAAAGTTCCAGATGGGAAAGCTTAATCTGCCAGAGTAATCTATTGAAGGATCAGGACTGGAGAAGCAAAGTATTTAAAACTGACTTTCCAGCCAACCTTTAGCATCTCGCATTAATCATGGAGCAAAACAATGACAAAAGCATACTGCTGCTTATGCAAGACGGTCATGGAGGAAAGAATGACTTTTAATATTATTTTACTGTTTGTTAACAGGGATAAGGCTGCACTCAACTGTTTGTATCACAAATCAGCTACAGTACAATGCTCCTGTAAAGGATTTAGGATAGCTGACTTAGAATTAAATTTGTTTCTCTGCAAGAATAGCAGCTCAGATCAAAACGATTTGGGCCTGATTCTATGCTCCTGCAAATTGGCGATAACTCCATTGGCTTTACGTGGGTGCGACAGTGGTGTAAGAGGAGAATCGCGCTCTGAATTCCAAAACAGCTGCAGAAGGTACGCTTGTACTTTGCAGTAAGTGGAGTCCAATAAGTGGAGAAATAAAATGCAAGACGTTAGAGTTCACTAATGAAAGATTTTGTGATGTGCACACTTTAAAATTAAAGTCAACAGCACTCACTCATGTATTACCTCTTCAGAATAACTTTGTTGCCCAGAACACGTAGCCCATGATAACAAACCAAACCAACCAGAAACAAGTTGAGCAAGTTCATAGAATTGAGTATAATGTGTGTAAAAAGAGTGACTCTCCCAGGTCGGAGACTGTTGGACCCTCAGCCCTGATCCTGCCCCTCTAGCTTATACACACACAGTCAGGGTTACTTGCAAGAGGAAGAAGGCAGGGGGGCCCTGGGAGCTGTTTCACTGCCATCTTTCACATACTAATGATAACAATAGCTTGATGTGAAAGAAAATGCATCCAATTTTCCTCAGAAGCCTTGTAAATACCTGACGTAAGATACATGAAATAAATCTTGTTTGAAAGGAGTCCACAGGCAGCTGCCATATATACTGCTGAAGAACTGTGTTTCAAAATGGTATTGCTGTTATGGGCATATTGGCTAGTTTCTTTTGCCTCTATTACACTTTTAGCTGCTATTATTTTGTTGTTCCTGTAGCACCTAGCAGCCCCCGGACCTTATTGTGCTACGTGATATACAAACACAGTCCTGTCACTAACTGCTGTGTACAGAGGGGAGAAAACCTGAGGCCCAGGGAGATGAAGTGACTTGCCCAAGGTTATCCAGCAGGGACAGAGCCAGAAATAGATCCCAGAACTCGAGGTTTCCAGTCCTGCATCTACACTGATATTATGGAACACTAGGGTTGAAATCCTGGCCTTCTTGAAGTCAGTGGGAGTTTTACTTTTGATTTCAGTGGGGCCAAGATTTCACCCCATAACTGCCTTCACGTCTGCCCAGGTATCCCTGTCTGAGAACTTGGAGAACACTCTCGCATGGGAATTTGAGCTAAAGCACAGAACTATTGCTCTCCTGTCCTTTGGGAAACCTATGGGTATCCTGCACCAGGCCAGCATACTTGGTTTTAACAACTGGAAAGGGGAGGATAAAACTTGAGAGGGAGGAGAGAGCTAGAAATCATGTCATCAGTGGTTCTTGACATTGCTCGTGTTGATAGGAGCTAAAATGCTATGCAAATATAACTTGTAGTGTATTTTTGCTATTTTCCCCTAGCATTAAAAAACCCCTCTAATTTTATAAACCTTCTGATCCTAGCAATTTTGGGGGGGACCGCAAACACCTTTGAATGGGTTTTTTCCCTTGTCTTGATCTGTCCTAAGTCATCTGGGAGCCTCCCTCCCCAAGCATTCTGACTGTCACCCATTTCTAACATATCTCTTCCTGTTCTGAAACTCAGTCCGCATCAGAATGGGCTCTGCAGCTGAGTGGGCTAGCGGCCTTTAAATCTTGGAGGTCTATTTGTGCTGGCTGTTTGGGATGCACTTCCTTCCTCCCAGAAAGCTTCACCCCCACAATTCTCCCAGGCGATGTTGGCTTGATGTGTGAGATTTAGTCGAGTCTCCCACGTGAAAAGATTAGCTGTTTAAGGCACCACTGTTTCTCCTCTGCCCCCAAAACAAACATTCATCCAAAAAAAAGTTCAGTCAGGAGAATCCCCTGTGTCAGGGAGTTGATAGCAGCAGTGATCGTTGTATCACACAGTGCAGTTCTTCTCAACAAAACAGTGTGAAGCAATTTCCAGATATTTCACTTCCTGGCTCTGTGCAGCACAGAAGCGTTTGAGCTACTTGACATTGTTTAATGTCACTGAGGATGAAGGAGAGGAATGCTTGAACTCTCCAGTGAAATGTGCACTCGGGCTTATGGCTTCCTTTCATTATGGTTGGACCAGAGCAGAGGCTTGGCTACCTTTCTGGGCGGGGGAAAAATAACAGGGACATGAAACCAGAAATCTAAGGATGCTGAAATCCTGAAAACAAGAACGTTAATCTCACTCTTCTTTTTTTTTTTTTTTTTTGTTTTGAGTCCCAATTATATAGGACACCTCTAAACAGCTTATATACAAAATACACACTAGACTATAACAAGGTTCAAAAAGAGCTAGATAAGTTCATAGAGGACAGGTCTATCAATGGCTATGAGCCAGGATGGGCAGGGATGGTGTCCCTAGCCTCTGTTTGCCAGAAGCTGGGAATGAGCGACAGGGGATGGATCACTTGATGATTCCCTGCTCTGTTCATTCCCTCTGGGGCACCTGGCATTGGCCACTATCAGAAGACAGGCTAGTGGGCTAGATGAACCTTTGGTCTGACCTAGTGTGGCTGTTCTTATGTTGACCAGAAAAAAAGCAGAGACTTCTTATTTTCTGTGGAAAAACCAGGATGGAGGAAAGTAAAATTTCACACTAACTCTTCATCATCAATTGCCAAAAGGTGAATAAAGCACCTATAATTTCGTTGCTGTGATTGGATGAGTCTCCTACAGAATCTGGCTTGGTTTTCTTTGGCTAAGAACAGAGTAGTATGGGCTGGTATTATACACTTCTAGTAATTATAGTGTTTGCCTGGCAGCGAATGCTATAGATATGTAGCTGATGCTATGGAACAGACCATTCATGTGAGTTATGCCAAGACAAGAAGTGGGTGGAAGGGCCCATCTAAAAAATAGGCTCACTTTGTCGAACGAAAGACTCCAGTTGCACGTGCTTCTCTGTTTAAGTGCTCACTTAAATTCATTTGTCAGTAGATGCTAGTCTGTCCTGGAGAATATAAACTGCTTGGAGTCCCTAAGTATGAAATTGTCAGTGTGTGATAGAGGTTTAAGTGCTCATGCTTTTCTCAATGTTTAAAATGCCTTAACTCCTTATAGTATAAGGCTTTACTGTGGTCCCATACGTATGCTACCATAAAGACTTTTTCTTTAATCAACTTAGGAAAATAACCACGCACACAACCCCTACTAATGTAGCAATGTTTGCACAAGTCGGACCATATTTTATTTTTCTTCTTTTTGTGCATATCATAAATTCTAAACAACAGTGGGAACAAGCAAAAATGAGTGCACAGTGACACTGGTTTGCATCTAAACACGTTCAGCATGATTGTATGCACTCTTTTTGGGAAACTATGCAAATAGGTCTCTGGAATCTTCTCAGGTGCATACAGTTATAGCATCTGTGTGGATGATTGAGGTAAATGTTCCAGCAATGCTAATGGGGTTGTGTTGCATGTATGTAAAGTAGCATACTATACATTCCAGTTAAGCATGTAGCTTGAAAAGTGGCTTTTTTAAAAAATCTACTTTTGGAAGTAATACATGGAACTAGACAGAAATTGACTTTTCTCCAGTTTGTGGACTTTATACACTTAACGGCACCTTGAATTTAGTCAGTTTAATGGCTTCCCCTGCATTGTTAGTTGTAGGTCCTTCACACAAATGGGAAAAATGAGAAAAAAGGACTAGTATTAAAATTAACAGGAAGAGCCAAGGACAGGTGGGGGTTGCCTGGAAACTGCCTTTAACTCTTTTTTTTATCCTAGACAGGGTAGATGTCAAGACCCTGGAATCTTTAATTCTGTGTCATAGATCCCTATCTTCAGTTCTTTGGGATACCAAATGTCCACTGACTTCCAGGCGTGTTCACTTTTGTACAAGGAATATGTATTTTGAAAGCAGAAAGATGGCTGTTCATCGTTTCACTGAGTACTTTGAGGAGAGATACTATGTAAAACTATTGTATTTGTATTGAGGCTTTGATTAATTGCAGCACTCAGCTTTTTTTTAGTGTTGTCGTTAGCTTGGGAATAGTTCTCTGTACATTTGCAAAAAGTAGGCGAATGAGACAGCTCGTTAACACAAAGTATGCATCGCCTGCTGGTTAGCTACCCAGCTTTCTTTTACTCTTCAGATGACAATCCAAATGTTTCAAGCTTTGCTTCCTTTGTTTTAAAATAAATCTTTGGAACAATTTCCCAGCAACCCTTGCAAGTTCTTTTCCTAGATCTCTATAGAAGGGAGAGAGAAATTTCTCAACTACAACTCTGGGTTTAAATTTTTGCCCTTCCTGTAGAGATACATCTGAACTGCAAAGTTCACCAGAGGATCTGAACTTGTCCAGAGTGTTTGGTGATTTGTAACCAGGGTCTGCCTTAAACCACATTATCTCCTAATGACAAGGAGGGAGGACTTAAACTACTCAGTGGTTTTTTTCCTGTGACCGTGCGGGTTAAGCGTAGAAGTCATTTGTGGCATTTGTTTCTCTTTCCATATGAAGACTGGACTATTGTAAAAATCTTCGTACATTTGCTCCACAGATGTCATGGCGTCCGCAGTATCGCAGTTCAAAGTTTCGAAATGTCTATGGGAAAGTGGCGAACCGAGAGCACTGCTTTGATGGGATTCCAATTACCAAGAATGTTCATGACAACCACTTCTGTGCTGTTAATGCCAAGTTCCTCGCCATAGTAACAGAGAGTGCTGGCGGAGGGTCCTTTCTTGTCATTCCACTGGAACAAGTAAGTAATTTTTCCTTAACAAACCTGATTGAAGTTCAGTGGTAATCTTAAAACACAGCTGTTAAAACACACGTTCTATCCCAGGAATCTCTTTAATATCATTGTGACAGGCTGAAATCTCTGGTATTTTTTTTCTTTTTAATTGTGGCTGTCTTGTTTAGGTAAGTGAGACTTTAAAGCTGGTTTAATGAATTGTATCTTTCTTCCATATCATTTAGGAATAAATAAAACATTTGTATGCAAACAGGCCTTCACTATAATGGCCCTTTGTATATTTTAGTCCATATCTGCATTAAGATCGCATTGCTGAGGTCTTCATCAAGCATTACTTAGTCCTTACTAATAACAGGCAAATAATCCACTGAAGTAGACAGGAGATTGCCTCAGCAACAACCCAATGGATTTGGCCCTAAAGCCTAGCACTCTTCCAAAGGAGCTGCTGCTAATGTTGCTACATAAGAGCCACAGCAGGAAACGTGTCTTTCCGAAATCACAAAGTCAGTTGTCTCTCAGCTGTGTTGTGCCTGGTACTGTGGAGTGGTGGATGTAACATTAGCCACTGGAGCTGGTGGCTACTGACCCGTTGTGTAACAGCTATCCTGTTGACTTTTGTCTCTTTGACCGGATCTTTCTAATTGCACAAAACTGAACACTGTTGTCCCACCCCCTGCCCCGCCTCTTCTCTGAGGCTCCGCCCATGCTCATATCATCCCCTCTTCCTCTGTTGCTTGCTCTTCCCCACCCTCACTCACTCGCTCATATTCACTGGGCTGGGGCAGGGGGTTGGGGCATGGTAGGTGTTGAGGGCATCAGCTGGGGATGGAGGCTCTGGGGTGGGGCTGGGGATAAGGAGTGCAGGGGGGCTCTGGGCTGGTGGCTGAGGCCCAGGGGTTCAGAGTGTGGGAGGGGGCTCTGGGCTGAGGCAGGAGGTTGGGGTGTGGGAAGGGGTATAGGCTCTGGGCTGGGGGTGCAGGCTGTAGGCTGGGGATGGGGGTTTGGGGTGCAAGAGGGGGCTCTAGGCTGAGGAGTTTGGAGTGTGGGAGGGGGCTCTGGAGTGAGGCAGGGGGTTGGAGCATGGGAGGGGTATGGGTTCTAGGCTGGAGGTGTGGGCTTTAGGATGGGGTCAGAAATGAGGTGTTTAGGGTGCAGGAGGGGGATCCAGGCTGGGGCAGGGAGTTGAGGTGTGGGGAGGGGTGAGGGCTTTGTCTGGGGGTCTGAGCTCTGGGGTGGAGCCAGGAATGATCGGTTTGGGGTGCAAGAGGGTGCTCCAGGCTGGGGCTGAGAGGTTCAGAGTGTGGGAGGGGGTTCAGAGCTGGGGCAGGAAATTGGGGTGCAGGTGGAGGTGTCGGTTCTGATAGGGAGTTTGGGTGTGGGAGAGGGCTCAGGGCTGGTGCAGGGTGTGGGGTGCAGGTTCCGGGTAGTGCTTACCTCAGAGGGCTCCCCAGAAGTTATGACATGTTCCTCGGCTCCTAGGTGAAGGCGTGGCTAGGCTGCTCTGTGAGCTGCCTCTACACGCAGGCGCCACCCCTGCAGCTCCCATTGGCCGGGAACAGTGGCCACTGGGAGCTGTGGAGCCAGCGCTTAGGGCAGGATGGGGGCAGCGCAGAGATCCTCCGTGGCCGTCCCTCCACCTAAGACCCAAGGGACATGTCGTTGATTCCAGAGAACCAGAGAGAGCCAGGTAGGGAGCCTGCCAGCCCCGCGCCAACCGAACTTTTAACAGCCCGGTCAGCCGTGGTGACCCAAGCCGCCAAGGTCCCTTTTCAACCATGCGTTCTGGTCGAACAGCTGGCAACCCTAGTTTGGGGTGGCTACGTATCCAAGCTGCTCCTTTTTCTCACCCGCATTCCCTTAACCCCATGTGCCTTGCAGCTACAGTGCCCAGTTCACAAGGCTTCATGGGCCATGTCAGGCACACTAAGAAGTACTGCCACGGGGCAGTACCTTGTTAGGTAGCCTCTGTCGTTCTTCTAAACTCAATAGGTTTCTTTGGATGTGCTCTTCGAGTTTAAAGAGAGCAATAAAACTAGGATAAAATTTAAGAGCTACACTATATCTTTACTCCTTTTCCTCTTCTCTGTGAAATTCAGACAATAAAGCCTTTTCCGTGGGTTTCTGTAAATGACAGTTCTGAAAATTTAATTGGCCCTTTTAAACTGGTGCCCTGAATCAGTCACAGCTGGGCAATCGGATGGACATCAGTCTCATCTGTCTCTTCCATGGACAAAACTGAGGCTCCCTTTCTCAGTCTGAAGGATCCCAACTCCTTGTGGACTCAGCTCCTATTCAGATAGGCTTGAATCCTTCATACAGATTTAATGGAGAGGAAAAATTGACCCAGAGTCTCTGTAGTGGAAACTTTAGTTACAGTTTTGAGTATTCCTTTCAACTCTCCTAGGTCTGTCACAAGGTCTTGATGACTTAACTGCTTGGCTTCATTATTCCTGCTACCAAATCTTCACAGCATAGTGTGGTGGAGAGATTACTGTGACTTTATAACACTCTGTCTGTCATCCTCCCGATAGCTTCTACTCGCCTTCTCCAATCTGTTCCACGTTCTGCTTGTCACTTTCACATCACGCTGGTTAAGCCTTATTTTGTGCTCTGACAGCTCCCACTTAAACTAAAGATTTATTTTAAGTTTTTATCACCTACCCTTAGAACCTTATGAACAATCAACCTGCAGGTGTATTTATAGTGCATAGTGTTTGAATGTTCAGCTTATAGTGATCTGATGTACAACATGGCCTCTTTTGGTACCGATCTACCCATTACACGTTGTAAGCTAATGACTGACAAGCTATGGCTTGCTTAAAAGCAACTCCAATCCATGCTTTTGTTTTCCCTTTAATTTTATTGCTATGTAGTGTATAGCTGGCTGTTATCTATGTAAAGCACTTTTATGTGTGTGAAGAATGGCACCTGCATTTAATAAATAATAAACCTATTGGAGTATTCATTTTTTTTCTGCAGATAACCTTGCACTTTATCTTCCCCTCTGAGACTTGCTTCAGCTGTTAACATAAGTTTGAAAATAAACTACTTCATGCAATTTTAACCTCCTGGCCATTCCGCAGATTCTTCAGAAATGGACTGATGGGAATATACTATGTTCTGTAAAAAGTAATATCTGTCACCAGTGGTCATTCCTGGTTGAACAGCCATTGCTGTGGCTGACTCACTACTCTCAGCCTCTGCTGTGTCTCTTGGAAGAATTTATTGTATGGCTTCAACTTCGCAGCTAAACTCACTAAATATTACCTTTGGTTGGAATGCAGTTTCTTACACTTTTGCATGTGCAGCATTGACAGGTAGTAGTTTGCTAGTGACATGAACAGCCCAGCTTTCAATTACCGTGAAGAGACTTAATAAATCTTACACTTTAATCTTGTTTGCTTTGCTTCCATCAGAATAGTAGCTCAACCTTGACCTAATATGCACTGGGCTAAATCAAGTGCCCAGGGTAAAGGAGACTTGGTAACATTTTTACCAGTATCAGCAGGTAGCCGTGTTAGTCTGTATCCACAAAAACAACAAGGAGTCTGGTGGCACCTTAAAGACGAACAGATTTATTTGGGCATGAGCTTTCGTGGGTAAAAAACCTCACTTGCATCTGAAGAAATGTTTTTTTTTACCCACAAAAGCTTATGCCCAAATAAATCTGTTCGTCTTTAAGGTGCCATCGGACTCCTTGTTATTCTTACCATTGTGTCTCAGCCCCCAGGGGCATGGTACTCCAGCTGGAGGAATGGTAGGTGTCCAGCAAGATGCTACCTTGCGTGCTTTCAGCTCCAGCATATACTGACCAAGGATGTGTTACTCTTTATTAAGGAGTGAGGATGGGCCTGTTGCTGTCCGGTGTGACTTGCCTACTCTGCAGTGCTCTGACGCATCCTGTCTTCCATAATTAGGATGGCTCTTGTGACAAACATGCTGCCAGGCCCATGTTCTGCTTTCCTATCCACAACACCTAGTGCAACTTCTACTGGGGAGGCAGGGTTTTGCCTTTAATATCAGTAAACAGACTTGTGACGATTGAACTGAAATGCAAAAGAAGGGAAGTATGGGGGGGGATATCTATACTTAATGTATGCTTTTAAAATAAACATTTTATAATGCCTATAGTTCCTACAAAGTCAAACGATTCATTATATGGAAACCCTACAGGATTCTTGCTGCATGATCAATAAGCTTCAGGCTGGACAGGTTCCAAAATCTACTTGTCCTTGTAAATGAGTGCAGCTCAGGATCATGAATATTGCTAAGAGCTACTTTCAGTCTTGAAGTAACTTAATTGACATCATTTTACCCCAACTTTCAGTTTGTCCCAAGTACTTGAGGATGATTTGATTAAATAAACTGGGTAGAGGTTTCTGGCTTTTGGCATAATGAACATAACACTCAGCTGCATATATTGTACAAGGATAGAAAGCTTCCTGGCCGGCCAGCCATTGGGAGGTAGTGGTACCTGAATGTTGCAGCCGGCTGTAAGAACAGATCACATCTGAATTCTTGCGTCACTGCTTTCCTAAGCCCATCAGTCTGTTGTTTAAAAAAAATATTTTGTCCAGTAAACTTTCCAGGTCTCTTGTGAATTTGTCTTTAATTTCTTGCGTAGAATCAATTGCAGATGGAGGGAACTGTAATCATCATTTTAATTGCAGTGCACAGCTTGAATCTTATTAATATTCTAAAAACAAGTCGCTGTAGCTAAACAGTGTTAGGCCAGAGATGGAGATTAATGTATTTTTCCTAGTCTATTCAGTGTTTCAGCTACTGAATCATTTTAACCTATAATTATGAATATGCCAACCATACTCCAATAATGTTGACCAGCGGTAAACCTGTAGCTGTTAACCCTTGTGGCTAACACATCACTTTTTATTTCTGGTAAATCCAACATGGGATCAATGGATTAGGAACAGACAGTACACTAAATTAGTTGCAGTCTATACCTGGAGGAATCATCACCAAAGATGTAGAAGTCCTCACGAATATTAAATATCAAGACAGTCATTTCATTCATTCTTATCAGAATGGAGCTTGGTGAAATGTTGAAAACTGCATACGGACTCCTTGGTGCAGTGTTATAATTTCATCATTTTTAAAAATAGAATCTGATTAGTTCATTAAGAGGAAACCAATTTTTTCTGGAAATAAGCAGCCTGCTAATTAATGTTCATCCATATTTAGTGAAACATAATCAAGGTAACCTGGATACGGCAGATCTACTCCAGGATTTAATTTGCTCCTAACTTTCTTTTTCTTTTCATTCTTGTGCACTGTTCTGCATTGGAAAATGTTTTTAAAGCTACAGTACATTTGCATACTTTGGACCATATGTTCCCATTATTGCATACCAGAAATCAATGTAACTTGCTATAAAACCTGCCTTCATGTTCTAAGCATGAGCCAAGCCCACCTGCTTTGTACTCACCAAACCAACTTGAAGCACAGAAAAGGTCCAGCGTAGAATATCCGCAAAAGACTTGCCAGCTCCCTGGAGTGGGTGTGGCCAGATGCACCAAAGAAGTCAAGACAAAGGAAAATCAAAACCGAAACCCTGGAAACAAACCAAAAAAACTGTTCAGATTCAAACTGAATGTTTTGTTTTGATGAAAAATTTATGATGGTATTTTGGCTGGGTGGCCAAAAAGGAATTTGTCATTTAATTTTTTTTTTCACGAAACACCATTTTTGGACCAGTCTTGTCTTTGCTACAGATTGTGTTATGTAGCAGTGCAGGAGCCTTGGCTTTGATCTTCAGTGGGTGCCCCCAGGTGCTAAAATCTCAGCTGTAAAAAAAAAAAAAGAAAAAAAAAAGAAAAGAAAAGAAAAAAAAATCAGAGGGCATTTTTAAAAATGTTGACCTTGACTTTTCCCAGCCTCACACAGAACCTGAAATGGAAGACACTACTCATGCCCTATCCAGGGTTTCCCCACTATCCAGCTAAAATTACCCTGACCACCTGAGTACTATCATAGCTGGCTAGAATTGCTCTTCTCTCTTGGTGGGTAGGATGGCGTTATTCGGTGCCCATCCAAATTGGGATTAAACTGCTGCATGTTCAGTCAAAAACTGCACTTCAACTTCTTACTTAGCACAAAATACGTGGCCCCAGATCCCTTCTGTAGCTGCAGCATTCCATTCTATTGCCCTCCATCCTCTCCTTGGTTATCATCAGTGGGTCTCCATGGCCCCTTTGCCCCCCTCAGAAGGAATCACTCTTTCCTTTTCAGAAACCCATCCTTTGGGTCTCCCTCCATCGGTCTCTCCACTTGCTTCCTGTGACTTCCATCTCAAAAGCCCTGATCAAACTCATCTAACAAATGGAAACCAACAGAAACTAAGCTTGTAAAGAGATCCAGACTTCCATGTCAGATGTTTGCAACCTTCATAGTGGCCAAGTTCAAAATTTGCTGCTGCCTAAAATAAAAACTCTTAGATCTTCTGACAAGACATAACTAAGAGCAGGGCAGAGGTAGCCTAATAGTTTAACTGTAGACGGTCAGGCTAAGACCTTGGAGGACTCAATAAATACATTTACATAATTTTTCATGTAGACGAGACAAATCTATTTGCACTCTTGAGTGTTTGTGTCATAAGAATGTGAATATTTAGCTGCTTCTAGAGGGCTGTTTACATTGGAAAGCAATAACACAGGATTACGTTTTCTTTCAGTAGATATCTCCTTCCTGTCATCTATCTTCTCCATGTTGCCGTGTCCTTCCATCTGTCTCTTAAACACAACTGCCCCGGCTCCCCCCGGCTCCTCCATCCCATTTGGCATCCTCTCACCTCACACCTCTCCACATTGCTGCATCAGCAAACCGATGAGGATTGCACTGTTGTGGACCCTACAGAACCGGGTTGTCCCACCACTATAAAACTTGTGCTGTCTTTTTTTTTCCAGAGTGGGTGTGGGAGCGCCCATGATCTCTGGTGCTGGAGCGAAAAGGAAAAGAAAAACTAAGCAGAAAGGCTGCCCACTCATCCACATTGTCGTTCAGGCACTGACACAAGAATACAGTCCTAACAAATTACTTCCATTAAAGAGGAGAGACATGGAGAACGTCTGTGTGCCCTGACTCAGCAATAGCCCTATCGCTGTCTCTGTTAGCAGGAGCAGAATAAACACGGGCAGACAAAGCTCATTGTAGCTATGACTGCAGTCCAGCGGAATTGGGTGGGGAACTCTGCACATGAAAACAATTCAGGAAAATGAGCCAGTCGTTTGCTATCTAACAGCAATGTCTAGAAATGCACTTTAGTTCATTTTCACTTCCAGGCACAGTCTTTGCAATAAATTGCAGTTTGGACCACCGTCTTGTTAATGTAATAGACCTATTTTCTCTGTGCCGTGAAGACGCATGCACTGTTATTTCATTTGCACCTAGACGTATTCAAGACACTGGCTGATCTCTCTCTCTCTCTCTCTCTCTCTCTCTCTCTGTGTATATGTGTGTGTGTATATGTGTATATATTTTATATATATACATACATACACACACTGTATTTAATTTGAAAAGATATCACACGTTTAGATGCATCTTTAACATTTTCAAATAAATTCTCTCATTACGTGGCAATCATATTAAAGTCATGTCAATTACTCCTTTTATTGCATGATAAAATCCTGGAAATCTTTCTTTTTCAAAACACAAAACCAACTCCCTCCTCCTCCCCTCCCTCGTTTTCTTGAGCTCACCTTATTTCTCCGTGTTGTGTAACATAGGATTTGTGTGCCACTGCCCTCTGCTGGACTGTCAAACCTGTTTGTGTGTTTTTTGGGGGAGCTTATTTACAGAACCTAACCTTTATTACTGCTAGTAACTTAAGGAGATTTGTCTTTATTTCATGCTGTATCTCTCCTTCTTCCAAAAAAACAAAAAGTATTTACAACCTTACCGGTAAGTAGGACAAGTAACAGGGTGGAAATTAAATGGTTCAAATTATAGGAAGGCTGTGTGAATGGTTCCATTTTTACTATCTGCACAAAAGTGAAACTTTGGAGTTGGAAGTTTTTTTGTTTTTTGGGGGGGAGAGGACGGGGGAGCAACTTATTTATGCTACGTGTCAGACTTTGTGATTGGCACTCTTGCAACTAAAATACCATTATTTTCCCCAGTGCCATAGCCTGTTTGTTAAGTGAGATATGGATGTGTTGGATATTAAACAGGTTTAAGCGCTATTGCTATAATGAGTAATGCAGCTGACTTCTTCACAATCACTAAGGAATAACTGTTTCAAGGGATATGTTTCGATTCTGGTTGAGAGTGGGCCAGTAATGGACAACTTCTAATAAAGATTCTGAATGAGTGGTATGGCTGTGACCTGGTTCGGCTTGACTCCTTGAGCTCTTTCAGGAAGTCTCAAGCTTTCTCTGGCAGATTGCTTTTTAGGGCTAAATGAGTAGTGTTCATTTTACCAATATTTTTAAAAAATGACTTAAGTCCCACTTCAGCAAAGCACTGAAGCATATGCTTAACTCCCGTTGACTTGAGGATTTACAGTTAAGCATGTGCTTAAGTTAGTATTGCTCACAAATCAAGAATCAGGCCCCAAAAGTCACAGGATTGGCTTTAAAATCCTGTAATTTTTACGAATAATAAAATTGGGTTTTTTTACCTTCTGGCTTTTTGAGCCTGTAGGGGCACTTGGCTCAAGTTTTCTCCGCAACCATGAGGGCTAGGAAAATGTTTTTTTAAAATGGAAGCTGCGATTCTCATAAAACCCTGTGACCTTAGAAGCTGGGATGCTAAGAGAAAAGCCGAAGGTCCCAAGACTTGTGACAGAATCAAAAGTGGTGGCAACATTTGTAATGTTTCACTGAAATGTTTTCATCTGTTCCTGCTTTTGTTAGGAAAGAGTGGTGGAAACCTGTGCATTTTAGAGTTAAGGCTACATACCAACTTCCATTTTAACCCCTCTTTTACAATCTCATCATCTTAGCAAATCTGAGGCATGTTCAGTCTCCAGTTAGAGGTGGATAGGTTTGAAACTTGGAGCACACTGTGAATCAGTCCTTCCCAGTTGCTGCATTCAGGGCAGCCACTCAGGTTAATTGCCCTGCTTTCTCTGTCCAGTCTTGCAACCATCTCAGTTTGTCCTTGAAGCCCTGCAGAAGCTCCAGTCTTCAGACATTCCCGTGAATTTGCATCACACCAGGGAGTAAAATATTGCTCACAGCCATTGCTGCAGGAACTCAGGCCAGGTCTACACTACAGCCCTATGCTGGCATAACTACATTGCTTAGGAGTGTGAAAAACCCACAGCCCTGAGTAGCGTAGTTACACCGACATAACCCCCAGGGTAGACAGTGCTATGTCGGCGGGAGAGCTTTTCCCATCGACACAGCTACTGCCTCTCGCAGGGGTGGATTAAATATGCAGATGGGAGAAGCTCTCTTGTCAGTGTAGGAGCAGCTTCACTTAAGTGCTACAGTGGTGCACCTCTAGTGTCAGCCGCAAGGAAGAACTAGTGCAGTGTTCTGTCTTACTTCTGACACGATGTGAAGACCTGTGCAGAGAAAGCCATTTGCAATTCACAGCACATTTTTTGTTGGTCCTTTAACACGTTACGTTACACCTTCACAAGCACCATCTACTGTCACCTTGTCTTATTAGAGAGACAAGGAGGGCAAGGTAACGTTGGTCCAATAAAAGATATTACTTCCCCCACCTTGTCTCTCTAATATCCCGGGACTGACGCTGCTAAAACAACACACCACAAAACCTGGTCTTATTAACTATTTACATATAAAAAGACACAGTGCACTCCTGTAACACGTGCATTGTGAAATAACCCAACTTTCCTGCATTTGTTAGGAAAAATGTTTTTTGTGCAGCCATAATCCTCAATAGCTGAACTAATCTGTCTCAAACTTGTTTGGTTTTGTAGATTTCCTTCAGACCTAAGGCAGGAAATTGGTGTGCACATTCTGAAGTTAGGAACAAGAATGTTTATGTATATAAAGCAGGATTTTTTGGGGAGGTTGTTTGTGTTCCATTTAGATTTTTAAACTCTGAAGCCCTTTAGTTTGATCTAAACTTGCAAGGACTGTGAAAGTCGACCAAAGCTTACAATATATTCCAGGAGGCCCAGGTCACTAATACCCAGGAAAGCAAGAGATGGTGATAGGGAATTCTCGGAGACACCTAATACAGACAGAACATGGGCTGCTAGCCAGACAGTCCTGCTTTCTGACCCCTAAAACTGGCTGATCAGAGCAAACACAGAGGGTCCTTCACAAACACATCATGTCAGCCACACAGCAAAGAGAAATAAGTATCACCATGTGTATTTGCTGACTCAGAGCTGAGACTGAGAAAGTCTAAGGGCCAGATTTTTAAACTTATTTAAGCACCTAAATCCCATTTGATTTGGGAGCTAGGTGTTTAAAACTCCTTCAAAAACCTGGCCCTCGTGACTAAGCTTTGGTCTACACCAGTGGTTCTCAAAGCCGGTCCGCCACTTGTGCAGGGAAATCCACTGGCGGGCTGGGCCTGTTTGTTTACCTGCCACATCCACAGGTTTGACCAATCACAGCTCCCAGTGGCTGCAATTCACCACTGCAGGCCAATGGGGCAGAGGGAAGCGGCGCTGGCCGAGGGATGTACTGGCCGCTGCTTCCTGCAGCCCCCATTGGCCTGGGACAGCGAACTACGGCCAGTGGGAGCCACGATTGTTTGGATCTTTAGACGCAGCAGGTAAACAAACCGGCCCGGCCTGCCAGGGCTTTCCCTGAACAAGTAACGAACCAGCTTTGAGAACCACTGGTCTACACTAGAAACGTATGTCGGTATAACTACTTCGCTCAGGGGTGTGGAAAATCCACACCTCTGAGCAACACAGTTATAGTGACCTGTGGTGTAGACAGCACTATGCCAACAGGAGGGCTTCTCCCGTCGACATAGCTACTGCTCTCGGGGAGGTGGAGTACCTGCACCAGTGGGAGAAGATCCGTGTCAGTGTAGGTAGCACCTTCGGTGAGCGCTACAGTGGCACAGCTGTAACAGAGCGGCTCCGCCTCTGTTGTGCTGCAGCTGTAGAAAAGCCTGAAGTATTGCAGAATAACACACGGAGCTAGAACCTAGGTCTCTGGTCTCCCACTCTGATGTCTAATCCACTAGATTCCCGTGCCACCAGGCAAAGAGAGCAACAAGAAGCAGAACAAAGGATTAAAAACCTAAGCTGTTTACAACATGCAAAGTCTTGCATCTCTCCTACCATCAAATCCAATGTTAATGTGTATTAATGCTTGTATACAACATCAAAGTGCATCCAATGGATTTCTGCTGTGACCCACATGAATACCCAGGAATAAAAATGTCAAATCAAGGGAGACAATAATGAAATGCAGTTGATATTTTGCCCTGCCCCATTCTGCTGCTTCCACAAAATAGGCTACTTTTTATAGGGAGAAGAATGGAAAATACCTTGCCTGCAGCTATTAACTGAAATAGGGAGGTGTTTATATTCTTCTGTATCCGTGCGTACTTAACTCTTATTACCAATAATGAGCACTGCACATGCACACAGAGGAGACTGTACCCTGTGTTAACGTCCTTGGAAGGACAGACGGGGAGACTGGAAGTCAGGCATAATGGGCCACTCTGTATCTTCCCCATGGAGAACAGTAGTTTCTAAAAGCTTTTTATGTGAAACTCCGAAGAGTTAGAAACCAGCTCTTCCTCAGAGTCCTGTGGCTGTTAGTCAGATAGTGTCATGACCACAAGTAATCTGACGGTGTCATGGCACTGAATGGCATTTCCAATGGGTGGGGATGAATTGGCTACGCTAGGCTGAAGCAGAACAACGTGGTGTAGCTGTGGGCATGGGATTTCACGGGACTGGCCTGATGATCGTCTCAATGGTTCATCTTTTCGCTGCCTTACTGCAGCTAACAATAGATGCTTGTTTTGGCACAGCTGGGAAAGAATACGCTCCGTCAGTACTTAGGTCTTTTGCCGTTGTGCTTTATATAAAAGTAGACAGGCACAGGAGTGTGCGTGCTGGTCTAAGCCCTGGCTAAAGAGTTCAGATATGTCGTTCAGGGAGTGCAGCTCTCAGACCCAGGGAGGGTAGGACTCTTGCAGTGACTTAGAAAAGGCTTTGTGGAAGAACTGTGTGATTGATATATTGCTAGCTCTGTAATAGGGTGGCATTTTTGTTCCATGAGCTCTTTAAGGGAGAAAAGACGTTTAGTTTATGCTATTGGAAAATCTTTATCTGCCAGTAATTCCAGGCAAAGGATTGAGAGCATGAAAAGAAAAAAATCTTTAATAAAGGCAAAACTAAAATCCAAGGATCTTGTTCAAACCAACAAAAGCGAAGATTCCCAGTGGGCATGCCAGGGGAAACAGGCCAGGCTGTCTCCACTGGACAAACTCCATCGTTGCTGTCCCAGATGCAGTCCCATCAGCATCAGCAATGGTAGAGGCTCTTGCAGAGACAGGCCCCACCAATGTTTTAACCAGCTAGTGGCTAGTCTGCTCTAGCACTCCCTCCAATTGAGTTGCAAATCTTGGCAATAGGAAAGAAAGGTTATGGGGCAAATCTAGTGTAGACAAGCCCTTGAACAATGCTGCGAGTAGCTCGTTGGGACAGGGATTGTCAAGAACCCAGCTTGGGGGTGGGCTTGTGGCATTCGCTGTTACAGTAGAAATGTTTAATAAGCAGTGCCAGCTGCCTGTAATTTTATCTGACTGTTACAAAGCGCACGCTAAACTTCAAGCAATTATGTGACACTAACATGGACTTCGTTAGCTAGAGCTGAGCTGCATCAACTGTGCAAGCAATTAGCAAGAAGCTGAGGTCTTGTTTTCCACCCAGTGGGTTCCTGCAGCACCTCGGGGGATGTGGCTGTCTGAGTTGTGCTGTGTACACTGTTACTGAGTGGGTGGACTGGCGGGAGGAGCCACTCCCCAGAAACTGGCAGGGGGTTGATGTAAACGGAAGTTCAAACTTGTCAGATGACGTCTTACACTTAGGCGCCAAGAAGAACAATGGGCTGTGTTGGCTGGTTGGTTGTAACAGATTGGCAGTACAAAACTGTGGGGGAGAGGGAGAATTCTCTTTTGAAATCCACGCTGCGGGTCAGAAAAGTAACAATTCGGGCTGGCTTGGTGCAGAAATGCTTGTCCAGCACATCAGCACCTCTTGTCCCAGAGGTGACAGGATGGAGAGGCTAATGCACGGCTTCCCTCTGATGTCCTGGTAAAGACAAGGGCCGAGCAGAAATGCGGATATGTTCGTGGTTGTATTTCATGGCACACAAATTAAAAACAAGGCACGCTGGAAGTAGAGGAGAGAGCGGAAAGCACAACTGGACTGTAGCAAAATCCTGAATTGAATCCTGGGTTAATCTCCATCACCTCCTGAAGGGGACTGCAAAGAAGCTGGAAGAAGCTTTGCCCTGGGACTGTGCCTTCTCCTTACAGAGGATAGATGAAGACGCTGCTTATAAGAATGTCACACAGAAGATCCCGCTGACACTGCTCTTGCCTCTGCATCCAGCTGAGCCAGGTAGTGGGGCCTCGTTTTTGGCAGAAGCAGCTGGGCTAAAGGCTGGCTACAGTGTGATGCAGGAGGGAGCAAACCCAGCTGGAGATCAGAAAACAGCAGTGAGACAGAAATCACAGCTGACTGTAATGGTCTTTAATGGACTCCCAGGAGAGTTGGGGCAATTGTCCAGGAAGATGGAAGAAGGGTATCTCTGGTCTGGGGAGGAGGGATGGATGAAAGGAGATGGGACCTGTAATGGAAAGTGCCTCCCTCTACTGCCATCCCATACTAGGAGGGACAGACGCCAAAACCAGATTAGGTATGGCACCAAGTGGGAAAGCCGTAGTGATGGTCAAACCGTCGGGAGTCGTGGAGTTGAGCTCATGTGGCCATCTGGCCGTTTGAACGCTTATCTGAACCAGACCTCGTGAATCAGCAAACTTGCCTGGGTCCCTCTCAAGAACAGACTTTTTTGCAAGACTATCAGCAACTGGCTTCAGTCCTGCCTGGATACCGGTGCTTTCTCCGCAGTAATTATAATTCCTGTGGCCTGGGAGAACACTCCACTTCCAGCCACTTTGTGTCTTCTTTGTGGCCTAACGTGTTATGTGCCCATTCGACCTCTAGGTTTTTCAGCCTCTTCTGGTCGCTTGTCATCCCAAACAAAGGAGGGGAAGCCCCAGGGTTAATGTGCTTCCCCCTCCATGGGAACCCCCATTGCACTAGTATTTCCTTTGGGTGGAAGCTGGATCCAAAGTGGGTTGTTCTTTCACAGCATAGCCATTGAGGTAAATGCCTTGCTCTGGAACTGGCTCCCTTGACGCCTTCGAGAAGCAGTGGGCGCTGTCTGGGGTTCTCTGCTTGGTGTCCCTGTCAGGCTCCCTTCTTATGACCCTCTGACCGCACTCCTGTCCCTGTTCTTTTATTAGTTGTCCCCCTGAAATCAGTGGGGTTCTGAGGTCCTGTAGATCCTCCCCTTAGGCTGGGGGGGGGATCTGTTAGCAATGGGCGGGCTTCTGCCCGCCCAGTTCCCAGAAACCCAATAGGTACAGGGAGCGCTCTGTGTCCTCGGGCTTCCCTGCTGGCTGGAGCTCCTTCTCCCTTCCTGGGCTGCTGGAGTGCTCCTTCCTTGGACTGCTGCTACCACTGCTGCCAAGTGAGGGGTGGGGGGGGCCTTGCTGGCCAGCACCCACTCCCCCACCTCTGGAGGGAGAAGCCAGGATCCCACCACCACCACTACCACCTGTGAGGGGTGCTTCCTGCCTGGCCACCAGGGTTGCTGGAGCTGCTGCTGCAGCTGTGTTTGTCCTGGGGAGCTGCTGGAGCCTGGAGGAGGAAGAGGACTGAGAAGACCACCGGCTGCTGGGGGAGCGCACAGGACTCTGGAACTGGCTCCTGTTGAATTAGCTAATTAGTATTAATTTGTAAGACTGTAGCACTTAGGAGCGCTAGTCCTTGCTCAGGATCCCTTTGTGCTAGGTGCTGCAGAGACACAGAACAGAAAGACAGCCTCTGCCCCAAAGAGCCAACAATTAGAGCCCTGCACAGGTACAGAATTAGGTCCATGGCTGCAGATATAAAATGGAGATCTGCAGAGTTACAGGGCTCTAGCAACAATGAGCGAGACCAGCAGGGCCATGGCCAGCGGCGAAAGCAGCAGCATGTTGGGCCACGGCTCACAGGAGCCAGCGCCCAGCCCAGGCAGCCTCTCCGGCATGGCTGCACCATTCCCAGCCCTGCCCACTGGGGCGGGGACCAGGCTCACCAGCAGCTGTCCCTGGTCACGCCAGAGTGTGGAAGCGGCTGTCACACTCCCAGACAGGAGGCCCTTCCATGCAGCAGTGTGTGTCTCCTGTCTGGTCGGAGTACCTGTGTGCTGAAACCTGCCCAACCCTGCTTGGCTGAGGCTGGGGGTAAGGGGTGAAATGGACTGGCAAAGGATGCACAACAATCCGTTTACACTGACACTGTGAGTGATGCAGGAATGAGATGGACCAAGGAGGCTGTTTGGAATCTGGATGAGGTTTAGGCTAGTTTGGTTTTTGGGCTGAACTGAGGATGGGGTCAGAATCTAACACCCCTAAAAGCTCCCAGCTCGTGGGAAAATTAGCTCTTTCTGGTTCTGGCTCCATTTGCAGTCTTCTCAATGCATCGTGACCTCTTGCTGCATGCATGAAATGTGACTTAGAGAAATCAAACAGCTTGTTATCCTGCCCCCCTCACTGAAGTCTCAGTAAATCTTTCTGTGCAATTGTGGGTCATTCTTGCATTACTCCAGCAGGTACCCCCTTTATTCGGGGGCCCAAACACTGGGGTGTAATTAAGATCCCCTGCACTGGGATGTATGTGGCTCCTCAAGGGCAACGACTGTAATGTCAGGGAATTTCACGGAGCTTGCCTTCCAGAAATGTAGAAGGCACTAATCCTTCCCAGTCCAGAGTGAGTTCAAGGAAACAGGTGTCCGAAAGGGACAGATGGCTCACGCAGCAACTCAGGGCACCTATGCCTGCAGTTTGGCCACATTCAGCAGGTGTGAAAGCCAACAACAGGCCTAGTTGCAGCTGCTTGAAAACTTAATCCAGTTCATATCCAGGCCCCACGTTTGCCTGGCATGCCCTCTATGTGACCGTAACTGTTAACGCTCTCTTGCTTCGGGGGCAAGCGAGAAGTGGAACAAAGGTTGCGGCATGGAAACTTGTTGGCTTTGTGCTATCGGCAGCAAAGAACTATTTAAATCCCTGTTTAGGTCAGCGTGGCGGCTCTGGCTGGTGCCTCTGAAGAGAGTGGTGGGTAGTTTTTTCTACAGCCGCTGGGAAGGTTGAAATATAAAGGGTGTCTTAGCTACACTTCTGTATGCACAGGCAACTGAGTGTAGCTGGTGCTTAGCGCTAGACCAGAGAATCTCAGGCACAGATCCATTATGCATGTCTGCAACAGCTGCTCACCCAGCCACGAGGTCTGTGTACTCAAGGAAAGCTTGCAGTGACTCCTATTCTTTTGGCTTGAAATGTCTTTTCAGCAGCTGGTTGACTAGCACACCCATGGCCTGAAGGACTTTCCTTTGTGCTCCTCCATCCAGCTCAGCCTGGCTGACCTCTGCAGGACATGTTGCTAAGAATGAGTTTCCCCAAGGATCTTTACTGTGATGCAGGGATTGATAATTCTGTGGTAGGCACCTCCTAGCTGCCATACATAAAACAAGCCCTGTTTTGATGAGGTGATGCTGCATCGTGCTGTAACCTTGCTCAGGTAGCCTGGTACTGACTCCGGAGATAGTCCTGGGCCCTCAACCACAGCAATCTGCCTGCAATTTCTTTAACTCACTGCACACTTAGCTTTTCCCTCTCAGAGCTCCACAAACAAGCTGCCTTGTTCAGGCCCCACTAGATTCTCCTTTCCCTTTAACTTGTGCAAATCATCTTCCATAATCTGGTAAGTTTCTCTAGACTTGCCCCAATGTATAGGAGGACTTTACTGAATTTATGCCATCTGTTGTTCAGATAGCCTGCAAATTTGAGATGCTTAAACACTGAATACCAAGGTGCCACAGAAAAGAGGTTAACGTATCCCCAGCTGCAACGTGCCCATTCAAAGATTTGATGGTTGTCTGTGGTAGTGACACAAATGGAGTGCCAGAAATGTGACAGAACACATTACATCTTTGGCCTTTTGAACCCACACTTATGTAGGTCTTCTCGGGGAGAACTGGGAAGCCTTGGAACGGTTGCAAGTTCTTCAATCAGAAGACCAGAGAGGATGGCTCGAAGTCAGAACCAAGTGCCCCAGTGCTGGCGTTGAAGTCAACACCAGTGATTTAAGAATTTATTGTAGACGCTGAACACAATGATCGATCATGCTCTCAACATCCCTTTAGAAATGGCATAAAGGCTTGTTCTTTCTCAGACTGAACATAAAATTCTATGATTCCAACTGCATATGCTGGTTTTCCATCTGAAGTCAATATTTGCCTAAATACTAATACTCTTCACAATCGGGATTAGTCATGGAGGTGTCCACACTAAACGTGGGGGCTCAGATACTTGTATTTACTGAGTGGTACTAGCAGAATTGAGACGTGGCATGAACTTACTTTCTGGGCAACACTTAAATCTCCTTTAATTCAGTATCTACAAGCAATTGTAGACATGGGACTGAGGATGGAAATGACCTTGGATGCCTCCCCAATTGTGCTTCCAGGGCAAGGAGCTAGACATGTAGGGACACAAGCATTCAAACTTGAGTACAATGTAGCCTAGAAGACAGAGAAGTGGCCTGAGATTTGGGAGACCTGGGGTTTGTTCCTGGCTCTGCTGCTGGGCAGGTTACTTCACCTCTCGGGGCTTCAGCTTCCCCATCTGAAAAATAAGGCCAGTGATACTGTATCCCTTTGTAAAGTGCTTTGAGATCCATGAAAGCAAAGTGCTATAAGAGGTGGCTATTATAATAAATGTTGCGTTTTCATTCATAATAAAGTCAGGCATGTATGTAGACCAGTGTTTCCCAAACTTGGGATGCTGTTTGTGCAGGGAAAGCCCCTGGCGGGCCAGGCCAATTTGTTTACCTGTCCCGTCCACAGGTTCAGCTGATCGCGGCTCCCACTGGCCACAGTTCGCTGCTCCAGGTCGATGGGAACTGCTGGAAGCAGCATGGGCCAAGGGATGTATTGGCTGCCACTTCCCACCACCCCCATTGGCCTGGAGCAGTGAACCGCAGCCAGTGGGAGTGCGATTGGCTGAACCTTTGGATGCGGCAGGTAAACAAACCGGCTCGGCCCACCAGGGGCTTTCCCTGAACAAGCGGCCAAACAAGTTTGGGAACTACTGATGTAGACAATGACCAGAAAGGGGCCTGGCTCTTTCTCAGTGGTGCTGAGCAACGGGTCAGTGTTTTCTGAGTGTATTCAGCAATTCCGTATGTGGGCGCCTCATTTGAGGATTTCAGGCTGAAAAATGTCGGTACTGAATTTTAGCATTGGATCCAGCAGATGCGAAGGAAGATTTCAGATTGAAAACTTAGCTCCTTGTGTAAACAGAAGCTTCGAAAATGAAAATCAAATATTCTTCCCAATTCCTTCATTGTATTTACAGGTAAACGTGTCTGGGTCGATTTGTAAGAGGAGTTAAAACTATACAGGACATAATCTGCAGGTTTGCACATCACTCTAGCACTGTGAAAATAAAACACTGTTAAATGTAACGTCCCATAGGAGCATATAGTATGTGGATTGCCAGTGTTTACTTGTTTAGTCCATACAACAGGCTACTGTTGTTATAACTCAAATACTTGCACCCTCTGCTGGTTAAACCATGTCACCTTTAGGAAAGAGTATCAGAGGGGTAGCCGTGTTAGTCTGGATCTGTAAAAGCAGCAGAGAATCCTGTGGCACCTTATAGACTAACAGACGTTTTGGAGCGTGAGCTTTCGTGGGTGAATACCCACTGCATCTGACGAAGTGGGTATTCACCCACGAAAGCTCACGCTTCAAAACGTCTGTTAGTCTATAAGGTGCCACAGGATTCTCTGCTGCTTTTAGGAAAGAATGGCTTTTCGTTACCAGTCGAGAGATTTTTTTTCCCCATTATGTGCGGAATCCAGTTTAACGGGGATTTTGTTTGGCTTTTTGTCTTTTTAAATAACAAGCTTGATCTTGGCTACTGTTCTGGAATAAATGTAAATATCAATTCGACAATGCTTTGTGTTTTTAATTTGTGCAACACTTTAACCTATCTAAAGCTTATGCATTTCTTGCTATATTTTAGATTAGACATCTCTTATGCTTTGTAGACCTATCCTGCAGTGATTAGTAAATAAGAAATGTCCTGCAGTGGAAGGGAAGTAAGAAAAAACAATTGTCCGCATGTGGGAGAGGGAGGGCTTTCTTGCTGGTTACCCAGGAAAGTTCAGGCAGTTAACATGTTAGAAGAGGGCAAGGCAGAAGATGTAATATCTGTGGCTAACCTAACTCTCCTTATAGCCATGCAAGTGTGGTAACTGGCACTTAGATCTTTCACATGTCCAGAAGTGTCATGAAATGTCTGTTTCTTTCAGCTATTTATCACTAACATACTTTTACAGAGGATTAAGTTCTGTATGTGCTGATGGACTATTTTTATAAGGGAAGTATAAGGGTGATGCGAGGTGTGCCTTAAAAATGTTCAGGTGAACAAAACCCCAAAAATAGACATGTGCAACTTTGGCCCCTTGTAACTAAGGAATCTGGCAAAAAGGCCCAGAGGTGTTATAATAACTTTTCATCAGAAACATTAATTTAACATTCTACATTAACATTTAGAAACATTAATTTAAGCCATGATATATATCCCTCTGAGGTAGACTGGTATTAGTCTCATTGTACAGTCGGGGAAACTGAGTCATGGAAACATTAATGATTTATTCAAGGTGAGAGTTGGTGGCAGAGCCAGAAATGAAATCTTAACTGTCAGCCCCCTGCTCTCATCCCTGGACCATGCTCCCATCCAACTGGAATAAGTAGATCAAAATAGTGTAAAAAATTCAATGGGATTCTTCTGCATTTAGTTACAGGATGCTTGAGCAGAATGTCTGAGTGTGAAGACATTACATCTAAAATACCATAAAAGGCAGTGGCTGGGGACAGGGGGAAATATTCCTAGACAGTGTCTGTTAGCTGATCTGACGTGTGAAATGAGCTTGTCACATGCAGAATGGCAGGGCATTGTGGGGCGTGTCGACAGGATTCAGCTAGCTGTGTCTCTTGTCATTCTGTCTCTTTCTTTACTGGAATTTTGCGAGTACTCTTGCTAGGGCAAATTCTGAGAGGGAGAAGTGTGTAGGTGGCTGGTGGAGAACCTAGACCTAGCAGAGGGAGGATAGGCTCCAAAAAAATTGCAGAGAGGCTACCGAAGAGAAGCAGGAATAGCCGGTGTGGTTTTCCTATGTACTTCCCTGGAGCAAGCAAAGCCACGGATGTGCACACCCTTGTGGAGATTATTCATTCCTCTGCCATGACCAATCTGTGCAATCGGGTAGCGGCCGTTCAGAATCCAAGTTCACAATGCTACTCTTAACGTTCCTGGAGCTGTGGAATTCTGCCTGTCTGGAGATTGGCGGGGGGGGAGGGATTTCTGTAGTGAACAAGAACTTGGTCTTGGGAGTAGTCTGTTTTGCTCAGTTGGCAAAGACAGATGAAGGGAATGTTGTGCTTGACTTGTGACCACTTCTGTTTATTTTCGAGAGAGCAGATAATACATGAGATTCAGTTGCATTAGCGATATCATGATACTGTGTCACATACATGCAACTCCAAAAAAGTCCACAGAATGCAATAGACGGTAACTAAGTAATGAAAAACAAATGCCCGTCTATATTAATGCAGCTGATTCAATGCATGTTTACTTCCATTGACAGTTTAAAGATTAGACATATTTTGCTGCATTTGGCATAACAGAGCACACTACTAATCTCATTTGTCGTTCTCTATTTAAATTTTCTAAGGGATATCGATCAGAACTATGGTGTTGCTTTGTTTTGTTTTCTGAAAGTGACAGTTCCAACTTTTGTGACATTATTCTGGGTGATTTTAGCCCTGAAATTCTAGTTTGTTCCTACTAACATAACAAAATAGCTGTCTTCACTTCAAAGCCATGTGAAAATGACTTCAATTTTTTTTATTTTCTTTATTTTTGGCTGCAAAGCCATCTTTGCTTGAAAATGAAAACTTTTGCTGCTGCAGAATGGGTTAATTTTTTTAACTGAGTGATCATATTCTCGAGGAGAAATTCACAACATTTGGCAAACTTTTGAAGAAAACAGAACAATCTCTTGCATTTTTAACTAGTCTTTGCTTTTGAATATTCACCAGTTCCGTTGTGCCTGGTCTGCAAACCTCCCAATAATCAGCCGCCGCAGGAATCCTTACAAGACTAGAATTGACGTTCACATGAACAATGAAATGTTTGCAGTGTACAATGATCTTTTTATTTGTTTGGCTTCCTGCAAGTCGCTACTTCTGCCTGAGTCACCTTCTAATTGGGTCAGGCAGACTGACCCAGATGGATGAGCCTGCAGGGAATGTGCAGGTGCTTTGAATTTCCTCGGCCTTGGTTGACTTCATCCAAGTATGACTCAGATCATGTGATTGACACAGAATCATGATCCTCAGCCCTTAGAGGCTAAATGTGGAACGTGCGAATAAAGCCGCCCCCCTCACCCCTTCCCAGGGTAAAAACAGTGGTGGAGAAGCTTGCAATAATTTGGTGTTAGGTGTTTTTAAAGAAACTAATGCTGCCTCTAGCCTCAGATACATAAATCCGAATTTCTCATGTCAATTATTTACATCACGGAAATTATGCAACAAACCCCAGGTCATGGGGAAGGTTTGGGGAAAGATCTAAAATACAGGCTACCCTTGAGATAAAAAAGTCAAGACTGTTGGAAAGTTGTTACTTTGTCTTGTGTCCAATGGTGGCTAATTCCTGATGCTTTGGAGGAAAGGCGCCAAAAAACCCTTACGGTGCAATAGAGGACAGGGGAGGGAATATCTCCCTGACCCTATTTGTTGAGCAGCTTGTGCCCTGACTATTCCTTGTATATCCCCAAAAGGAGCAGAGGGCCTCCCTAAACTTGCTTCTCTGCTCCAGCTTCACTTATTGTCTACATGAAGTGCTGGGGGGAACAAGTGAGAGAACACGGACCAAAGCACCAGCAGAGCGCACCGAGCACGCAGCTCCTTCACAATCAATGCAGCAGGCTCCAATTTCCTGCATTCATCTCCGAGATGGGCACCTAGATGGACCCGGACAAGACGGGGGGTGCTTCTGGGAAGAGAAGTGTTGTGAAGAGCTCTTTGTATTAGCAGCTCCCATCGAGGCACCCTGTCTTCAAATCTGTTCCCAGTCTTGGGCTCCACACTGCACCCGCAGACCGCAGCAGCAAAACACTCCCTGCCATTTGCAGCTGGCCAGGAGAGATGTGGCTGCTTCGCTCCAGGCATCTGCACCATCTATGCTGGGCGGCTGTCATTCCCTGCCTAGGCAGAACACCCAAAGCCCTGAGGAAGCTCCAGCTTATTCAGAATGCAGCCGCCTGATGGCTGAGTGACACAAGTCCTTGGAAATGCACCGTTATGCTACACGGCTGTCCCTTCGATAGGGAGCCAATGCAATGCAGAGTCAAGGTGACTGCCCTGATCTGTATGGAATTAATCCTGGAGACATGATTTGTGCAACCAAATCATCCCACAGCAGCTGGGGCGACTAAATACTAACCAACAGGAAAAGCCCATGACTCCTTGAGGCAAGACTTGGCCATGTAAGCTGTATGTGCCTATCAGCCACATGGCTGAAGTGGGTGGCTCCTTTATAAATACTTAGATAGTGACCCTCAAAACATGCCTCAAGCAGTCACCTTGTGTCTAATCAAAGCTCACGTTGCCCTACTCTGCACTCGAAAGAAGCTTGTTTTCCTCCAAGCGAGTGCAGCAGCCATTGCAAAGCAGGGAAGGAAACTGATTACTCAGCAGAACCATCCTTCTGGTCGTAACTGCCAAATGCAGAGCTATTCATCTGCCTGCCCATTAAGTGGCAGCTAGCCTGTTCACATTGCCTGATGCCTCCTGTTCAGATGGCACCGGGCATAGTCATGAACCGCTCCACAAACTGACCACTCCTGGGCCATGCATAGAGGGAGCATTAACATCTGCTGAAAGGATTGTGCCTGCCTGCTGTGAGAATGCAAATCCATCTGTAAGAGGCAGGAACGTCCGCCTGACTGAGTAGAGGATGCAGGCGGTTAGTAGGAGGGGTTAATCCTGCACTTTCTAAACTGGTCCAGCTCTCTGATGCAGACAAGGCCTTCTTCAATAAGGCAGTATAAAAATCTGTCTACTCTTTTAACCCAGCCACTGAGGAGGATGTACGTACTGAAGCAGTTTCATCATCCCCCGTTGCGGAGTCGTAACTTCACTAACAAATAAAAGTGCTAAGTAGAAATAATCAACAATTAATGGGAAAATGTGCACTTGGGGAAGAAAGGAATTTGGAGTCATTCTCTCTAGGGTGTGTTTTTTGTATTTTTTTTTTAATTTCTATTCTTATTTTGCCTGGCTTCTCTTCTTGGTTTGTGCACAAGCTTTCAATGCATTGGAACTAATGCTGGACAAATGCCATGGCAGTGGGAGTTGCTTGAGTTTTAGAAAGGGTGGTGGGGGAAAGTGGTTCATTACTGTTACTGACTCTGTACAGAAAGCAGATAGGAGCAACTTGTTTTATTTACAGGCATGTTGGTGGAAAGCAAAATTCTCATGACTATTCATGCTTTTTTATACCAGAAATGACTTATTCAAGTCCTGTTCCTAAAAAAATTGTTGCCCTGTTGGGGAAGCAATGAGTGGCTAAGCACAAAACACAACATGGTGATGGATCTGAGGCTGGGTGGATAAATGCAGCCCCTCTTTGCAAACACTAGAGGGCATGAGGAAAAGGAGGAAAGTGAAAAGGCAAAGTCATAGGTGTCAACTTGCAGCATGACTTCAATAAAGCATGTTGTGGCAATCTTCCTGACGGCTTGCTTCCTGCTGTCAAAACAACACATTCCCATATTTACATGGGAGGGAGGAGCCTTGGTTAAAAGACATCCTAAAACTTTGAAGCTTCCTCTTTAGTCACAGGATCTGAAGCTCTGACAAACTCCCTTCAAATGAGTCCGACACTGATAATGTCAAAATAGGATTTCCAGTACTGACTACCAACTGAAACTTGCATGTAAGCCCCCAACACTTCCAATAAACCTTTGAAGCCTCAGACTGCTCAAGAGTGAAGCTTCAAAGAAAAAGTGCTTTGTGATGGGCCTAGTGCCTCTGTCTGAGTATACTTGCCTTCCTTTTTATGCTGTACATTTGTACTAGAAAGCTCTATGCAGGTGACAGTTGCCTGTACAGTAGCCGCATATTCAAGCTACTGACTGTAGAAAAAAATACGTGAACTGTACAAATTGGGCTATTAGCTAATGATTGGATTATTCGAGCAGCATTTTAAAATATGTAAAGGGGCTGGAAATGGATGAGATTGGACGATGCCTATTCAAGTTGTTTTTGAACTGGAACGCCTCGAAAGGGCCTGTCTTAAGAAGGCATGTGCAGCTTTCACTGGGTATATTTACACAGAGACTGTCCATTGAACCTGTACTTGTAATATTGGAATAATTACAAAACTCTATTTTGCCCTTGTCAGTGCTCCAAAGGCACTGCAATTACTAACCATTTCCAAAGCAAAGATTCCTTCTCATTCGTCAAGAGGCAAAATGACTGACTTACGCAAACTGAAAAATTAATTGTCTTCTTCCTCTTCCCCCTCCCCCCCGACATAATAAAATGAATTCCTTCGCTCCAAAATGATGCTCTTTAATTGCTCCGGTTCCCAGGCAAAAAATGTGTTGAATGCTTAATACTGCTGAAGATTTACTCCTTCAGGTCCCTGTGACGACAAATGTAAAAGCGTACAGGAGCCTACAGGCAAAATCTTACTCACTAGAGTGCTCCCTGTGTTCTTGTGCCTCCACACTTAAAGGGAAATGATATTTAGGTCACCAGGCTTTAAGTAGCCATGGGGTTATAGATACATCTTCATCGTATGATTAGAATTCCACTGGGGCTTAAGCCACTGATGCTGACAAGGTTTCCCTTAGAATGACGAGTGGGAAATTACAGCAAAGGAAATTGCTGATTTGTATTTATCAGCATTAACCAAACAAGCTTCACGTGTCCGTTATTTTCAGTCATTGCAGAGCACAGGTTCTGAGTGTGTCAGCCTCTCCTCTTTCACCAGCACTGTGACTGAAAGCAAAAGTGTTGCTAAATCAGATTCTGCCTTTAACGTTTCACACATACACAGCGGCTGTCAAAATGTCTCTGGGAGGGGGCGTATTTTGATGGAGAAGGCAAATGGGCTGCACCAGTTTCAGAGAATAACAATCAGATCCTATGTTCTGGTTTTGTGAAATACCAGCATTATTTTGTTTTAATCAAAAAATTAAATTCTTGCATTGTAATGGCCTAGTAACCGAACTGTATTTTTGTCCCCCAGAAAGCCTAATGAATTTTGATTAAGAACACCAAGTCTACTTTGCAAAGAAAATTATTCAGCTAGTTGCTCAAAATTAGTGATTGCTTATTAAAGTGCACAGTTCCAAGATCTGTTCTCTTGGAGTTTAACAGCAGCTGCATAAATCTGTATTTCTCGTAAGTTTTGAAAGAGTGATCTTCAGGCAGTGTGCTGTTAATGTCATGCTAATGCAAATGTGAAAACAGGAAGAAAGTTAGATTATCCAAAGTGGAGTTGATAAGTGATGTCTGTTACAGCACTTTATAATTAATATCCCATAAAATACTGGCTTTGCATTCCAGTAGTTCGCAGCAGGATGATAGGCAGGCAAAAAAGATGGTCTGCACTGATCCTCCTGTATGTTACTATCATGCAAAACTCAGCTCCATGCCCACTAATGATGTTGATTTTTCTGTATCTTGCAAATCTACTGCTCTGCACTCACAAGCACACAGCGTCCTTCACTGTGCTCTCAGAGCTCAGACCCCAGCCCTGCTGCCAAGAGAGCTCATCAAATATTTTTTGTGGAAAATGTCAAAGAAGGGGGGAAATCTATTTTTCTTTTAGTTTTTCATGGAGAATTCCCTGCCCCCAGTGGAAATTCAAAAAGTCCAAATATATTTCAGTTTGGAAATGCTGCTGTGGTACCTCATGGGAATTATAGTTCAGGTGCCTCATGCTGACCTGCTCCTCCATAGGCTGGCATCCCTGGTTGGACTACATCTCCTATCATGCATCAGTCTCCTGTCTTAATGTGGAGCAGGTGTCTCCTGGGAGTCTCTGGCCATGGTACATCATAGCAGATGTAGTCCACCAGAGGAGCCTGGCCCATAGAGGAGAATGGGGGCATGAGGCAGCATTTCTAAAACTCAACCCCCCAGAAAGCTTCGTGGGGAAAACTTCATTCAGTCAAAACCCCAATTTTCCATCGAAAAACAATTTCTGTGTAAAAATCTCAACCAGGTGTAGCCGTGAAGTCTCTAGAAATGCTTTCCCTACTTCCCACTCCCATACCTTGTTCCTGTGGGCTTGGCTCAGCTAGTGATTATGCTCAAGTGGCTCGCTCTGCCGTCCAAACACAGCATAAAACACATGCCATCACCTCTCAACAAAATGACAGTGGCTCTGGTGACAACAGTCTGTGCCGGTCATTGCATCAAACAAGATTCCTGGCTTGACACCAGTTAGGATGCAGGGCTGTGGACAGAAAGAAGGAGCAGGGATGTTTTAATTTTGGGCGTTGCCAGGTCTAGGCCATCTTTGCCCACCATCACCAGAAGGGACACAGATAAGTTCTGGGAATAATGTTGGGGACATTCTCTGGCCTGTGTTGTACAGGAGGTAAGACTAGATGATGACAATGGTCCCTTCTGGCCTTGGAATGGATGCCTAGGTTCTCCCACAATACCCAGCAAAAGCATTCATAGAGCGGCACAGTTTGCTGTAGTGCTATAAATGGTGGGATAGGCCTCCAGAGGTCTGAGTCATTGTGGCCACAGGCCCATCACAGCAAGTACCTTGTTGTTTAGCAGTGTGGTGTCTCTTTCTCTCTCTCGTATTAGGCTGACTGGAGGGAAGTAACTCCAGACTGAATCACTCACATGAACTCTACAGTGTAGACACCTCAGAAATGAGAGAGGAAAGGGGAAAACACACATTCATAAGGGAGGTTCCTTATCACAGAATAAAAAGAGGCCATTTCTTCATTTTACAACATTTCAGTGACTTAAAGGGACAAAACCAGTGGCTCACACCTGCCAGCAGAGGAGCTTCCTTGGATGCGCCCCTCACAGCTGAGCTACCCCAGTAGGGCTTTGCCAAAGGTGTGGCCAAGAGCAGTGCTGCACACAGTCTGTTCTCAGCTGATGCAACAGAACCTGGGGCTGTTTCATTTAAGCACAAATTGGAGCAACAGATGGCTGCTCCTAGAATATAGGAGGCACGAAGTCACCTTCTTGCAGCCTCCTCTATCCCCCTGTGCCGGCACTGAGCCTGGTTTGTCTGGAATGACCTACTGGGGCCATTGAGCATTGCACAGAAATCAAGGAAATGGATCGTGTATCCGCTATGTTTATCTTACGATCACTGTCTTTGACAACAGAAGGGCAAAGATCTGGGGAGAAGATTCTCCAAGCTGCAATGACTTCATCTCTATTCTTCATCTTAAATCTTTGTGGCCTTTATATTCTCTATGATGGCAAAAAATAAATAAATATCTGAGCTGGTTTCTCACACTATTGTATCAGTGGAGTCTCTCCTGACATGACTCAGGTTAGACTGGGAAGAGAATCAGGACCTTCGTTTTTACTATAACTGGGAAAACTGGTGGGGAAGGGGGTGCAATCAAGCAGTTCCCTTTTTCTGGTATACGTAGAAGGCTCCAGCAGTTCCCAACGTGTTTAGTGCCTTTATAAGCCAGGAAGAGAGAGAGCAGTAATTTAGAAAAGCAAACAGGCAGCTTGGCTTCTATCCACCATCAGCATTTTTCAAACACTCCCAGCGCCCATCTGGGGGCCTGACAATGCCATGGGGAAAATGTCCAAAGGTTGACTTGGTTTTGGTCCTAAAAATCTGAACAGATTTCTAATAGCACTAATCAGCTCAGACCGGAGTTCCCTGGGAATTAACCATCCTTAATTCTTCCAGTCATTTGGTTAATCCCTAGGAAATATCCAGTACATTGATCATTATTGCTTAATTAAAGTGGAATTACCAGACAGTCAGAAAGGTAAGTACAGGTATTGGCTTAAGAAAGCACATTAGCTTAATGGATAGTGGGAGTCCGTGAAATAGCTGAGATTGACCCATTAGATCTGCTCTGGTAGTTCAGAGGCAGCAGCATAAAATTAAGACCTTTGGAGTAATCCAAGTGACCCACAATCAGAAACACCTAATTGGAATCTATCCTAAAGGGACAGGAGTTTAACCCTGTATCTTTCAACAGTTCTATCCTCTCTTTCTTTAAATCCTCACCTGCCACAATGGAAATTTGGCCTAATGTAGGTTAAATTCACTTTGGCTGCTATCAGTCACTGGAGTAAAAATGAAACGTGTGCCATATGGTCAGGGAATTTGCCTAACATGCCCTAATTAATAACAGGCTCATAAGTCAGAAATCAATGTGGCATTAAGTGTTCATCGTAGGCAAGCTAAAAAGGGGTATAATCCTGTGGCTGTTATGTTCATGGAAATTAATGAATGTTTATAAAGGATTTCATTAAAGGGCAAAGGGAAACTGCTGAAAATGACCCTATTATTGCGACAGTGACGTATCTGAATGTGTCCATTTGTTCGTGTATTGAAAGTAATGAGCAGATGCAGAATTTTTTTCCCTTTACCTTGGTAACTGAAAATGACACAGATAATAAACACTCCTGTGTTGCAAGAATAGCTTAACTCTGGCCTTATATGTAGGTTTGGCAGAATTGAATTTTTGTAATTTTGAGAGATAATATCAATGTTTCTTTTTAAGCATTTTTTCCATTTTTATCTTTTTTTTTTAATTTTGACAGTTGTGGGAAATTGGGGAGAGTATAAACAATTATTTAATGACAGACGTTGAGATTCAAAAAGTTAAAGCTTTTGTAACCATTAAAACACAAATTGTCAACACTGTATATCAAAATATACAAAGTAAATATCCTTAAATCAAGCTCTAACAAATTCTCAAGCAGTGTTTTTCTTACTTGGCCTCGCTGTACATTTCAATTCTCATCGGTGGAAATATTTTTTCTTTGGCTTATGTGTCTGCAGTGAAATTGAGATTTACCAATATTTACAGATAAAAATCAAATCCTGCTGAGCCTGCTGATGTGTTGTGTTGGAATGATCGGTTAGAACCTTCATTGAATTACAGAAACAGAACACAAAGTGTTAAAATGTCCTTTGAAAACAAGAAAGCAGACACTGGAATTAAGCTGACTGCAATGCACCAGTCAGTCTGGTTTTTAATTTGGCCATTTCTGCTGTCCTAATTTCTGTTTTTGAAAAGAGGTTTGTTCACATGATGCAGCTTACTACCATCTACTGAATTCTAAAAAAATCAGATCAAATCAAATCTGAAATAACCTTGAATATCAGGCATTGCATAAAGAGACTAGGGGCCAGTACACCAGCTGGAAATTATCACTCTGAAGTATGGACATTATATGCTCGCTTCTTTTTCCTATCTTCCCCTATGTGCTTGTCTGTCTTTCTACATCTGCAGAGTTATTATTGGAGCTGGCTGAAAATCGCTTTTTTTCAAAATGCTTTTCCAACAAAAAATGGCTTTTGGATTAAATGGAAACTTTTGCAGGCATTTCTGTTTTCTGTTGAAATTTTCAGGTTTTTGTCCAGTCACATGCTCAAACATCTCCCTGATACATCACTAGTCAATGACTGGATGTCTTGTGCTTCTTTTCCAGATGACTTTTTGTGTAGTAAATTGGCCACATTTGCGGATATTTTGGTGCCGTGGCATTTTGCATTCCAGTTCAATGTGGTATATTCTGTCAGAAATGCCCATCCTTGCTCTGAATAATGACTAATAGCAATCATTGGTATTGCTGGTGCATGTGTTAAATCTTTGGCTATAGAATCTTCGTACAGTGGTTGGCATCCAGTTACCTGATTGGGGCTCTCTAGGTTCTACTGAAATACACGTGATAAAACCTCTAGAAATGCCCATTGATATTCTACCCTAAAGCAAGCTGAAGGGATTGTTCTGTGTATGACAAAATTTCTCTTGGCTGGTGATGGTAGGAAATCAGTATACAGTATTAGCTGCTGCTTTTACTGGGGTTTTGTTCCTAGAATAAAGCAGACATTCCAGTCTGTCTCTTGGACCCCAGGCTCGACTTGTTATAACCAGTATCTGTGTTCCTTTCCGTAGCCACAGTGGCTGTGATGTAGTAGAAACAGTTACACTATCACAGCAAGAGCCAAGAATCCCCGGTAATTAACAGACTAGCTCAGTGGGGACAAATTAATTCAAATAATCTCCCTAGGAGGCAATGTCTGAAGAGCAAACCCCTACGTCTGGCATGTCAGTATCTGGTCACTCACAGTTGTCCACACTCCCAGGGAATCCAACTGCAACCCCTCAAATCAAAACAAGGCGATCTACATGGTAGCCCTGGCTGAAACACTATACCATTCTTCCCTCCCCTCATGTTACAATGGATTACAAAATACTCACCAGCTGCTGGGGTATTTGCTGAACTATTACAGTAGGAGGCTATGAATCTGCTTCACAGATGTTTGCTTTACTGGTAGATTACCGAAACCAAGGACTTACCCATGTGCATTTCTTTGTTCACATTAAATGAAACCAGGAGCTAAATACTTTAAGGTCAGTGCTGAAAGTGCTATTAAATATTTAGTGTATTTAGCATTCTGACCTATCTTGTTTTCAAGCCTTAAAAAAGCTTGACATCACCTCCTAGTGGACACAAGAAACCCATACACTAAGATCTGACATTTCAGTGTGGCTTTTCAAAAAGGAGAGAACAAAGGAGAGAGAAAGGTCTGCAAGTCTTATGCCCTAATTAAGAGACAAACAATCAGTCCCTCCGCTTCTGTACACAGACGGTTTTAGACAGAGCGGCATGTAGAATAGTTTTATATACTCAGTAAGCGAAGGCTGGGGAATTTTCTACAATTCCACTGAAGAGAAGAAACTAACACAAGAGATTGATATACATTAATAGATCTGTGTGCTGTAGTCACCAAGTGAACTGTGCATTTTAAAAATCTTTCAGCTTTCTCTCTGCAAATAGAGACAAAACACAGGGCTGTGCAAATAACTGACTTCTGGGTTTAGTGGATGGAGCAAGAAGTTGGGTGGGGGAAATCTGTTTGTGTCAAAACCAAAAAAAATCATTTTTTGAAAAATTTTTCCTTTAATTTTTGATGTTTTTAAACCTTTTTTTAGAATGGTTTTTAAAAATATAATTGAGTGTATTTCCAAAATGAAACATCAGATTTTCTTTCAAAATGCTGAAATAAACCATTTTGACATTTATGAAACTTTTTGACAGAAAGAATTTGTAAAAATTGACCCAAATTCATGAATTGTTTTAGTTATCCCGAATCTGCATTTTTCAGCAAAAAAATAAACAAAATCCCCTCCAAAATACAGGTTTGCACAAGAACAATTTGCCCTTCTCCAGAAAAAAAAAAGATCCCTAAAAGTTTTCCTATAGGAATTTTTACTCCCAGTGGAGAGAAATCACAACTCTAAGGTGCAAAGTGCTTGCTGTTCCTATTCTCTAAGCTTCTACATGTGGTTGTCTAGAATATTATTTTTTTAAAAAAACATCCCATGCACAATATGACTTCAGAAGTTTGGGGAGAAGGAAGGACCCCAAGAGCCAATTAGCAATTTTGTGATTGTACTCTCATGCTATCATAAATGTTCCTCACCAGACATTTCTATTGTAAATTGTTTCTTTTTCCCCAAAGAGTTTAGTAACTTCCACAGGGAGTTGAGAATCCAGGCACTAAACGAGTGGATTTTATTTTTATTTATTATTTTCTACTTATGCTGCAACTAGCAGCCTACCTCTAGGAGCATTTACAATTATATAAATAAAAGCATTAGTCCGTCAGACTTCTCCTAAGTCGGGCAAGCCCATCAGCTAAACAAACCCTGCAGTCTCTTCACACAATTCCATTAGAAAGAGACTAGCTAAAGCCTGTACAAAGTGTTACACTACCGGATCGAAGGATGTTGCATAGCTAAAGGGAAAGGCATTTGTTGTATTGGTTTCTTTATTTACCAATAGTTCAGCAGTAGTTGCTGGCAGTGTTTTAGAATGGAAAGAACAGGAAACTTTTCCTCTAGAAAGCAAGAGGAAGGATAAAATTGCGCCACTGACCTCAGCGTGGCTGATATCTGGTTTACCATGAAATCAGGTCATTACAGCAAACATCTATTTTTGTATCTCAGATACATATTTGTCCTCGTGGTAATGGTGTTTGAATTGACCCTGCTCCATAGTGCATTTACTCTTTCAATTTACCCTGGTGATTCACCCGCACCCCCCAATTAAATCAATCTTGTGCACCAAACAGAAAATGTCAAAACTCTTTCCCTATGTCTTTCACTGTAACTGTAATACACCTGCATGTTGTAGGAGAGTTTGAACGCAAAAAAAGCTTGCTTTCTCCTCAAAGCCATCTCTTTGTTTCGAGCTAGTTCTCGATAATACCATTTGATCATTGTAGAGATGCCATGCTGTAAAATTGCTAGGAGTTGTTAGTAATATCCTGAGGAAATCAGCATCATTTAGATTTGTTTTGCACATTTAACCAGGCACGTACGAACCACAGAGAAGTAGGAGAAAATGAAATCTGATCTCTGAAGCAAGCCACAGAAAGAGAGCTGAGTTACTAAAAAGCGTATCCTCTTTGCTGACGTTTGAGTTATGCAAATAAGCTCTGCATTCTCTCTTAACATGAGTTTACTTCTTAAGATGACTAGAATTGTTGCTGAGCCTATATTTCTCCCTTACAGACTGGTCGGATAGAACCAAACTACCCAAAAGTCTGCGGTCACCAGGGCAATGTGCTTGACATCAAGTGGAATCCTTTTATTGAAAACATCATAGCTTCTTGCTCAGAAGACACCTCAGTGAGTAAAAATGATTTGAGCTGATGTCTCCTTTGACATAAAAACTTCAGCGGGAGCAGAATGTGAACATTCCTCTCAGAGGGTGGTAAAAGCGCTTTGTCAAGCTTATAGGGTTATCATAGGCTCCATCTGTCTGGAGTGAGTCATACCATGCTCACTTTATTGGCATGTAATTTTTGTCTCCTGTCATGGGCTTGGGGGAAGGTACCGACAATGAAGCAATAGAGGAGTTTGTGCTGCTAGGGATCTGATACTAGAGGGCTGGGACACTGGCTATCTTGCAAAGTGTGTATGTGGGTGAGAGAGAGAGATTTAGTTTTAATGGTTAAATAGTCACATATACAAAAATGTGAAGTGACTGGATGAGTTGACTAGCAATATGCCCCAACCATGACTCTTAGCAGGTGTTTTGTTAGTTCTACCATCTTGATTTCGATTTTTCCAAAGGGTTTTTTTGTCACTCTGGTTTCTCGTCCTCTCTGTGATCCTTGAGGAAGGGGGGATTTGATGGACAGCTTGTGGGAATGGGCTGTAATCCCAGGGGCCATATGAAAGAAGGTCCAGAAAAGAGAGCGGGGAGATAATCATGCAGCTTGAGTGGAGGGAGGATGTGGGAAAGGAGGGAGTAGAGACACATGAGCAAAAAGGCAGGAGGCAACAAAGCAACTTGAATTCATGTCGCAAAAGTAGTGACTGCCCCTTCCTCATCTCTTCATCCATCACTGGGGTCATCAGTGACCAAGGTGACCTACGGGACACAGCCTCCTTCTCCCGCACACAAATACCTGGCCTCGTGCATTTTCCCCCACTGTATAAAATGCAGGTAATGCTGCAAGCTAAGGATGGGTCAGGGGAACTGCCCCAGTAACTACAAGGAGGGAGGAAGGGAGACGGAGGGATCACTTTGGAAGAAACAAATACTTGAGACACGAATCAACCACAAGCTATTTCCAATCTTGGAATGATTTCTAGGGGCTTCTACTTCAGTCTGCTGAGAAGTAGGGCTCATGCTGAGCCACTGGCTGTCTGTGAGAGAAGGGGATGTTCCCTGCTCGCATGGTCTGCGGCGATTTCTGAACTCTTTTTTTCTGTTCACAAGAGCTCCTGTTCAGACGTCTTCCCCCACCATCACCCTTCCTGTCTCTCCCTAGCTCAGAAGGTCCCTGTGCTGAAGCATCCACATTCATCATCCATCTATAGATACTATGAACAGCAGAAATCATAAAATCATGGAATCTCAGGAGGTCATCTACTCCAACCCCTGTCTCAAAGCAGGGCCAATCCCCAACTAAATCATCCCAGCCAGGGCTTCATCAAGCCTGACCTTAAAAACCTCTAAGGAAGAAGATTCCACCACCTCCCCATTCCAGTGCTTCACCACCCTCCTAGTGAAAAAGTTTTTCCTAATATCCAGCCTAGACCTCCCCCACTGCAACTTGAGACCATTACTCCTTGTTCTGTCATCTGCTACCACTGAGAACAGCCGAGCTCCATCCTCTTTGGACCCCCCCTACAGGTAGTTGAAAGCAGCTATCAAATCCCCCCTCAGGTATCCTCCGCCTCTTGTGAGAAACGTTAAGGGGGAAGGAAGAGGAAAGAGTATTCTCTTGTTTCAAACCTCTTGCCTATTTCCCCCTTCTCAGGAGAGCTCCTCCGTCCCCAACCTAAAGATTCTGCCAGCACAGGGAGGGTCCTGAGCCAAAGGCAGACCACTCTGCCCCTCCCATAAAGCCCTAACCGAACTCCTATGTCTGATTCAACTTTGTCAAGGTCATCAGCATCCTCACAAGGGGAGGGGAGGCTTCAGTGCGTGGCTGGTGCAGACCAGATGGGGCCACCTGGCAAAGTTCCACAGGTCTCCACACTAGGCAGCTGAAAGAGGAGGGGGGCCCATGTTCCATGCAGGCTGGTGGGAAGAAGAGACTGGTAGTTGTTAAGACTGCTCAAGGAAAGGGGCATGTGCCGGAAGGAGGAGGATGGCAGATCTAGGGGAAGCACATCTATTCTACGGGTAAAAGCTGGAGAAAATTAGAAGGCTCTGGAGCTGTGTGCTGCGGTTTCGGCGGCTTGTGTTAGCATTTCTGTTGTCTTTCTTTATGCCCCCTAGAAAGCAGACACGGGTGTTTAAGTGCTTCTGATTTTACTGTGAAATTTTAAATGACACATTTACAACGAGCTCTGACCTGGTGTTTTATGTAAATCTGTAGCTGTTGTCTGGCTGAATCCAGTTCCCTCTGCTATACAGTGATGTCATTGATCGTTGTAGTAGTGTTCTTTTTATAGCCCATGCTGCAGATAAGCAATAGGGCTTGAACAAGGATGTCTTGTTTCCACCCAACAGCTATTATTAATCCTTTTACTACCAAAGACCACAGGGGCTGCAACTATGCTAGTGTCTAGAGATATATCAAGTAAGTGGGGGGAAAGGTAGTCTTACAATGTGGTGAAGACTGAGCCAGACCGTCTATTTGGCTGCTGTTTGCCTCCACTTCTTTGTTTTCTGGATACTAACATTTCCCTCTGGAATAGTGAATTGCACTAAAAAGCTGCCTCTGTACAGAGTAGCGTGTGAAGCTCAGCAGAGCAGAAATGGGAATTTGTGGTGACCCAGTTCTTACTGGTTACAGTTCTGCCTCAGTAGATCTTATAACGTCTCTATATATTAGAGAGACAAGGTCGGTGAAGGAATATCTTTTATTGGGCCAACTTGTGTTGGTGAAAAAGACAAGCTTTCGAGCTACACCGAGCTCTTATTAGTTCTGAAAAATGGAGGAGAAAATCAGTTTGGGTAGAACCAAAATAGAATTTTGGGGGGACTTTTTGGTAAATCAAAACGTCTGGTCAAGTAAAATGTTTGTTTCAGGCATTTTTAACCTTTGTAATAAGAGAAGGAAACGAAGGGTTAGACCCACAAAACTGAAAGGAGGAAGGTGCTGGTGGTGCTTTAGACCCCTTTCTCTCCTTCTATGGCCCAGTGATTCTTCAGTATTTTGTAGAAATTGGAACAGTTTCAATAGGAGATCTTGAGGGGGAGAACCCAGTAGCCCAGTGGTTAGGGTTCACATCCCAGTTCCAGAGCAGGGTGTCAAACCTAGGTTCCCACATTCCCTGGTGAGGGGTCTAACCACTGGGCTACTGTCAGAGACCCCTCCTAATCCAGCCTGAACAATCCACAGTTTTAATAATGTTGAATCGATTCATTTAGACACTTCCAGAAAAATATTTCGTTTTGACTGAAACCATTTGGTGAAATCAACACAAGATGGTAAAATGTTTTGGTCAACCCATTTTTGGTGGGGGGAAAAATGTCAGCCTAAAATGCCAGCTCTAATGCAACGTTCCAAATGTCCATTCTATGTGCTTTGCAAATGCAGCTTGTTGTTGATGCAGTAGCACCATTTGTTGTAATCACGTGTATTTGTCTCCTACTGGTGGTTCTAGCTCATGAACTTCCTTTGTCACAATACAGTTTTAATTTGCGGGGTGCTTTACAAACACGGACACTATGCTGGAGGCCCAAGTCAAACCTAATGTAAGTAGGTGTTAAAGGCTACGTATGGCAATTTCCTTGTGTCATGGTTCTCTATCCACTTAAAAAAATGCACTGAAATTGCACCACCCCTACTGCTGAATTACCGAATAAATTCTATTTGTCCTGTGTTCAGTTTCTGAACTGCCTACTTTTGCGTCAGAGTGACCTCATTCTAGGATAGATGGGCAACTAGGAAGCTGCCTAAAACATGAACGTTATAAGCAGGCGACTGCAAAAATGTTAATTGTGGGACCCTATTACAGTAACATTAAAGATGATGTCACTGTACCATAAACAGGAGGGCAAACTTGCTACCACGTTGCAAATTACCAGGCACAGCCTGTCAGCGGCATGGGTGCTTGGTGCCCCGTATCAGAGCACCAGAGTTTCCTTTGGGGGGGAGACACCCATTCCTTCTTGGGGTCTGATCACAGCCTGAGAGAGACTTCAGAGTGTTTAAAAGCTGGCTGACCTTTATGGTCTAGATCCCTTCCCAGAACTCTCACAGTTGCTACTCCACCCCAGAGCTTTCTTAATGATTAGTTTAATCAGAGGAGACGATATACACCTCCGTAAACATCTCTCCAGAGGCTAGTAAAAGAACAAACCAACCCCCGCACCAGTAGAACAGGTGCATATTGTGCAATAGGCAGGTCACACACTGCAGAGTCGCATTTTGTTTTTGTTACTTGTTCATGACATGAACACCTGTCACAGGTTGACAGTTCTCTTGATCTACTTTGTGGCGGGCTTCCAAGTTGAATTCTTAGACCGCTCTCGTTATCCAGATTGCTAGCTAAGGAAATGAGGAGGCGAATGTGTTCTATGTCCAAAGAACATCCCAACGTTTCAGAAAATGAGATCATTGGAACAAAGCTCACCCTAAAAATTTGCATTGCAGTAACCACTTTAGCTTCCCATTTGGACTCCTTACCAAAGAGGGAAGACCACTTGCAGTTATCACCACTGAGATTCTGGGATGGAATCCAGACCAGTGAGGAATTATCACCACCTGTCTTGCAACCTTCGGTGCCTCACAATGATTTGCTGCTGTAGCTGCTAACCTGGGCTCCTCACAAACAGCCTGCAGGTCACACCCTAAGTGTCTGGATATAGCTGCAGCCCTGGTCCATCAGTGATCCCAGTAATCTCTCAGCAGCACACCACTCACACTCTGGCTTGCACCAGCCTCGGTGACTTCTTGCAAGGTGGCCCCAAGGCAGTCTCAGTTCCCGATTTTCCCAAACCATGTGTTCTGCACTGTCTAGCTTTCTCCTGGACAGGTCAGTTATTAAGATCCATTGCCCCTTTAAGGAGTCAATATCCAACAGTTTCTCCTTTAGGTCGACTTACCTAACACAACAGTGGGTTGGTTTAGATTAAAAATAAAACAGGTTTATTAACAAAAGAAGATGGAGCTTTAAGTGAATTCATGTGTAAGAGATTATGTTAGAAATGGTTACAAGCAAATCAAAGTGAAAACATGGGTCTAAAAGTCTAAAATTTAATCTAGCAAGGTTTGGTTTGAGGCTTTGTTCAAGCTGGCTGTTCTCACCCGTGGTCATCCAGCAAGATGCTAACTGACTTCTCCTTGGTCAGGATCTCTCCCAGAGCCCCAAAGGTACAGGCCCCTTTGTCTTCATATGGGAAAGAGAGAACTTGGGGTCTTTCTTTTATACTCCACTGAACCTTTGAAGTTGATGCTTCTGATGGTTACCCCTCAATGCAAAGTTTATTCAGACAGTGAGGAAGGTGACATGCAGCCTGGTGGTAAAGGAGTGCCCTGCTCTCTCATAGAACAATAGGGTTGGAAGGGACCTCAGGAGGCCCTGCTGAAAACAGGACCAATCCCCAGACAGATTCTTGCACCCAGATCCCTAAATGGCCCCTTCAAGGATTGAGCTCAGAACTCCGGGTTTAGCAGGCCAATGCTCAAATCACTGAGCTATCCTTCCCCTCCTTCTCACTTGTGTTTGCTGACATGGTCTCCTGCCATCTTCAGTACCCCCTTTACTATTTATAATTTGAGATAAAGGCATTCCTTTGTCTAGAAGAAATAGGGTTGCCAACCCTCCAGGATGGTCCTGGAGTCTCCAGGAATTAAAGATTAATCTTTAATTGAAGGTTATATCATGTGATGAAACCTCCAGAAATATTTCCAGCCAGAACTGGCAACCCTAAGGATAGACCTGCTTAACAACTTTTGCCAAGCTGAGGGATTTTGTGTGCTAATAACATCATACAGGAGGATTTCATAACTTTATATATAAATGTTGCTACATACAGTTCACCATGATATTACTGACCAGTGAGTTAATAGTTTTCAAATGATGCCACACAAGGCATATTTTGTACAAAGATGATTACAGTGGTGTGACTACAGGGGTGCTTTTGGTCAATCCACCTTCTACAGCAGGGGTCGGCAACCTTTCAGAAGTGCTGTGCCGAGTCTTCAGTTATTGACTCTAATTGAAGGTTTCGCATGCCAGTAATACATTTTAACGTTTTTAGAAGATCTCTCTCTCTAAGTCTGTAATATAGAACTAAACTATTGCTGTTTGGAAAGTAAATAAGGTTTTTAAAATGTTTAAGAAGCTTCATTTAAAGTTAAATTAAAATCCGGAGCCCCCCGGACGGGTGGCCAGGACCCGGACAGGGTGGGTGCCACTGCAAATCAGCTCGCATGCCGTGCCATACCCCTGTTCTACAGGATGATAGAAAATCGGAACTAACTTTGAAGATCTGGACCCTTAGTATACCTAAATGAGAGTCAAGCCTCAGATGTCCCAGCTAACAGGAGCCACTACATTAGCTGGCAGCCCCCAAAGGACAGAGGTGAGCATGGGGGAGGGGAGGCACTTGGAGTCATATGTCCTCCCCCGCCCCCCCAGTTGCTGCTTGGCTTGTACTGAGCATGCTCAGTAGCATCTGCTGAAGCCGCAGCCCTCACTCTGGTGCCCCGAATTGGCAGGTACACGTCATCTGCCAAAGGAGGACATTTAGGCTATTACCATTTTGTGAGTGAACTTCATGGAGTTATTCTTCCAATATTTACTGACATTTGTGGGCTCTTTTATCTATTTCACTAGCATCAACAATGTGTATTCCTTCCAGTTAGTCAGCTTGGCCTCGTGAACACTTGAAGTCCATTATTTAAAGATAAACACTCCCTCTCTCTTTAACACAAACATTCATTGAAATGTGCAAATCCCGCCCCCCTCCTGTGCATTTTACAGGGGAGCCTAAAGGATGTTAAAGCTCTGCACAACTGACTCACTAATCCATATTACTTTGGTACCTGTTAAGTACCATTTGTTTTGTAGCTTGCCAAGGGTCAGATTCTGCTCTCAGATCCAGTGTTGTAAATCTGGGGTAACCCCGTTAACCTGGATATTCAGCAGTGTAAATGTCAGAATTTGGACCAGCAGGTTCAGTCTCTGGAATTTAGCATAATCACTGGAATACTCGTGGGACTTGAGATTAAAATGCCAGCAGGCTCAACCGGCCTAAAGTCAAGCTTTCCCTCTGGACCTTACCCATGATTAGCACAAACACTTTTGTTTTACTGTTTTTTATAAAGTATCTAGAGGTTTTTATGAATGCTGGAAGTATGTCAGTTAATTTGCCAATTCCTCTCTGCCTTAAACACCATGGCCTGATTCCAATCTCCTTTGCGCTAGTGTAAATCTGGAGTAACTCCATTTAAAGCAGTGGAGCTACACTGCTCTACAACAGGTGTAAATGAGAGGGCAAGCAGGCCTATGTGTTTCTGTTTATATCAGTACCTGACCACCCATGCTTGAGGGGGAGACCCTCTTCATCTCTTGTTCATTCCAGTAGCTTATTTCTTTAATACTCAGTAACTTGGATTTTGTGGTATACAGATGTCTCTCCTTGCATGCTTTCTCCATACCGCAAATCTCCACTGGTTCTTAGGATCATCTATTTGATTCAAATTAGGCTTTTCAAGTCTCCCATATATTGTCCTCATCTTTCAATTAGTCTTTCATTCTCTATGTACCGTCTCATTTGGTGCAATCCAGAGATCAATGCCTTCTGCATCTTAAAGTAGAAAACAGGCCAGGGCTTAAAACCAGCTGTAGAATCATATGTTTGTGTGGATCTTCCACATCAGCAAACTAACAAGTTCGGGGCCATACTCCAGTATCCTCTCTCCTCTCAGACAGTCAGTCCTGTTTGATAGGCTGTAGTACTGACCCTCCAGGTGGCATGCTCCATTCTTCCTTACACTACACTGTGCCGTCTTTGGAAAATAGCTTCTCCCACAAATTTGCCCACCCCTGAGATGCACCATTTTGGTCCTAGCAGAGACGATGATTTTTACAGCTTCATTTTTGTCGGTCTGCAAGTAGCCTGAGCTTTTTTGTAACCATCTCTCTGACTCACATGTTATGCATTCCATCAGACACAGATAAAACAGGCTTCTTGCAAATATTTTATCCAGGGCATTGGATCAGCTTTGTCCGTAATGCTCTGAAAAATTGCCTCTTGAAGATTCAAACACTGTCCCATTAGCTTGAGAATAGCTCTCCACCAAACTCATTATCAAGTGGGTCCCCAGAATACCACGGTCTTCTCCCCCTTAGCTCCTCTAATTGCTTAGTGTTCATCCTGAATTCTCTCGAGTGATGCCAAATACCAGAATTCTCCAAAATGTAACCAACTCTCCTTTTAAAAAAAAACAAAAAAAACCTTTGACTTGCTCTCCCTCCTGCTCTCTTTCACCAGCATTTCCCTAGTTATCATCCTGTCCCTTCTCCAGTTCACTCAGCCTCCAGCATGTACAGCTGGTCCTCCTTTCTGCTCTCACTCCCTCCGGGCCTAAATCCAGCCATGCGTTATGAGTGAGACTCATTCCTTGATCTTTCTGAGCATATTAACTTGTCTTTCTAAATCTGAAATCTGATCTCAGTTCTGCAGCTAAATAAGGGGATGCTCTTAGTTTTTTTCTTAGCCTTATCTAATCGGGTTTTCCCATGAATGAAGCAAAATGCAGGGCTATTTCAGAAAGATGCATTCCTTGCTTTCATTCTTGCCTCATTTAGATCTTTAAAATAAAAAGAAGCCAGTTTATTTCCTTGCTCCTCCTCCCGAATCACGGTGGCAAAAAGGCACTTTTTCTTTTCTGAGTTCTTGCGATACCTTCTCGATGATTAAATTTAAGGAATAAAACTGCATGATTTCGCAACGAATGCACCTTGTTAGCAAAGCTTGCACTTGCAGGGAACTTCAGGAAACCAAACAGAACAAAATGTTCCTCTCTTTAACTTTTGTGTTGATAACACCAGCAATAAACTTTGCCATCCATGCAGCGTGTGTACAGTAAATGACAGCTGTGTTTTGCTGCCTCTATACCAAAGGAGTAAATATTTCTCATTCTTCTCTGCCTTGTTCTAGGGATGTAGCCGAACTCCAAGGAACTGACACAGGAAGTTGTGAACAATCTATTAAACAAAACCTCCCCAGGGCTGAGAGAGAAATGCAGGCCATAGGGTGACCAGACAGCAAATGTGAAAAATCAAGACAGGGAGTGGGGGTAATAGGAGCGTATATAAGAAAAAGACCCAAAAATCAGGACTGTCCCTGCTGCAGTTTGCTGTGTGCTGTACAAAAAGAAGCACAATCTCTTGTTGTACCTGCTAAGATGCAACTAGGGGGAAAACTCCGATCAGCCCTAGTTATCTCAAGGTGAAAAATAGTTGCAATACTTCTAGTGCTTTTTTAAATAAAATATTTTCCCTCTGTAAAGGTGACTCCAAGCATCCAGCTATTTTCAGGGGAGAGTCTGTCTCACTCCAAACAATCTCAATGGATCCTTCTGTTGAACCAGTGAAATAGCCTTTAACATCCTAGCTAAACTTTAGAATAATTTATTTCTAATCTCTCTCTTGAGTTTGTGTTTCTCCTACTTGACAGATCTCCCCCGCCCCAATCCCCAAAGATATGTTTCCTGTTTTATAGTCAGAGGCCAGCTAAAATGGCTGCTTGTATTTGAACTGCTCCTTCCAATCAAGTAATAGCAAAACTCGCCTAGACTTCATTGAGAACAGGCCTGCTGAATCCTTTGGTGTTGGTCAGAGTAGTGGCTTTGGAAGAAGGTGACTCCTTTACTCCAACAAAACTTCCCCGAAGTTAGAAGAGGAGACACCAGCCCGTGGCCTTCTCTGGTTCTGGTGTCTGTTCAGCACATCTCTACTGCTATTAGCTCAATTCAGTGTGGCATGACAAGCAACACATGTGTTGGCAGAGTGCAGGGAAAAGCCAGCGGTGTCTGTCAGGGCATACTGTGTTTGGGGGTTGATCAGGTGTCCATTTATCATTACTGTCCATTCCAGATCTGCTGGTCGTCTGGATAATATAGAAAGAAAAACTACATTGAAACACCAAACTGCCTTCCTAGACTCTTACAGTAGAGGCAAACAGCAAACTAAATTGATTGTACAATGCATGTGATGTTACCTGGCTGTTTTAATGGGAACCTTAATTTTGCTGTAATATGGAGTTGCTATGAGAAATACAACTTTGCACATGGGATGAAAACATTCAGTAGGAGCAGTCTGTGGTCAGGGGGGAAATAACTAGAGTGCAGTGATTTAGCCTGCTGATCTGAACTATGCAAGTGTATGTGCAAGACCTGCTCTCAGTACTCCAAAAACCCAGATATTCCAAGCACTTGTACAAAGCTACATGAGTTTCAGTATGTCCACGCCTTCAGATATCCGTGCAAGGTGGGTGGATGGCATGATGGCGCTGAACATGCCACTCTGAATTAACCAAATGATCTAGGTCTGCAAATCTTGATAAGTTGTCCCCTGAGCACTGCAGACAATGGTAATGCTCTGCAGAAGAGAAATCAAAAGACATTCAGGTGAACTGGAGAACCTAAAGACCAAAAGGCTGATACAAGGGTCAGATTCACACCAGTGACCTGCAATAGAGAGGAAAGAACTTCTCTGCCATTTTAACTGAGGAGGAGGGGAGAAGCCTTCGGCTCACCTCTTCTCTCTGTCTGTTGTCTCTTTTATCCAGCAGACACTCCTAACTGGGATTTTATCCCCCAAGTGCTATGGAGGCCAATGGGGGGTGAGATTGTCAAAAGCACTGAGAACTGGCCTAACTCTACTGCCGTTAAAAGTCAATGGCACTTTCACAGCCATTGGTGGCCCCTTTTTAATAACAACCACAGAAACACTAATCCTGCTATGATGTAATAAACTCTCCACATTGTTTTCCTTTAGTACAGAAGTTTAATGGGCCAAACTCGCCCCTCTAGCTCTGCTGAAGTCTGCGGTGTTACAGCCGGGGTAAATTTGTTCTAGTGCATGTACATTTGCTCCTCTTCACAAGGTTAGAGGCAGCTGAGCCAACGCATGCCTTTATATTTTGATATGATCACGTAAAGAAACAATCATTCTTTTTGTTAAGTTAGTGATTGAAAGGCGGATTTAATGAACTATAGAACCTCGGGTCAAGGATGCCACTCTGTTATATCAGACCAATATTGGGGGTGGCTCATATATTTGAACCTAAACAGTGTGAACCACAAGGGTCCCTTTTAGTTAAAACTGAGTTACAGGTGGCAAAACAAGTTCATCACATAACAACCTGATCTAGTTTGCTACCAGTATGTCTGATGCCTGCTAATACACTGTCCTTTATCGTGCACTGCTAGCATGACTTTAACAGAGGAGTATATTCAGTTCTTTCTATTAAGTAATTAGTATCTTTTCTAAGGGGACCAAGTCTTGAAGTCCTTAGTAGTGATTCCTTAAGAAGGTCATCTGAGACAAATTGGATTGATTTTTCCTTCCTGTTAGATGTGTTTGTGCAGATAGGGGGATGGTGTGTTTTTTAACTGCTGTTTTTAGAGTATTCTATTTCCTGCCTCTTTCAAGAACTTTCTTTTGCTGTCAATTATGGGAAGAACTCTGAAAATTTTGTGCTATTAGCTCTTTGACAGTCCCATTGCATTCAGTGGGCTTCCTGTGGTATCTCCCGTTATTTACAGGACTAGATCTTGCATGAGGTCTTCATTGAAGAGAATCAGATACTGGCTGCTTCCCAGGGCCAGCTAACTATTGGGGCGTGGAGAGGGGATGAAGGAGATGGAAGGAGGGAACAAACATGCACATGGGCATGAAGGGATGGCACACGAGTGTTGCCATTAGGCATAGTCAGGTCTATTTTTAATTCCCTTCTGGCATTTGGAGACCAAGTAGATGGAATTTAGTCAATGAAGATTTCCCGCACATGCCAAGTGGAGAGAACAAGACTCTTACAAGCCTCTAAAATAAGGACAAAGGTTTTTCCTCCCAATAACTTTTGCTCATCCTGTTCTTTCAGGTCCGGATATGGGAAATCCCAGAGGGCGGCTTGAAGCAGAACATGACCGAAGCTGTTCTAGAGCTCTTTGGCCACAGCCGACGGGTCGGCCTCGTTGAATGGCACCCGACCACCAACAATATCTTGTTCAGTGCAGGATATGACTATAAGGTGAACTATTCTGGAGGATTCCTACTAAATCCTCAGCTGTAGTTGGAGATGAGCATTTATTAAGGCCATGTGTGGCTTTAAAGGGTAAAATCACAGATGGACTCACTGTTTGTTTGGCAGTAGTTTCTCTAATAGTCACAGTTTATCCTCAGATCTTTCTTCCGATCTCTGTCTCTGCTTTAGAAGTGTCAGTACATGAGATGGAAATGCATTTGAGATCAGAGGTTCTTTTGCTGATGGTTTAGAGTATTTCTCTGCATATGCCTTTAACCTTAATGGGAATTCCCTATTGTCTGAATAATATTCCATGCCATATCTGTGTCAGATTATAGCTTCCCCAATTCATGTTGTGTCCTACCTAATCTTAATGACTTGCTTGCTTCATAATGGTTATATAAAACAAAAGTACAAGACTATAGTTAGCACTGAAAATTTTTCTCTAGTGGATTTTTGAAAGGATTCTTCTACGTTGGCCAATCGTCACAGATCATTCCTGTTTCTGACTAAGGTGCGGATCTACTCTGAAAAGGAACTGTAAAAATGGCCTCAAGGAGTTCCACGTGTATTGTCTCCCTGACTCCATCGCAGTTTTGCTCACTTCATAGATAAGATGTAATGAGAGGTGTCATTCGGACTGTAAAACGCTTACTCCTGGCGGTCATACGTCATTAACAATGGAACCCAGGTTGAGTTTGCAGGGCTGGCCGTTATCTTATAAATAAAAAAAAACAAACTGTGATTCTTCTGAGCCAAGGTTGGCATGAAATTCAATGAGATAATGAACATGGAACCCTATGGTGCCATTTTCAGTCATTTCTGAGAGTAGGCTTGACCCAGAGAGATTCTTTATCTTCCTCCGTGTAATACAAAAAATGGCATTAAGAAGTGGGTACAATTATCACAGTCTGTCCTGCCGGTGGCAATAACTGCATGGAGTGCAAAAGAGAGGCTTGTTTCTCAAGGGCTGGGTTCCGATAACTTTATTCACATTAAAGCAAAGGGACCACTTGTGAAATTAGATGACATATGAGTAGGGGGACTGGAATTTGGCTCCAAATTAGCAGTACATTTAAAATACCGAGCCAGAAATTTGGAAAACGTGGCCTTACATGCATGTGCGTTTCCAGGCAGTCTGTACCCTGGAGTTATGACTATGTCCCCCCATCCCACCCTTGCAACTAGCAGCAGCATCAATGCTAACTTAATTATGCCCCATTTCCCTCAGGTTCTGATCTGGAACCTGGACATTGGAGAGCCCGTGAAGATGATAGATTGTCATACAGATGTCATTCTCTGTATGTCCTTCAATACCGACGGCAGCCTGCTGTCTACCACCTGCAAAGACAAGAAGCTGCGAGTCATTGAGCCACGTTCGGGCAAAGTCCTTCAGGTGAAGAGCTGATTTCTCAAGAGTCAGTCCTAAGCACCAGTCACAAGAAGTAAATCCATTATTTTTACAAATACAAATTTGACCGTAGGCTTTAAAGAGTGGCTTTATTTGGGATTTCCCATTTGAGTGCATTCCTCCCCTAATGTGCAACTGGGGCAGATTTAGGGGCAAGGGGAAGTTGCCCTTTAAGCCTAACGTACAGTAAGGTAAACACTCCTTGTACAATATTGAATTGTCACAAAATACGTCTGATATTCAGGATGCAACAATGTGTCACAAATGTCACCCTCTGAATCTAGCTCTCTGCATTCAGAAAATGTTTCTGTTTCTTATCATTATTGCAATAGAAAGGATTCAGCACTATCCTCGGCAGAGATACAGGGCTTCTAATCTTTCATTAATCAAAGGTTTCTGGGAAATAGTAGAGAGTTCTGGGAAGCAACAGAGCAAGTTTTGGAAGAAAAGCTTAATTGTCTTTCTCAATTATGGATTATTCTAAAAAGCTTAGGGAAGGCTAGGTTTTATTTTTGCAAAACAGCATTTTGCCCTTCCATTCCAGATAGCATGAATCCCCATTTTCACTAGTGCAGTCTGAGCCATAGCTGGTTAATATGAAAGTTGCATTTTGCAGTAAAGGAGTAAGAGGAATGGTGGAGGTTGAAAGCTGAGTTAGCCCAGCTTGCTATGAAGTGGTTCTATGGAGCCTTTCCCCATAGACAGTGTAGAGGTTATACGAGGAGGAAAGGACCTACCTGTAGAATATAGGAGCAGAGACACAAGAAACTCAGATCCTAACGTGGGGGAGAATCCTCCCTTGAGTATCTCTCTCCTTGAAATTCTACAGCTGGCATTTTCACTGATCTATACTAAGGACCATGCGTAGGAAGACATCTAAAATGTGTAGCTGTTCACTGCATGTAGCACAGATAATGTCTTCTTCCAGGAAGCCAGCTGTAAGAACCATCGTGTGAACCGGGTGGTCTTTCTAGGTAACGTGAAGCGACTTCTAACGACTGGAGTCTCAAGGTGGAATACGAGGCAGATTGCACTCTGGGACCAGGTCAGCAAATAGATCACTGGAAGCAGTTCCTTCCCAAGAAGGGAGCATGATTGATGGGTTAAAGTAGAGGCCTAGGAGACAGGCGATCTGGGTTCAGCTCTAGCGGTGTGAGTATGGTACGGGTAGACTTACCCAAGCGAGCTTTGATCTGGCTCACTTCGGTCCCAAAGCAGGGAAGCTGCACTAGTGCAAGCTTCTGTGCGGGCTGCGCAAGCCCCCCTGCAGCGTGTAGGAACAGCCCTCTGTGTCGCAGCTTCACGGCTCCAGGACCCACTCTAGCTAGATTAAAGCTAGCTCCACTGTAATACCGCCTGTGATTATAACATAGATGGACCCTACGTCTGAGGAGTCCAGAGACCGGAGGTTTAGCCCCTGCTCCGCTGCAAACATAGGGTGATTATAGGCAAGGCATCTGCTCACACCATGCCACAGTTTATCCATCTGCATGTTGAGAAAACCTGCCCAGCTTGCAACAGTTTTATGCAACTGCATTCCCTCGCATTTGGGAGGTGCTCTGAGAAGCACGGCTGGGGCGTGCTGTGGATCAGTCATGCGGGGCTGTCAAAGGGGCCAACAGGTGCATAGGCACCCAACTCCCACAGAGACCTAACTCAACTCTCATGGACTTTCCAGTGAAGCTGGGTGCCCAGCTCCTTCAGGTCTCTGAATAGCCCAGCCTCTGGTATTGTATTGTACTCTATTGTATTTTAATACAGGGAGAGCAGCAGACACATATACAGCAGATTCTTTATTCCTTCCTGTTTCCTAGCAGTTCTACAAAGGTCTTTATGTAACTTTTAAAAACTCTGCTGGTTGCTATGGAGATCTGACTAGACATGACACGCTGGGGAATTTGAATTCTGAATTCACAAGATTAATTAAAGCGGATGCAAATTTACCAGATTCATCGCAGCAAGAATTTGTACCCTCCCCTCTGACTCCATGCAAGATATTCTGGACCAGTGGGTTTCAGGCTGCAGACACGCCTGGCCCTGTTCACTTGGGTGGTAGAAGCTGCAGATAGTGGAAAGCCGATGTCCCCTGTCTCAGGCTGGGCTGGGGGGAGATGACTGATTAGCCCAGTCCTATCTGTCAGTTCGCCAGTGAACACCATAGACACCTACTTGGCTGTCTGCTACAAGGGCAGGGTAAGGAAACAGAAGTATGTGGGTGGGGCATCTGATCTGTTCGGGAGGAATCTTGTATAAACTCAAGGACAAAGGGAGAAACCAGATCCATTTGGGGCTGTGTGACATATAAAACCGAAAACAAGGATGGCTGGGTTGCCCTCTAAATCCAAGAGGCCAGTACGCTCTCCCTAGGCAGGTGTGCAGCGTCACCACCATCGGAGCTTCCTATAGTCTGGTGGGGTTTGTGTTTAAAAGTCAAACAAAGGTGATGAGCAGTTCTCTGGCGTCTATCCGGAGAAGCATCGCAGCTCAATAGAGCATCATAGCCCAGGCGGCAGCATTGGGCACAGCAGCCGTGGAGCAAAGCTCCAGAGAGGATGCAGCATTCTTCCTCCACTGCATCCAGCCCTTTTCCCTGTAGACAGCGTGCTCCCTGGAGGATGTGGCTCTCTCTGGTCCTTGGGGGGCCGGGGCAGGAGAGAGAGCTCCTTGCACCCTCCTGTGTTTTCCTTCCCCACCCCCCTCACTCTGTGCTCTTGGCCCAAGCACAATCTGCCCCAAATTGCTCCTTAAAATATACACACACCTCCAGCCTTACTGAAATGCAGCCACACAGAAATGGCTCCAGGGGTAGCGGGGAGGGGTGTGACGACCCCATTACAACCCTTACCCTGAGAGCCCCAGAACCCACTCAGCCCTACAGGGTGACCCACTGAGTGCCCTGCAGAGAGGTGACCTTAAGTGGACATCCTCCTTATTCTGTGTGTGTACATGACCAGATCTACTAGCCCTCTCTCCCTCCCACCTCTGGCTCGTGGGACATGGAAATCCCATGGCACCCTTTGGGAGGGGCAGTGGGTTTGCTTCAGCTTTTCTGGGACAAAATCCGTCCCTCACCCTGCTGCACCTGTTGCTCATTCGTGGGTTTCGCTTTCATGTTCCATGCAACCTCTAACCCTTGCTGCTTCATAAAGCGATTTTCTCTTTGTGCAGGAAGACCTGGCCATGCCTCTCATAGAGGAGGAGATCGATGGGCTGTCAGGGCTCTTGTTTCCTTTCTACGATGCTGATACGCACATGCTGTATTTGGCTGGAAAGGTGCGTTGGCTTTACTGAGGGTAACGGGCAATGTACTGCGTATTCTACTGTTCTCAGGACTGATGTGGCTCTTGCAAACTTGAGAATCAATCATCTCCCAAATAACCCATTTGAGAATGCAAGCAAAGGGGCACCTCGCAGATGAGCAGAGCATGGGGTTATTTTGGGCTTTCCATAAATAACTCATACAATTAAACAAATGCTGATATTGCTTTCACCAGTGCAAATTTGGAGCAACTCCACTGAAGACTTTGGATTTACACGAATGTAACAGGAACCAGCCTTTGGCCATTGACTTTCTTTTAAAGGTCCTTGATTATTTTGCACTTCACTAGTGTTGCTTGTGTTGTAAAGTCCAAATGCCACCACTACAGAAACCTCTATGGTGGGGCACACTTCTCTAATGGCCCCCCAAAAGCACCTGTGTACCCTGGAGGGCGTGGCTTGGTGCACACATGCACACACTTCTGTGCAATCACACTAGCTTGTGCACAAAGCTCCACCTAAGTGAAAGGACCTGCAGATACTGTAGTGCATTTAGGAGGCCCTTAAAAAAGTGAACACATTTATTTCCTATGGGCTGCATGTAGGACTCCCTCTCAGTTCAGCTTATGGCCTTGAATAGAGAAGCACCAGGTATACTTTGCCATTGGTGTTCATAAAGGCCACAATCAAGAAAGAAGGTCGTAGTGGTTAAAAACCTGACCTGAGTTAGAGGGGAAGTGATAAGGGAAGCAAAGGGATACAAGAAGTAATCTATGGCCACTGGAGTTGAGGATAATAACAAGGAGTCTAAGTGTATTAGGAACAAAAAGAATCCTAATAATGGTCCTGGTCCATAGCTAGGTGGAAATGGTATAATTATCAACAATGCAGGAGAGGCAGAAGTGTTTAATAAATATTTCTGTTCTGTATCGGGGGGAGGGGCGGGAAACGATGTAGTCATATCACATAATGATGACACTTTCCATTCCACTAGTGCAGGGGTGCCCAACCTGTGGCTCCAGAGCCGCATGTGGCTCTTCATAGCTTAATATATGTCTCCTTGCATAGAGCTATAGGTGACAGCTTTCCAGTGTGCCGGGGAGTGCTCAGCCCCCTGCTCTGCCCCAGGCCCTGACCCCACTCCACCCCTCCCCCCAAGCCTGCCATGCTCTTGCTCTTCCCCCTACTCACCAGAGCCTCCTACACACCGTGTAACAGCTGATTGTGGTGGGCGGGAGGCCCTGATTGGCAGGGCTGCTGGTGGGCTGGAGGTGCTGCAGGTTGGAGTTGGGGGAGCTGATGGGGGGCTGCTGATGTATTACTGTGGCTCTTTGGCAGTGCACATGGATAAATTCTGGCTCCTTCTCAGGCTCAGGTTGGCCAGCCCTGCTCTAGTGTCTCAGGAGGATGTTAAACAGCAACTAGTGAGGTTAGGCACTTTTTAAATCAGCTGGTCCAGATAACTTGCATCCAAGAGTTTTTTTAAAGCTGGCTGAGGAGCTCACTAGACTGTTAATGTGGATTTTTTTTCCCCAATAAGTCTTGGAAAACTGAGGAAATTTCAAAAGAATGGAAGAAAGTTAATGTTCTGCCAATGTTTTTAAAGGGTAGATGGGATGACCTGGGTAGTTGCAGGCCTGTCAGTCTGACATTGATCCTGGGAAGGATAATGGAGCAGCTGATAAGGGACTTGAATAATAAAAGAATTGAAGTAGGGCTATGCCATTAATTCCAAGCCACACGAGTTGTGGAAAACAGACCCTGTAAAACTAACTTGATATCTTCTTTTATTCGATTACCATTTTGGTTGATAATGGCAGTAGTATTAGTGTAATATTTTAGGCTTCTCTGGGGCATTTCACTTGGTACAGCACAACACTTGGATTGAAAAACTAGAGTGTTACAAAATGAACATGGCACGAATTAAATGGATTCAAAACTGGCTGCTTGATCGGTCTCAAAGTGTAACCGCAAAGAGGGAGTCATCATTGAGTGGGTGCATTTCTAGTAGGGTCCCACCTGGATGAGTTCTTGGCCTGATGCTACTTAATATTTTTATCAAATGAGCTGAAGAAAACATAAAATCATCGCTAAAAAAGTTTGCATGTGACACAAAATTTAGGTTGTGATAATTTATGAAGAGGACAGGTTACTGATACAGAGAGATCTGGATTGCTTGGTAAGCCAGGCACAAGCAAACAATATGCTTAATATGGCTAAATGTAAATGTATGCATCTAGGAACAAAAAATGTAGGCCATACGTCTAGGATAGGGACTCTATCCTGCAAAGCAGGGACTCTAAAAAGGATTTAGAGGTTGTGGTGGATAATCAGCTGAACATGAGCTCCCAGTACAATGATGTAGCCAAAAGGGTTAATGTGATTCTTGGATGCATTAACAGGGACATCTCGAATAGGAGTAGAGAAGGTTTTTTATCTCTGTATTTGGCACTGGTGTAACTGCTGCTGGAATGTTGAGTCCAGTTCTGGTGCCTACAGTTCAAGAAGGATGCTGTTAAATTGGAGAGGGTTCAGAGAAGAGGCATGAGCTTGATTAAAGCATTAGAAAACATGTCATATATTCAAGGAGCACAATCTATTTGCATTAACAAAGAGAAGACCGAAGTGTGACTTAATCAGTCTATAAATAAATAGTAAATAAATACCTACAAGGTGAACTTAAGAACAGCCATACTGGGTCAGACCAAAGGTCCATCTAGCCCAGTGTCCTGTCTTCTGACAGTGGCCGATGCCAGATGCCCCAGAGGGAATGAACAGAACAGGGAATCATCAAGTGATCCATCCCTGTCACCCATTCCCAGCTTCTGGCAAGCAGAGGCTAGGGACACCATCCCTGTCCATCCTGGCTAATAGCCATTGATGGACCTATCCTCCATGCATTTATCTACTTCTTTTTGAATCCTGTTATAGTCTTGGCCTTCACAACATCCTCTGGCAAGGAGTTCCACAGGTTGACTTTGCATTGTGTGCTGCCTGTTAATTTCATTTGGTGGCCCCTAGTTCTTGTGTTATGAGAAGGAGTAAATAACACTTCCTTATTTACTTTCTCCACATCAGTATTGATTTTATAGAGCTCTATCATATCTCTCCCCTTAGTCATCTATTTTCCGAACTGAAAAGTCCCAGTCTTATTAATCGCTCCTCATATGGAATCCGTTCCATACCCCTAATCATTTTTGTTGCCCTTTTCTGAACCTTTTCCAGTTCCAGTATATCTTTTTTGAGAGGGGGCGACCACATTTGCGCACAGTATTCAAGATGTGGGTGTACCATAGAGGCAATATGATATTTTCTGTTTTATTATTTATCCCTTTCTTAATGATTCCCAACATTCTGTTCTCTTTTTTTGACTGCTGCTGCACATGAGTGGATGTTTTCAGAGAACTATTCACAGTGACTCCAAGATCTTTCTTGAGTGGTAACAGCTAATTTAGACCCCATCATTTTATATGTATCGTTGGGATTGTGTTTTCCAATGTGCATTACTTTGTATTTATCAACATTGAATTTCATCTGCTATTTTGTTGCTCTGTCAGCCAGTTCTGAGAGATCCTTTTGTAGCTCTTTGCAGTCTGCCTGAGACTTAACTATCTTGAGTTGTTTTGTATCATCTGCAAATTTTGCCACCTCACTGTTTACTCCTTTTTCCAGATCATTTATGAATATGTTAAGTAGGACTGGGCCCAGTACAACTATTTACCTCTCTCCATTCTGAAAACTGACATTTATTTCTACCCTTCGTTTCCTGTCTTTTAACCAGTTACCGATCTATGAGAGGACCTTCCCTCCTATCCCATGACTGTTTACTTTGCTTAAAAGCCTTTGGTGAGGGACCAGATATTTGATAACGGGCTCTTCAGTCTAGCAGAGAAAAGTATAACATGAATCAAGGGCTGGAAGCTGAAACTAGATAAATTCAGATTGGAAGTAAGACATACATTTTTAACAATGAGAGTAATTAACTGTTAGACCAATGCATCAAGGGTCATGGTGGATTCTCCGTCACTGACAATTTTTAAATCAATGCTGAATTTTTTTAAGATATGCTGTAGCTCAAAAGGAAGTATTTGGGGAGAATTCTATAGTCTGTTATACAGCAGCTCAGACTAGATGAGCACAGTGATTCCTTCTGGCCTTGGAATCTATGAATCTATTAGCATAAATTTAGTGCAACGCAGCCCTGCCCATTCAGTGCAGCTCCACTGATTTTAGCTTCGTTCTAAAATTAGTTTTTCCGTACTGGAATATTTCCTTTAGCATTCCTGGGCAACACAACGTCCTGGTACATTTTTTAGTTCTTTATCCTCCTTCCATTGTGAGACAACTAGATTAGATATGCAACTCATATATGATATGGAATTCTTTGCCAGAGGATGTTGTGAAGGCCAAGACTGTAACAGGGTTCAAAAAAGAACTAGGTAAGTTCCTGGAGGACAGGTTCATCAATGGCTATTAGCCAGGATGGACAGGGATGGTGTCCCTCTGTTTGCCAGAAGCTGGGAATGGATGACAGGGGAAGGATCACTTGGTGATCACTTGATTTTCTGTTCATTCCCTCTGAAACAGCTGGTACTGGCCACTGTTGAAAGACAGGACATTGGGCTAGATGGATCTTTGCTCGGATCCAGTCTTGCCATTCTTATGTTTTATGTTCTTTAACCCAAGGGTAGAAAAACTAATTCCATAAAGTGTGAGGGAGAGATGGGAGTGACGGGGATAAAATTGCTAGTCGTCTTGTGAGTCTTCTTCCCCAAACGCCATTAAAGAGACCACATCTGTTCCTTCTACTGCTACTACTCCAAGAACCCAGACACAGTAAATGCAATGCTGTAGGTTTGGTTTTAGACTGTGTTCTACAATGGCTAACTAGCATTGTCGTGTCTGTATATTTAACCTAGAACTTGGCAGTGATGCACATGATGTTCTGTTTACACAGCTTTTTATTTACCTACAGCTTTTACCCTGAATGTTAAACTGATCTGCCTTTATCCCCCCTGCCTCAGGGCGATGGGAACATCCGATACTATGAAATCAGCACAGAAAAGCCCTATCTGAATTATCTCATGGAGTTTCGCTCTCCTGCCCCACAGAAAGGACTGGGTAAGAGCTTTGGAATGTTAGTCGGCTGCCTCTTTGAACACTAATATTAAAAAACCACATCAGACTGAAATAGTATGATTACATTTTGCTGATAAATGTATTTTGCATAATAACCTCCCGTGCTCTCTGCACTGTGCTGACTCTCACTGTTCAAATATGTTCTGTGTCATTAGGTAGCTGAAGACTTACTGGAAAATTAATTCAGAATTCCAATGTTCTTTATGTGGCATTTAATATTTTTGTGTATTTCTTCCTGGGTAATGGTGCAGTGTGACTCTGATGTATCTTACTGAGGGCCCAGCTCCAAGAAAATGCATGTGCAGTTTCATCTGACGTGCAGTGACCGGCTGCCTAAACTTTAACAAGTGACTTGAGCCAGTGATACATGGGACATTCCCTGGGTAAAATGCTCTTCCCTTCCCACCCTACTGCAAAATCCATCTGACCCATTCCTTGCCCCTCTTTGCCAGCACAGGGCTCTGATCTGCACCACTCTCCTCTCCTTCCCACCACCTCCAGGAGGCCCCTGCATATGGCTTCCCTACCTGGAAGCAGTTCTCCAGCAGCGGCAGGGGTGACTGGTTGATTCTGGCTGTGGGGTGGCTGGCCGGGTGAGGACAGGATCAGCTCTGGTTGGTGGCATGGGGGGCAGGTCCCATTTGGGCTCTTGGAGTGGGCAGGTTCCCTCATGGCTGGCCCCCGGGGGTGTGGGTAGGGTTGCTTGTGGCATGGGACTCCCCCAATGGATGTAGAGGGTCAGAGGGAGAAGAAATGGGCTATTCAAATTCTAGGCTGCAGGTGGATAGGAAGGCCCAGGTGGGGAGGACCGCAGGAAAGGAAGCATTTCCCTCCTCGCATGGCCCCACGGGCAGGACACAGACCTAGCACGCCCTGGAGAATTAGGCAGAAGGCCCAGCTACCCAGTTCTGTGGTGTCCCACAGCCCCAAGAGGGCAGGGACAGGCGTGAGCAGCTCAGCTGCTGATTTGGAATCCGCTCTTTGGTACTGATGCAGGCCTGCAATCTCAGGGAATGTCAATGGCGCAGAGGGATGTGATATTAAAGGAGGTTGCTCTCTGCTTCGCAGCTCAGTTCAGTGCTGTGTCAATACCCTGCACTCTGGACACGATCACGAAACAAATCTCTGTGCCTCTACTTAACTTCAGCCCTTGCCCCAGTGCTGCCTGCAGGCTCCAGTAGGCAGCGCTTGCGTGGTGGTTTCTGTACTTGTCTGGCAAAGCTTTCCTACCCCGGGGTAACACTTTCTACATGCTAGCGGTCTCTCCCCCCACTTGCGGGCTGCAGCTGCAGCTTCTGCAAGATATATACATACACTAGGCCTGATTGGGAAAGATGCAGCATGCCCTCAACTTGCACTGACATCACCACCTCACAGAACTGGGTCCTGTATTTCTTCCTCTATCTTATACACATATCACACCCCCCACGAGTCATTTGCAGTGATAGGACCGAGAGCACCAAAGCATGAGCCGCTGCTACTCGAGCTGACGAAGTAACTCCATGCAGCCGGTAGCAGTGGTAGGCTGGTATCCATTAGAGAGTTACAAGGCACACCTTCTCACCTAGGTTTGTGTTTAAGCAAAAGAGAGAATCCCATTCTTGCAGAACACACTGACTGCTTTTCTCGACTTGTAAAGTGCCGACGATTTACGGTAGCTGCTCTGTCAGAACTTTCCCCATCAACATGATGTCTAATTGGATCTACATATGTTCGACATGCATACTGCTACCATATCCTAAGCCAGCTAGCACGAGGCTAGTAAGATTGGTTCCTTCATCACGGACCAATTTGCAGAGCAAGAGCTTTTGAATATTTCAATGCTTTGTCGGCATGAAAGGAAAGAAAGACGCTTGCTCACATGTGAACTCCTCTAACAGGTGTGATGCCAAAGTACGGGCTGGATGTGTCTGCATGTGAGGTGTTCAGATTCTATAAACTGGTTACCTTAAAGGGTCTGATTGAGCCAATCTCTATGATCGTGCCAAGGAGGGTGAGTACACGTCAGCACTGTTCCCACTCCTGTACGGAACTCAAACACTCTGATGTGTTATCTCTGACCAACACGTTCAAAGCACAGAGTTGGAAACAGTTGGTGTGCCAGGGGAATTCTATTTCTGTTACTCGGGTATGTCAAAGACTGCTGTATTCTCTATTAAAATGATGCACAGGGAAGGAGCTGGGATACTCACTCACTAAACTTTTACCTTTTGAGATCACACTAGGAATCCTGTTTTCACTTGCACAGAGCAGAATCATTTGGATGAAATATAGTAAATGTCAAAAGGACCTTGGCAAACTGTATCTAGTGAATTAAGCCCCTGATGGTTTATATCACTGTCCACAACAACCACACATCTTACATACTGTACTCTGACCATGCTAGACATTTTCCTGACTTGCATATCAAACATCATGGGTTTGTGTTTTTCTGGCTGTGGACAGGGGCGGCTCTAGCTTTTTTGCCGCCCCAAGCACAGGAGGTCCGCCGGTCCTGCGACTTCAACGTACTTGCCGCTGAATCTGTGGGACCAGCGGACTTTCCACAGGCATGCCACTGAAGGCTGCCTGACTGCCCCCTCGCAGGGACTGGCAGGGTGCCCCCCGCAGCTTGCCGCCCTAGGCACGCGCTTGGAGCGCTGATGCCTGGAGCTGCCGCTGGCTGTGGATAACATCTGTTGTCTTTGATGGGTAGATCTCTCTGTGACGTCTCATTTATATTACACATTTTAGATCCAAACTCACATCTTGGCTAAAAACTGCTTTTCTAATTTACAGCAATGCTAAGTCTGAACTCTGTGCTTATGGAAAGTTCTTTAAAGAGCTGACGCCTGCATTTTTTCTAACTTCTGCTGCCATTATTTTGTGTGAAATTAACTGGGTCTTCTGAAGTGTATGACAAAGGTCTGTCCCACATCTAGGTTTAGAGACCCATCCCAAGTAGAGATCACATCTCTGTGTGTTGGGAGCAGTATTCAGTGCTGGCTTTGCCTGCTTTGTCCAGCTATATGAAATCTGAAACAAAGCAAGAAGCCATGTTCAGGTTTAGGATTGAGTCAGTATCTTTCCAAACAGAGGTGACTCAATAGAGCTTCATCCTCATTGCTCTGAATTTGCTAATCTCCAGCAAGCAGAAATGTGGAGAAGAGGGGAAAGGGAAATTACCCTTGTGGACAACTTTCCTTGGTGTTTTCCTCTGGGCTGTTCTTCTGTACGCCGTATGTGGCCAGAGTGGGTGCTCCTTGACTTAACTGGCTCGTGCTTTGAAATGGGAACTACAATATGTAACCATATGCTTTGTGCACTTAGCATTCCCTGAATGGTCTGTGCAGCGGCAGGGAGCACCCTCTCCAACAGGCCAGAGACGATGCCCTTCCAAAGCCTCCCAGTTCAGCTGGATAATACACCTCTACCCCAATATAACGTGACCCGATATAACATGAATTCAAATATAACGTGGTAAAGCAGCGCTCTGCCAGGGCTGCGCACTCTGGTGGATCAAAGCAAGTTCGATATAACGCGGTTTCACCTGTAACACGGTAAGATTTTTTGGCTCCCGAGGACAGCGTTATATCAGGGTAGAAGTGTATTTATTAGTCTCTCTACAGCTCAAATGCTTAGTACTGCTGGAGTATAATTTTCTTTCAGAACATGAATTTAATAGGCAGGGGCTCAGACTCTTTATTCTCTATTTAAAGTTAATGGTGAAAAGGCAGTTAAGTATTTTTCCTGAGATGCTATTGAATGGCTACATTACTGTTGGCCGGGGCTGTAAGAAAACTGTTGCTTATGGCACTTTGCAGCGCATAGTTACAATTGGGAACAAATGTTTTGAAGACAGCTGCTCTTTATTCTTCCTCACTTCCAGTCTGAAACATACCAAGAGGATATTTACCCGATGACTCCAGGTATAGAACCAGCCCTGACACCAGACGAATGGCTGAGTGGAATGAACAGAGGTAAAAGAATGAACCCTGCATGAGTATCTACTGCACTTCTATTGGAAATATAAACAGAATTGATCTCCGAGCCTCACTGTGAAATGTGTCTAAATCCATACTCATCCTTGGACGCTTTCCATACTTTACATTGGCCACCAGCTGATGGGATGGTGGGTGGCTAGGTACTTAGTGTACATAAACCCACAGGAACCATTTTAGAGCTAGTAAGCTGTGTGTGTGGCTAGTAAGCTGTGTGTGTGTAGGGGGGAGGATAAGGAGGTCGTTGAATGCTTTTGAGCTCCATCTATAAGTAAGTGTATTTGTGTTAAAGTAGTGCCTAGTTGCTCCAACTGAAAATATAGGCCTTGTGTGAGTATGGGAAAAGTGTGTGAGCAAGAGAGAGAGAGCAAGAGAGAGATTCAAGCTAGTTAATACCACTTAGGCTGTGTCTGCCCCAGGTGCTGGTCTCTTTAGCACTGCTTTACCAAGTGGTCTTTGAAATCTTTTTAGCAAAGAGTCCTGTGGCCCCTTATAGACTAACAGACATATTGGAGCATGAGCTTCTCTGGGTGAATACCCACTTTGCCAGACACATGTTGGTATTCACCCACAAAAGCTCATGTTCCAATACGTCTGTTAGTCTATAAGGTGCCACAGGACTCTTTGCTGCTTTTACAGATCCAGACGAACACAGCTAACCCTCTGATACTTGAAATCTTTTTCGCTAACCCGATTAAAAAAAACAACCAACCAACCATAGCTTTTTTTCTAGTCTGGACAAGGCCATAGTGAGACAGTTCATGTTCCAAAAAGTTGAGAGTCTATTTAGACAAGACAAAGGATGGGAAGGTAAAGAGATACGGGGCTGGGGGCAGTGACTTGCCAAGGTTGCACAGCTGGTCAGTAGAAGAGCTGGATTAGAACCAGGTCTCCCGACTGTCAGTCCAGAGCCTGTCCAGTCCAGTCACCATGAAAACACATTGTTGTAACAACTGACAGGTAGTGAATTTTAAGGTAGGACAATAGAGGAGGGATATATACACAGGCAGTGTAACAGAGCAAGTGCTAACACCATCCTTTATTTTACCGTCTCACGTAGATCCCGTACTGATGTCTCTGAAGGAGGGCTATAAGAAGGCATCCAAAGTTGTCTTTAAGGCACCAATAAGAGAGAAAAAAAGTGTTGTTGTCAATGGAATAGATTTGTTAGAAAACGTGCCCCCCAGGACAGAGAATGAGGTAAGCAATGCGTGTTGATTTATGGCTTTGAATGGTCAGCCTCTTAGATCTCAGCCACGTGCTTCAAGCTTATGCCATGCAAAACCTTTCTGGGACATAGTAAGAAAACAGCTGGTAAGGTCTGCTGAATTTTCTGATCCTACTGAATACCACAGAGGCCTGATTTTATGCCGCAGATGTCATTCTGTATTGCAGTAACACCTAACTGACCCGCTTGAGGACAAGGACAAGCACTGAACAAGAAGATGGTCCTGCTCCAGAGAATTTACAATCTACATATTCCCATTAATTTCAATAGAAAATAGCAGAGACTGCATTTACCCCCATTGTCATAATTGTTGCCATTCCTAGCCTCCCTTGACCACAGAATGCATTGAACTGTTCCGGTGTCCCTTCTGCACACTTGGCTTCCATGTGCCATCCTAGTTTCTGGCATTAGTGGCTTTCACTGTATTTTCCATGTTGATGGTGTAACTTATAAGCAGTTTTGTAACAATCTAGGAACTGTAGGGTTGTTATTAAGATACACATCATAGCCACCTGGAACTTCACACAGACAGTGGGGACTGAACTCTGACCCTCCTTCTCTGAAACCAGACTCCTAGCAACTTAACTAAATAAAAATCTCCATCCGTTATCAATATAGGGCACATGACCATAGATGAGGTCATGACTGTCTCTGACAGAGAGCAACTGCACACATCCAAGATTGGGGCATATAAACACACCAATTTGTGCATCTCTACTTTTTGTTCCCAAGCCGTGAAAATCCACATGTGTGTTTCCCTGGATCAGACTTCAACCCACAGGACTTTGCTGAGGTTTAAGCGGAGGGCATACAAAATGAACTGGATTAATTTCCTAACAGTTTTTAGTAAACGATTGCTCTCTGTGCTACACTTAAAGACTGCGAGGAAACATTTACACTGAATCCAATATTGAATTTCTTCTCACAAACTGAGCTCATGAGCCATACGATGTGAATTAACTGAGTTACCATGAAAATGGACAGGGCAAATCAATGGAGTATTGCAGGTAAAGTGATGTTTCAAAAGGAACAGTGTAATGACATGAATCAAAGGCAGGTTTTCTGACAGTTGGCAGGAAAGGCATGAAGCCATTGGGGAAAGCAGATATTATAAATGTTAACACAATGTTGTACAACTTTTTTTTTCTTTCTCTTAAGCTCCTCAGAATGTTCTTTCGACAACAAGACGAGATCCGACGGTTGAAAGATGAGCTTTCGCAGAAAGACATAAGAATTCGACAACTACAGCTGGAGTTGAAAAACTTACGTAACAGCCCGAAGAATAATTAAATTAACCTCAAAGGACATTTTATAAATAAACGTTTTGTTTATATTTGCTCTTTTATTTTACTGTATCCACTTACACAGAATATGAGCCAGAAGTCAAATGACCTGCCATGCTAACTGGAAGTATGTCCTTGTAGTCTTATCTAGCGCTAAAAAGAAAGACCTGTACACTATAACTGAAAATAACTGCATGAAAGGAAGCTGGGTATGTATTTATATCCCAGCATTTTTCGTGGAGTAAGTAGAAGAGCAGTTTATTCTCTATATCTAAAGACTACGGAACTAACCAATAGGGCACAACTTAAATTTAACTTGAAATAGAGAGAGAATGAAAAGAGAATACAGGGTGCCCTTAAGAAAGCAATATGGTTTATTGCTATTAACTTTTTCCTATGCAAAGTCTGACAAAGAATGCACACAGCCTACAAAACTGGAATTTTAATTCACTTAACTATAACCTAAAATATAGGGCTTAATTCACAAATGTTCTCTCCAAATCTTCTTGCCCTGGCCTTTATTTAAAGGAGGTTCAGGAAAACCTGCCCTTTGCCCTGGCACTTGGTGCAAAAGTTTCCTTTTCTGGGGAAAGGTGGCAAAATTTGAAGTCAGTGTCTTAGAAATTGGCCTGATGGTCAGATGTTCAAGTTCCTTGGTCAATTGCTGCACTCCTTAATTTGTCACTTTCTTAAGTTTATCTGTATGGAAACCAGTCACTCTCCTGAGCGGGATGGGAGCTGGTTGTATATACGGTTTGTTTTTTTTAAAACGATCCTACATTTCTTAAATGTAGTGGGTCTATCTTCCCTGATCTGCTAATAGGGACCTTAAGAGTCCTACCTCCTCCTGGAAACATAGTGGTGATAACACTGCCATATGGTACGCAAATGGCAAGCAGCAAAGGAATCTGCCATTGCTCTCTTCCCACAACTGTCTTAGAACACCCTCTTGTTCAATAGTAAATGTTGCCAAGTTACTGGTAACCTCTCCTGTGGAACCCTGATTCAGAGATGTTTGATGTCTAGGAACTCTGGGTATGTCATCTGTGTGTCTGTTCTTCTGCATATCTGTTCCCACTGATAGAACTGCAGAGGGTTTAAGCTGCACAACAAATTACGTATACACAATATAGATACACAATGACATTTTTGTGAATTAGGCCTATAATACAGGGAAAGACACCAAAATACTGCTAGTTTATCTATATATATATTTTCACTTAAATCAAGTAGGACTATCCATAGCGGTATCAGTGCAACAAGTTTTTTCCCCTGTTACTTTACATTGTGCTCTGCACCTAATGCTTTCCCTCCCCTTACATTAAAAGTGCTGTCATTCGCTATTATTTATGTTACCACAAAAGTGATGAAATAAAATGTTTTCAAGATACCAAACCTTGCGAGTGGCAAAGTCTCCTTTGAGTTTTCATTTGTAGCAACAAGATGTCTGGCGCAAGCAACTAGTTCTTTCAAAATTTAGAATGAGTCAGGTTTAGAGGAGCAAAATCCAGGTATGCTATTGAATATCATGCTGCAGGAGACAGGCATGGAATAAGCTTTCAGGAAATACCCCTGGGCATGCAGCTGCAGGGAGCTGAGGGTTTGCTAACTCATGCAGCCTAACCAGAGAAGTTTAATAAGAACTTAAGACTTTCTCCCCAGAACTGTACAGCCTCTGGAACCCCACTGAAAAGATGAAGCTGGAGGATTTTCAACAGCACACAAGGCAGTTAAGCACCTAATTCCCCCTATTGTACACCACAAGGAAGGGATTCAATGACTATCAGAATTATATTTCAATCCAATGAACCTGCCCTCTGGAGAGCCACGGAGGAGAGAGTTAATATCTTACACCTGTTGCTAACTTTATACAAGTGATGTGTCTAAGTAGCTGATTATCCCGGTTAACTGGATGAGCAGATGATAAACTGCCTGAAAAACCGTGTCCAGCTAATAGACCAGTTTGAGTCTACTTGCCAAATTAGGGCCTTGTAAGGCATTGAGAGAGAACCTGACTCTTTCCTGAGCAAACTGACTTACCATTTGGCAGCTGGGTCTACCAACTGATTGCATACTCCACAGCACTTCCTTCCTTCATGAAATGGTTGCCTAATGCTACATAGCTTTCAAAGCCCCTCTGAGTCCACCTGCATCCTTCTTGTTTTTTTAATTAACTCCATTGGTGCATCCTCTCCTTAACCACGTGCTTATTTAAGCAGTCAGAATAAATGACTCCAAGGAGCCAATAGCATTCCAAGGTGCTCCAGATTATGCAGCCCCCAGGAGGGACTCAAACCACAAAGACTGAGGCAAGTATTCAGGACAGCTGAATGTGTAATGAGTCTGAGGGGTGAGTCTGGTCTGAGCTGCTAGTTGCTGGTTTACCTAGGGCCAGAACCAACCCATGTTAGCCAGGCTAGTGGTGCTGAGGTTACTGCTAGCAGAGATGGAAACTAACACACTGGCTGCAGAACTTGTCCACTCTTGACCTTTAGGGCCAGGCCAATTGCATTTTATTACCCTTTGCCTAGGCTTGCCCCCTGGCTTGGTGTTGCTGCAGGCCCTGGAGGGATGCTGTTTAATTTGGGACATTTAACACGTCTCTATGCTTCTGGGGGCTGAGAGGTGGGAGTTGCTTCAGCTTTTCCTCTCCAGCGCAGAGCTGCGTTCAGGTTGGATTTTGAAGCTTGTGGGAGAGGCTATTGTGGAGCAGAAAGACCAAAGCCACCACACCATTAATACATGCCTGGGGGCCTTCCCCTCCATTCCTCCTCCCCCACCAGGGAAGAAGATGGCCCTGCTATCAAAGCCCCACACTCTCCTGCAAGGTCGCTTGCAGCTTGTACCGGCCATGCGCCCTGGGAAAGGTAAGGGACCTGCTCCTCCACGTTCAGCTGACTTGCATTTCTCGGCTGTCCGACAGGCTCCCATGGTCCTGTGCTAACCCTCCAACCCAGCCTGGTAAGTGGTTGTTTGGAACATGGGGGCTAGCAGGGTTGCCTCTCCTGTCCTTGGGGTATGGCCCCCTCCCTCACCGCTGCGACTGGTCTGGGGCAGGTAAGTGGGGGTGGTGGATGTCTGTCTGCCAAAAACCCCAGGCCCCATGGTGGATGTGGTGGTAGTGGGGAATCTTTGCCTGTGGCCTGGGCCACTGGGGGCAGGGGAAAGCCTTTGTCTGTCCCTCTTCGCAGGAGCAGAAAGCGAGAAATGGGGGTGGGTGGGGAGGTGGCCCATCCCTGTACTGCTGGGCAGAAGGTGAAGGCAGAGGATGAAGGGATGAAGTGCTGAGGCAAATGGAGTCCAAACCTGACTAAAACGGTAGGAGAAAAGCCACTTACTGCGCTGGCGAGAATGTGCGGCGCTCGGGCTGCTCCAGAATGATGGCGGTTTGGATAAGACCTCGCTTCCAAATCACCGCTTCTCCTGATTCCCTGACGCGTTGGGCTGGTCTCCTATGCGCCATGTCAACTCTGCCGCCCTCCCTGCTCCAGGGGCCTACGCAGTCACTGTCCTGCAGTTTTAAATCCCTCTTCAACCCTCAATTCCGTCTAGTCGCCCCTTCCCACTGACCTCAGGCTCCCCACTCCCACCCGCCTGCTGGCCCTCACGCTGTGCAGAAACTTTCCTAACGCAAAACACTCCTCTGGGGAACACACGCACCGCAGGGGCTCGGCTCTTTCAATCAATCGATGGAGGCAGGTGTATGTTAAGCTCCTTCCCCAACCGGGTGTCACCCTTTGCTGTGATTTACACTGTGACTTGCTAGCTTGTTGGTAAAATGTAGAGCTACTCCTAGTCTTCAGCTTTCATTTATTTTTTGCTGTTGTTGAAAAATAGCCTCCCCCTCCCCCGTGGAAACTATATTGGTAAATTTAAAAAAATTATTGAAGATTCCTGGTTTTTAATCTTTTTTCCCCAAAAACGGTTATCAGTTTTGTATTTATTGGACATGGCGTTTTCATCTGAAAAGTGGGTTTTTAGCAAGCAGGAGTTTGAAAACAAGTTCAGTTAAAAAAGTAGAAAGGGAAATGGATCCATTTTGAAACTCTTGAAATGGAAATAACTTTGAATCTTTTCCTGGTTTCCTTGGTTTTAGAGCCGCTCTAGTACAATGCCACATCTACCTGCAGTGCTTTAAAAATAACTGAGTCCCTTCCAATGGAAATGACTGAAGGCACATTTATACTTATTTCACTTCATGACTGACTAGGGCCTATATACCAAGCTTTTGAAGGGAAAAATGTTATTCAAGTCATTTAAGACTTGGTTAACTTCTGGTTTTTCTTGATTTCTTAACTACATATAAAACTTTCTACAGAATGGAAATTCTCCATCTTTTTAGCAGTTATTTATGTCTCAATATTAGTCTTATGCAAATGTTTTTTGGTTTTTTTTTTTTAATTCTCATGTGTAAGATGAGAGAGCTCTTCTCCAAAGCATCTTGCATCAACATGTATTCAGCCCAATTATGGCTGGTGTTTCAGTGATGATTAATGAGTTGATTAGCATTTCTGCCAACATCAGCACAAATACTTTTGTTTTGCAACCATTATGTTATTAGTGAGACTAGCCAGAGATGGTCTTTGTAATCAAGCTAGTCTCACTAATAACATAATGGTATATGTGCAGGATTTATGTTTTTCATGACAACGTGCAGGACTAGAAAGTTCTTCCACCTGGGGGTTTTTTTTAAACCAGAAATTGCCCAGCAGGTGGCAGTCTGTACAATATGTCCATTCTGCTTTAGCAAGTCTTCATTCAGTCTACTATATTTCAGCATTGACTTATGAATCCCATAGGAGTCTGTGTAATTTATTTTCATTTCTATTTTACATACTAAGAATGTAAATGCTTGAAACAAAGCAAGCTTCACTGATAACCCTAGAACCAAGTACACTGGATTATCTGCCTTTTTCTTTTATATAACAAGACAATGGCTGTAACCAGAGCTGCTAGAGATCTAAGGCACTGATAGAATAATTTTGGTTGGGAACAAATTTGTGTTCAAGGAAGTGAGATTAATAGTGGGGATAGAGCAAGGTATAGTGCTGGACAAGGTCTGAGTGTTATTCAGTCAACATTTGCAACTAGCTTTTTACTCCTATTCTCAGACTCATTTAGCAAAAATCCATAGATTCTAGGACTGGAAGGGACCTTGAGAGGTCATCAAGTCCAGTCCCCTGCCCTCATGGCAGGACCAAATACTGTCTAGACCATCCCTGATAGACATTTATCTAACCTACTCTTAAATATCTCCAGAGTGGAGATTCCACAACCTCCCTGGCAATTTATTCCAGTGTCCAACAACCCTGACATTAGGAATTTTCTAATGTCAAACCTAACCCCTTGCTGCCCATTGCTTCTTGCTCTATCATTAGAGGCTAAGGTGAACAAGTTTTCTCCCTCCTCCTGATGACACCCTTTTAGATACCTGAAAACTGCTATCATGTCCCCTCTGTCTTCTCTTTTCCAAACTAAACAAACTCAATTCTTTCAGCCTTCCTTCATAGGTCGTGTTCTCAAGACCTTTAATCATTCTTGTAGAGAAACTGGAGAGGGTCCAGAGAAGAGCAACATCTTTCTTGAAATGCGGTGCCCAGAACTGGACATAATACTCTAGTTGAGGCCTAACCAGCGCAGAAGAATAACTTCTCGTGTCTTGCTCACAACACACCTGTTAATGCATCCCAGAATCTATGGTGGCAAGGTGTGTGATGAGCATAATAATTAATACATGGATTCAGAAAAGGCCCCCAAACTGACGTTCACTTAGTCATGACCAAAGGTAAGTTTTGAGCCCAAAGCACCAGTTAAGGGGGTTAAAATGGATTAACGTATGTTTGGATGGCCTCCCTTTGCACGAGGGTGTCTGCTCACATGGAAAATGCCTGAGTAGATCTTCCTTGCAGCAAAGCAGGCAGCTGAAAATACCAGAACAAGCAGCAGGGGCGGTTAAGTTTTGTATGAAACTTTGAGAGTTGAGGGGCTGATGGATCCTACCCTGAGATTATAACAGCAGGGAAAAGATCCTGGATTTTACATGGGGAAAAAGAGATTTTTAGTGGTGAGTCACCACAGGAAAAAATCTGATTCCAAGAAGAATGGGCTGTGGAATAAGGAGGAAAAACACCCAGATCACTGAAGATCCTCCTCTTTGTGAAAGGCAGGAGTGGTTTTCTCGCACAAGAGAACTGAAGCTTCTTTTTCTCTGGGCAGGCGGGCAGGCAGGCCCTCCTGTATAAGACATCCACATGGAGGAGGCAAGTGTTGTGGACTATGGCAGTGAGAAAAGCGTCAGTAGGAAATAACAGCAGGGCACTATTGGTTCCATGGGGTTTTTTGTTTCAAGCACCAAAGTAAAGGCTAGGATTGCAAGCACTCTCCTGGCATAAATCTGCAAAGTTTCATCATCTGATGCTAAACTATAAGGATATAAGCCATCAAGGGATCTATTCTGCTTGGAAACAGAAGACAATGTCAAGGATGTGGCAGCACAAGAGTGATCTATGGGAACTAGGGGAGAAGGTTTGGGAGCAGAACAGCTGTTGGGGTGGGTGGCAGGTTGTCCTACTGTCAGTTTCCTCAAGCCTCGAGCCTTCCTCATGTCCAATTCAGTATTAATACTAAATATTTATATTCTGGTACTGTCTGAAGGCCCCACTCCCCAGTGTGCTGAAATTAGACAATCCCTACCCTGCTGAGATTCAAGACACAATCTGAGTTTGGGGATTTGAGTCTGGCTAAGTTAGTCTCTTTGCCAATGACTGACTCTCTCTCCTGCTCTATCTACCCAGCAAAAAGCCATTCAGACCCCAGCCCATCATCCCAGCAGCTTTGCCCCTGTGTGTCATTGGAAGCTTTATCTTCATTTTTTCCTGTGGTCAGCCTCTGTGCGCTTGTATTCATAGTAAACCCTGTAAATATTATTCAGATACATAGACCCTCCTCTGGCAGCTAGTGCACATATTCTTTAAAGCTATCCATGGCTGCAGGACCAAATTCCAAACACTGGTTTTGCAAGGGACTTGAAGACAGGCTCTGGTATCAGAGTTTTGTACCCAAACACCAAGCTACACAGCATTTAAGATTGTCTAGTAGCTGTGCTGCTTCTCATACACATCTAAACAGAGGCCGCCAGCCCTTGGGAAGAGTTTCCAGAGTTAGTCCAACTATTTAGACTGCATGTGTTGATTAGACCTATAGAGAAACATAAAGATTTGGCAGAGGACAAACTATGCTCCGTAGCCCCTAATGTGGCAATAAATAACTTGCAAAATATAAAACCTGCTAACCTACCTTTGAAATTTCTAAGCCAAACCCTTCTTGGGATGCCAAATGTTTAAGAAACAAACTTTCCACTCCCCTCCCCCACCCCCCGCCCCAAATCTCCATCTCTCAAACAATTCAGATTTCCCTCACTTTTCTTAAAACCTCTTCATTGTCCCCCCATATACTATTTAAAATGGAAGTTTGCATTTTTGAGCATTTGATCAGACTGGACAAAATCAAGTTTCAGAGAAAAATGCACCCATAATGGTTGAAAGCGAGCCTGCAGGGTGATTATGGAAATTACATAGAGCTGGGACAGTAAAACCTCCAGGCATGGGAAAGCCCAGACTTGAAGAGCTCAGGACTCCTCCCTATTTTTTCCCTTCCTGTATTTTGCAGCATCCTATAAATACATAAGAACAGCCATTCTGGGTCAGACCAAAGGTCCATCCAGCCCAGTATCCTGTCTACTGACAGTGGCCAATGCCAGGTGCCCCAAAGGGAGTGAAGCTAACAGGCAATGATCAAGTGATCCCTCTCCTGACATCCATCTCCATCCTCTGATGAGCAGAGGCTAGGGCCACCATTCCTTACCCATCCTGGCTAATAATACCTACTTGGAAAGAAGATTTCTGATAGTAGAGGGCTCCCAAATCTAGCAGACAAACACACAACAAAATCCAGTGTCTGAAAGCTGGAGCTAGATAAATTCAAATTAGAAATACAGCCCTCCTGTCTAACAGTGAGGGGAACCAACCACAGGAACAATTTCTATTAGATGAGCTGTCACAAGTCTAAGGTGATTCACTGTTGGCTTTTTGAGTCTACAGGGAGAACAAAGCAAATACAAGTATCAGAGGGGTAGCCGTGTTAGGCTGGATCTGTAAATACCCACTTCGTCAGATGCATGTATCTGACGAAGTGGGTATTCACCCACGAAAGCTCATGCTCTAAAACGTCTGTTAGTCTATAAGGTGCCACAGGATTCTCTGCTGCTAAAGCAAATACACCGAGTGTAACCTTCCCCAAATATCTAGTAGTGAGACTTTCAAAGGTACAGAGGAGAATTTTGTGACCAAGTACCACTGAAAGTCAATGGGAGTTGGGCACCTAACTTTGTCTTTGTGCATCTCCCCTCTAAGGTTCTAGCATGAAAGCTTTAATTATGACTACCTATGTGCCAACACTAACCTTGCCGTTGGCACAGATTGTTATGCCAGAAATATCCAGCTGGTGAACTTAGCCAGTATCAACTTAGATGTTCCATTCAGCTCCTGATGCTCTCCATACAAGCCAGAGGGCATTCATTAGGAATAAAGAATGAAATGTTGAATATGAAGTGCAGTTCTGGTCACCTTATCTCAAAAAAATGTTAGAATTGGAAGTACAGAGAAGGGCAACAAAAGTGATGGGGGTGGAACAGTTTCTATATAAGGAGAGATTAAGATGACTGGGACTGGTCAGCTTAGAGGGATATAGCACAGGGGCATAAAGTCATGAATGGCCTGGAGAAAAAGTGGTGTTTACCTCTTCACATAATGTAAGAACCAGGGGTCACCTATTGAAATTACTATGCAGAAGGTTTAAAACAAATATACGGAAGTACTTCTTCACGCAACACACAGTCAACCTGAGAACTCAGGCCATTGTGAAGGCCAAAAGTATAACTGGGTTCAAAAAAAGAATTAGATAAGTCCCTGGAGGTTAAGTCCACCAATGGCTATTAGCCAAGAGGGTCAGGGATGCAATCCTATGCTCTGTCTGTGACAGACTGTCAGAAGCTGGGACTGGACAACAGGCAATGGATCACTCAATAAATTACCCTGCTCAGTTCATTCCCTCTGAAGCATCTGGCACTGGCTACTATTAGGAGACAGGATCCTGGGTTAGATTGGTCATATTTGGTCAGGCCAATGGTCCTTATGTTCTTAGGTCAGAAATGTACTTCCTTCTTAAAAAGTTATGGTAAAAGTAGTGGCTGCAGAATAGTTGGATATGCAATTGTTTGACTCCTGGGTGCATCGTTTAGGGGTTTTCTATCAACTGACACTGCTCAGTTTAGTAAGCTAGTGTGGTTGAAGGGCACTACCTCTCTGTTATTTATATACTCCAGTATGGCTAAGTATAATGGAAAATAAAAATCATAACAAATTGTACGTGTTGCCAAAAATTCATTACCAGTTTTTAGTGGCCTGGCAATATAAGGAATAAAAACAAAGAATCAGTAAAACTGCTGTTACTTTTCCTGTAACAAAATGTTTAGACAAAACACTTCTTAGGGGAAAGCAATAAATGCCAAACTAAATACAACAGTAGTCAAAATACTATTAGAAAAACAACAGGGACTTATTGGGAGCAGGGGAGAGAGGAAAACAATCTTAAAGTTCACTAGCAAAAAGGGTACAGTTGTGGCTTGTTAATGACAAACATTATTGTACTAAAGGTTGCTGGTACTCTTTTTACCAGCTCGATACGCACTAACTGGTGTCTTGTGATATTAGATGGTGAGGGTTGGGTCTCTGCTACCCTCAACTAAAACGCTATTTAAAAAAAAAAGTTACCCATTTACAGTTGCTACAATGATATCCATCCCCCTTTCTTTCAAACAGTTCTTATGAATAATAATGAGTCCTCCTGTGTTAGAATGACTTTCATCTCGAAGCCAAGGGCCTTAGCAAATGAAATTATCTACACACGATTGCTCTGCCCACTATTAACAGGGAAATGTTCAACAGCATGCAGAAAAACCCCACCACTGTCCCGGGTGGGAAGCAGGAAGAGTACTATTTCCAACTAACATTTCACAGGCCATTTGTACAAGCAGAATGTAAGCTCCCGAGCTGGAATGGGGCCAGGATATCGGAGCTAGGAGTGACCCTATTCAGAACTGCCATGAAATAGCAGCAACTTGCTTCCGTGTCTCAGCGCAAAACCATCTGCAAGAAGGGGCTGCTGGAATCACAGCTTTCCCAATGTGCATCAGCCACTACAGTTGTTAGAACCATTTCTGCTTCAACCTTTACAATTAAACATCTGGTATTGAACCACAGCAGCCAACACTGATAGCTAGCTATTGTCTTTGGCTTCCACAGCTTGGTGTGTTTAGGTGCTCGGGGAGAGGCAAGAGTCACTGGCAAATATTGGAGTAAACCTGCTTTAGAAAGGGTTGTTTTCAATCAGAAATCCAATCTAAGATGCAGAATTGTAAGCTCTTTAGGGATTGGGCTGTCCTTTACTGTTTGTGGCATCCAAAGACTAAACTACACAGTCCTCCATTCAGTGCTGTCCAAATACTGACTAAAGTCTTCCCCCTCAGTGCTGAAATGGCCACTGCCAGCCCATCAAACTTCACACTGCAAGGTCAATGCTCATGTGATGCACCTCTCAAATATATTATTTAAATGATAGGTCTAGTGTAAGCATGAAAATCAATAGTTAAGATTATGGCCAGCATAAAGATGGAAAAATGGCTCGGCATTCACACATTAGGATGGAGAGACCCATGCAATTGGATAACTAAGTAAGTAAAAGTGATTCTCAGGTATTAATTTTCAATGCTGTTCCTCAATTTTGTGGGCTGTGAACATCCACCGTCTTTCTTCACATACTGAATTGCTTATCAGTCCTGACTTCTCAGAAATCTTAAGCAACTAAGTTTTGGCATAGAATGATCCATTTCTATTGAAGTGCAAGATTTAAAAACAGCTATTTTTAGAGATGACACAAATCTGCAGAAATGCCTTTTTTGCCACGTATGTGAGGTTATACAATTGTCCTGCATACAATCCAAACTAAGAGAGAGATTTCCTACTTTTTGGCCAAAACGCTATGCTGTCAGAGTATGCAGGTTCAGGGCCTGGGACATCACTAAACAGAGAAGATGTTAACGCTAAGGGTGATTAATGGTTGAAAGGGAAAGTGGTAGATTCTCCATCTGTTGATGTCTTCAAATCAAGACTGGATGCCTTTATAGAAGATAGGCTTCAGCCAAAACAAGTTATTGGGCTCAATACAGGGGTAACTCTGAAGTTTAATGGCCTGTGACATGCAAGTCAGACTAGATGGAATGGTTCCCTCTGGCACTAGTAGTTCAGGTACAAGAAAGCGTTATCAAAAACCAAGGGAATGTCCCTTGGAGGGTACCAGAGATATGAATGACTAAGTCATTATATTATTAAGACACCACACAAAATGTAGTGGTTGCTGTGTTTTAATTGGTGCATGCCATAGTTTGGGCAACATCACCTTGGTCAAGACTTGCAGACTTCTTCTTTCCATACACAACATAACTTAAACTAGATACTAGTAATGCTGGGTAGTGTAGGATTTCATAACAAAGTTAATCAGCAGTACTGCTGGATGGCCGAGTCCGACAAGAAAATATTCCACCAGAAGACCCTAATGCAGAGGCTTACGAATTGTCAGTTTAATAAGCACAGTGAATCTTGGGATAAGTAATAAACTCTAAACCATTTTTTTTTTAAAGAATTAGATTAGTAAAGGTGTTGATATAGAGTAGATAAGTTATTTTCATGGCTATTTTGTTTTCCTGCCGATGGGAAAACCAGGGTATTTTTAACTCAAATTTTGATCGTGCCATACTCTGGCTGGACGCAGATACAGTTTGCATTTATCCATTTAGAAAAGACAATTCTGAAAGGATGACTCTCTTAAAGTCCCCGCTATACTGCACATGACAGAGATAGAAAACTAAATAATTCAATAGCATGGCCACATGCAATTGCAGAGAAGCAGTCAATGAAAGAGATCCTTATCTGACGCAAGATATGGACCATAGTTTTTTTACTGACATTGGGTCAAATTAGAAGAAACGATGATAAAATCTATTCTGCTACCATCTACAACAGAACCTCAGTTACAGACACGTCAGGAATGGGGGTTGTTTGTAACTCTGAACAAAATATTATGGTGGTTCTTTCAAAAAAGTTTACAACTGAACATTGGACTTAATACAGCTTTGAAACTTTACTATGCAAATGAAAAATGCTGCTTTCCCTTTATTTTAAGTTTACATTTAACAATACTGTATTTGCTTTTTTTAAAAAAAAACAAAAACAACTCTCTCTGCTGCTGCCTGATTGTGTACTTCCAGTTCCAAATGAATTATGTGGCTGACTGGTGAGTGTGTAACTCTGGTGTTCCTAGCTTTGAGGTTCTATTGTACTCCATAGCCATTGGACTGACCCATTGAAGTCAGTTAAGATTTTCATTTTACGTAACATTAACAAAATAACTTACATAAACAAGGACTAGACTTGACTGCCAAAAACAAAGAAATTCAACGCGGAGGCTATGATGCAATCTCAAACGCCTAGTGCAATAGTTAGGACAACATTTTCAGAAGGCGATTGCAGACAGAATTTTCTGTTGCAGAAATGATTCTGGGCATGAAATAGAGTACTTGCACTTCTAAGCACCTCAAGTGCAACCACAGTTAGGCAGAGGAATTCTTCAAAAGAAGGATGCAATGCACTGTGGATGGAAATTGTACCCACGAAAAGGATGGCTGGGCTTTTTGAGAACCTAGCTGAATATGTAAGAGACAATATTGTATTGCAAAACACTGAAGGAACTCCTGGATATGGAGAGTTTCCAGGTTTACTTTTGGCCATGAAGTTTAAGCCAAACAGAACACCCTTGACAAAATTCATTCAGGAATAAGAACTATCAAGTAGTTATCCCACATAGCAAAATAAGTACTTGTGCTAGGAGTCACTCATGACTGTTCAAACCAGTGGGATGGAGTCAATCCCCAACTTTTTATGCAAGATCCTTTGTATTAGACAAGCTCGTATCTACTCCTAGTGCACAAGGTGTAAGGACAGAGCAATACATCCAACTTCTCTCTACTGTCATAATTTACAGCAATATGATCTAGCAATGCAATAAGGGAAAGCACATATCAGACAATGGTAAGACCTGTAGAGAGCATTGACATTTTAGAGTCCAAGAGGCCTGTAAAACAGTGAATTCTGGAGTGATTAAATCCTTTGGCACCTGGAATTGAGAGATCCACGTGTTAAGCAAAGTGGAAGGGTGTACTTCTGTATGCAGGCTTACTGGAACATAACTACCGCTGATGTTGATTTCAATGGGAGTTGTGTGAGTCATGACTGCAGAACCAGGCCTTATATTAGCACTTACTGGCCAAATTCCAGATTGCTCAAGTGAAGTGGTTAACAGAACAGGAAGTTCTTAAATCACTTGCCATTTATTAACCTGCTCAATGAGTGTAAAAAATTAGGCCCCCAAACAAGTGACTTGACTTCAAAAATCCTGAGCACGCATTGCCTCCCATTGGCACAGACAGGCGCTGCTGGGTGATCAGCACTTGAAAAATCAGGCCACTTAGGGTGCCTAAATAAGAATTTAGAAACCTAACTTTGGGCACCCATATTTGAAAATCTGTGCTTAAGAACTGGCTCCAGACCAATGTTACATAAGTAACCCAGCCCTCAGCTGTGCATAAAGCCCAGAGGTGCAGAAAAATGGTCATGCACAATTCACAGAGACTGAAGTCTGTTCTATGTTCCAAACAAGTCTGCTTCTGCAAAATATGGATGAGAGAAAATAACTACTTGCAAGAAGGGTGAGAAACTGGAATGGAGCCTCATTAGATATTAGCACAGCTTCTGTTGCTAAATTCACACAATTACAGCACATGCAATGGTCAGTCACCCTTTACTTCCTAAATATCTGAAGCAGACTGCCTGTTTACAAGCACTGAAGATATTGGGCCACATTCATCATCAGCTAGCTCTATTGGGAGTGACTTCAGTGGATTTACACCAGTATGCAGGGAACCAGGCCCAGAGTCTTCTGTGGAGTTAGGGTAGGGATGAATATGGGCTAGTGGACTAAACTGTTTCCTGGAAGAACTAACTGGGAACAAAGTGAAGGCAGAATTTGGCTAGTTAGGTGTGTCTCAAAAGCAGGCCTAAGTTTTACTCTTACGCCTGGTCGGTGGTGGTCGGGAGATATTGATCTAAGTTATGCAACTTCAGCTATGTGAATAACGTAGGTGAGTCGACTGTGGCTGCTCCCCTGTCGACTCCACCTCCGCCTCTCATGGCGCTGGAGTTCAGGAGCTGACAGAAGAGCACTCAGGGATCGATTTATCGTGTCTAAACTAGACACAAATTGACCCCCTGGCTCGATCGCTGCCTGCCGATCCGGTGGGTGGTGTAGACATACCCTAAGTGCGAAGTATTCTCCATATGGTGTGCATGTTTGAGGTACATAAAGAAAAGCAAGTCCATGTAAACTCTTTGAAGACAGAAGATGCATGTGTGACACTCATTTGATGATCTGGAAAGTGTTAGTGTTGGTGAGTTAAAAGATAATGATGTTCCAACTACTGAGCTGACCCAGCAGTCCCTATCTAGGCAAAAGTCACTGAAAGCAATAGGAACTCTGTCTTCTTCACAGGAACTGCAAGATTGAGCCCCATTAAAGATAAGTGTTTAGCAGGAAGATTCAACAATTGAAAAACTTAAAATCTGAGTGACATGAAACTGCAGGTCTTATTTCCAGCAGTAGAACTTCAGGTACACATGGTATTTCCCTGTTGAAATCGGTTATAGTAAACAAGGGGGAGGAGATTGGGGATGAGAGGGTGAGAACGATCCTGCTAGCAAAGTCTGGTAAAAATCTATTTACTGCAATCATATATACAATATTCAGAAAACAAACCACCACAAACATTTTACTAAGTTTGCGAAGATCATACACTAGGATCTGGCTACCAAATGCTCCACTCACTGGCCAAACTACTGTCTCTTTATAAGATAAGGACACTGCAAGATACAATACAGCGAACTCCAAGACATGTCCCAATACTTTTTCAGATAGATCTTCTACCCTTCAACTTAGGCCCAGACTAAGGAAGCAGTTGGGTCCCCCTTCTCTCCCCCACTGCTGTGGAAAGTTTTTGTTTTTTTTTAAAAACACACCTCAAAAAGTAACTGGAAATGCAACATTTGGTGCACAGGAACATTACTTCATGTGCCAAGTAATAACCTCAGTACGTTTACTTTATGGGTGTATATATGCAATGCACATCCTCTGGCATCAGGAATCATGGGAATTTCTTACCTCTGCAATGATTTCTTAAAAATTAATTTACTTTCCAAGAGAAAGAAGTTTGGTAGGTGCACACAGACTACTAGTGGAACAAATAAAACTGTGACTTACATCCTATCGCCCTTTATAAACTCTGCTTCTGCTTAACTCCCACAAGTCTGCTCCATCATGAAACAGCCGAGAGGAAGACAATTAGCTTTAGAAGAATGATGTAAAGTTAACAGACCAAATTCTGTTTTACTGGTGTAAGGCCATATCTACACTAGGGAACTTGACACAAGTATCCCCACCGACTGTCTGTCTTGATCTGGTTTTAGAGACAGCAGCTGTAGTGGAGATAAGGCTCCGGAGGCATCTGGTGTTTTGTTAATTAGACCTAACAACTGCTCTGGTTGGAGGAATCTTTAAGAAACATCTTAAAACAAGTGCTGCAAATAGTGCAGTTGCCTACCTGCAAATATGCAGTTTATGTAAAGCAACTGGCACATTCTTAAAAGGTGACTAAGGTGCGTGTGCTCTTCTGCAGCTTGCATCATTCTGCGTGTATCCCTTTTATGAACATTGTATGCCATGCATCTATGGTACAGAACCCCTTCCCAACAGAGGAAAACCAGGAGATTTTATTTTGGATCTTCAATGAAAAACAAAAAGATGACCTCTAGGAACCGTCACCTCATTCATTAGCAAGCAAAAACCACACCAACGTTGCTGAATAGATTGGCCTAGCAACTGACATGTAGCGTCCTGGTAACTCAAACAATCAGAAGAAAGCCAAAGGCTCTCTCTGTTGGACTTGGATTAATATGGCTAGGACAGAACACTGATAGGAAGAATTAACATGCTAAAAATGTAAGAGTCACCTTATTGGCAACTTAAAAATAAACAAACATTCTGAAATAAAGCTAGCATACCATCATTTGCATTAAAGCGAAAATATCCCCTTGCTTTCACCCAACCATGGCTTAGAGCAATTTTATAGAAGAACATGTATGAAGCAACTACTAAAAATACCAGGGAATTCAACAGAATGTTATCATTAAAGGTATGCAGTTCATTCCCAGTGGCCCATTTTACTCAAATAAGCCACAAAAAAAAAAAAAATTGTATAAAAAGATTTATTGAAATTCATCAATGACAAACAGACATAAAACTGAAAAGTTTGGCTCTTCTGGGAAAAAAACTTGCAAATGTATTTATACAGATGAAATATTGACTAGGAAATACAAGTCACTTCTAAAGCTATTTTAAAGAGGGATATGAAAGTAAAACTGTACATTCACTAGGTATTTTCAGTCATTTTACTGACTTCCACTAGGTAAGAAAATACAATTTTGTATTAGTATTTCGTGCTTGAGTGTATGAAAAGAAACCTTCTACACTACATGCTGTACTGTCTCCTGTATTTAGGTTTGTAAAAATTTTCAAAGTATATAGCACAAGTGGAAGTCGTTTCTCATCACTTCAGATTGACTAAGTGTCGTTATATATTACAGACCAAAATAGTACACACCTTATTTAAAAGGGTTGAAACATTTTTTATTACAATTTTCAAATTAATTTCACTAGTAACTCAGGAATTAGGAACACTTTTTTATATATATTTATATATATATTTAAATGCCTGCCATTTTCAGCGTATTGGCTGTAACCCAGGCCAAAAAAACCCCCAACAAACAAAAGGGAGAAAAAAAGACCCCCCACCTCCAAAACACAACACACAGAGGGGGACTGCAAAGTAGCCACCCCATAAACCAGATCCAAAGGAACTCAACAAAAGGAAAAACAGAAAGAACACATTTGGTCACTATTTACAGACAGCAAAATAAGAGTTACCTACAGAAGCAGGGAAAGCATTGGCTGAAAATGGCAGTCATTCACAAACAGGCAACAAAGAAATCACTTTATCAATATGCCATTCTCACTCCTGTTGCTGTGGACTGGATGCTTTGCCTAGATCTGCAGCATCCCCCCCGAAAAAATGCTTACAATATGTTCAGTGACCGGCAGAGATGGTAAATCCCAACAACCAGAGATATTTAGCTGTCTCAAAACAGACTGTATGCCTACTTTGGATATCCTCTAGTGATCTTAAGTTTAAGATGTCAGACTATCCACTCCAATAATAAGAAACAAATTGCCACTTGGTTTATACTTACTATTGCATTTACAGTCAGGAACTAAAAGGGACAAAAAAAATTTTCAAAATGAAAAGTAGGAGTGGCAGTAAAAATAGTATTTTCCCTCGCCCACCCAAAACACTTTTCCCTCTCATTCCCACAGCAACATTACAATCAGAAAAAAAAATAAGTTTGGGGGGGTGGGAAGGGAGGAGAATACAGGGTAAAAACAGTCAAATCACAATAGGAAACTTTCAAAACAGGTTATTCAGTTTAATCATCTTCATCACCCTCGTCTTCGGGTTCTCGTTTTCTCTTCTGCCCCTTTTCTTCTTCTGAAAAATAAACAGACTCGGTTAGGTGTGCACCTCGGCATACTATCCTAGCATGATCGTAAAAACAAACAATTCACATAAACGGCTACATTAGGAACTGGCTTAGTACCACAGCAATATATATTCAGATACAGTTCTGCTTTTAAAAACAGCACGTTACTATTTTTGTTCTGTACTAAAGTTTGTAGTATTGCCATACCAATTTCTTCTTCTTCTTCATCATCATCTACTTCACCATCATTATAACCTTCTTCATCTTCCTACAGAAAGATTAACAAAGAGTTTTGTTCAACATCTTTCCCAATCAACAACCTTCAATGGTATCTTGAAATTGAGCAAATCCCTTGAAAGCAGTCTTCCCCCCACATAAGTGTGCAAGTTTATTCCCTAAAATACCTTCCTACACTGGATTCTGGCCCACTCTTCACAGCAGGACTCAAGAGTAGCCATTCGGCCTCCTCTCAGTCTCAAAGAAGAAACCGATCTTCTCACTACATGGTTTTAAAAGCCACACTGATATGTAAACACAAAAATTTAAGTCTTGTTCAGTGAAATCAATGGCAAAACTTCCACTAATTTCAATGAGATCAGGGCTCATTTGTAGAAACAAAGCACTAAGCTTAGTTCTAAGCATTCCAAAGTTACACACAAACACAGGACCTCACCACTTCTGTTACTACTTTAATGGTAGGAGGGAAAGCTGTGTGTGAGAGAGAGAGAAGGGGGCGAGGCCGGGGGAAGAGAAGTCAGTTGTTGGAACCACACACTGAATTCTGCTTTCCATTTTACCCATTCAAGCTTTCTGAGGTTAGACTTAAGGAAGAATTGCTGTACTATAAAAATTGGCACCTTTTTATTTTTAGATAAAGGCCATTGACAAACACTCCCACCTCGAGTCTGAAGCCAATAGTACTTTGTTTTCTACTTTCAGGTTAATCCGATTCTCAAAAACATCGTGACTGAAATCTTATTTAAATCAGTATCATTGTGCAAAAGTCTGGGCTCAGTTTTCCTTTAAGCATTTGCTTTTTGAGACATAGGTTCTTTCTCTCAATTGTTCAGAGACTTTGATTCCAGCTTTTAATAGGCTGTGCGTGAGAAAAGTGGCTAGCTTTGGGAATGTTAACGACAGAGCTGCTGAAAGTTACATCTGTTTTCAACATGATCCCAAAAAGCTGAATGATTTATCACTGGTCACTAGATAGCAGCTGGCTCACAGGCAGATGCTCTTCAAAACCTGTCCACATTTATTTTCATTGCATCTTAGATGAAGGGGAAAAAAAAGTGTGCACTTAAAAACAAAGGTTGTGATGTGGTTTATGTTTCTATGCAGGTATTCAAACCTGACACAGATGTTCCCCCTGCCACGAATCCTTACCTCCTCTTCCCCGCTCACATCCTCCTCTTCTCCTTCCTCCTCCTCCTCATCATCCTCTTCATCTTCTACTACTTGAGCATCTTCATCATACTCCTCTTCTACACAAGCAAGCAAGACTATCAACTCAGTTAACTGTCTACAGTAAGCTTAGTTTTCAAACATTACCAGCCAAATCCTGCCTTCCCACTGATGTAAAAGGCACACACACAAGTACTGCTTAAAGGCAGAATCTAGCTTGTTGCCTTTTTCCAGGTGCAAGGTACAAGGCCAGAATGAATCCTGCACAGAGTGGTGCAATGGTAGCTTAAAGCCACTTGTGTGCCTCCCAGGTCCTGAGCTGCTGGGGGAACATGGGTGGCCCGGGTATAAGTCAGAGCAGACCGGGGGCTGCTCTATGTTATAGCAGCTTCCTACTACTGGCAGTGGGCTTCCCAGCATCATGGAATGAGCAGAACACCTGGTGGTCACAGGGAGGAAGGGGAGGGAAAGAGTTGCATATAGCCACCTGTCCAGTCCCTGGTGATGGGAAAGTTCCCCCAGAGGCTGCTCAATCCTCGCTAGGCTGCAAGAGCAATGTGAAGGGGGAAATAATCCAGTGACTTGTACGGATTTTTGAGAAGAAAGTTCAAGCATTTTCACTCAGGTCTGTATTTATACTGTGCTCAAGAGATTTTTGTCCCCACTGAACCCTCTGCCTTGTTCTGTCAGTGCACCCTTCTGCCAGGCAGTGCTGCAGTGTTTACTGTATCACAACACAACAAATTCTGCACTCGAGGAGAAAGTGCAAGTCCAGCTATTCTGTGTGCTTTGCTTTTCAGCTTGGTTTGAAGAGTCTAGCAAATTCCCAAAACCCAGCCTGACATTGGTCCAACTAGTAAGCCAGATGCCTCTGAATGCAGGCTGTCGGGGTGAAGCAGAATGGCACAATATACCCCAAGAGAACTGGCATGTAAGTTTTCCTAACATTCATAAAGTTACTCCCTGCTTCTGCAGTGCCTCTGACAGTGCTGGCCCCAAGCAAACTTCAGCATGTACCTTCTCTACTCCTTTGATCTATCTCAGCCATTGTTTACTTTGTCACTGATAATTCAATCTCACACTTCCCTATTAACCAACACTTCAGCCTCACTCACTGTCCCCTAATCCGGTTGTTATCTTCCATTCTCAGTCTCCCTTCCCCTCCCCCTTTACGAGGGTCTGTCCTATCAATCTTTAATAGCTATGTGTGCTTTGCTTCTGTCCCTGCAATTTTCAGTCCCTGCCACAGCTTTTTCAACTGGAAATGTGGAAAATGCCTTGTTACCTCCTAACTGTAAGAGGCTTGGAAGATGGAGAGCAATACGCATCTCCTTTCAGTTTCTCTTAAAAGTTTCTCCCTTCTGTCGCTTTCTCCATTCACTGCCCTTGTGCTTGTCTCAGTCTCTCTCCTGGCCAGACCTCGCAGCACTCTCTGACTGAAGCTAAGGGGGTGCGTCTCTTTTAGGCCCTGCCTGGGCTACCCAAGTCTAGCTTTTCCTCAGTCTGTGGAGGAGCCACAGGTACATACGTAAGCCAGGGAACGGGAGAACCCTTCTCTCACCAGCAGGTCAGGTGAATGGGTTGCTTTTGGAGAAGAAAGGAGCATGCACATCAGTTGGCTATAATCTAAATATGCTAAATGGAGCTAGTAACATACCATCTTCATCCTCCTCTTCATCATCTAGGCCCTCCACATAGCCCTCTGCATCGGAATCGGGGGCTTCTTTGTCATCCCGGTCATAACCGTCAAGATATGTGAGTTGTGGGAGGAGCTTGAACACATTTTCTCTGTAGTCATTCAAGTTGGTTACCTCGCAATTGAAAAGATCTAAACTCTTCAAGTTTTCTAATTTTTTCTGTAAGTAAAAATGGAGGCTCCATCAGAGACCTGTCTTGGGAGGACTTTAAAAATGGAAGGGCAGCCAGTTAACACCCAAAAGGTACATATTGCGGCATGTAACTTCTAAGGATAAAATGGAACGTTTTAAATCAGTATTCTTTGTTCACAGATCTCAAAGCACTTTACAAAGCTCTGTATCAATAGTGCCATGTTACAAATGGGAAACTGAGGCATAGAAAGAGGTCAAGTGTCTGACCCAACGTCACACAGGGACCAGTGCCTACATAACCACCAACAGCCAGAAGAAAACCAGGGGGGAGGGGTTTCAGCTTATGTTCAGCTGCACAGAATTTTTAGGTAGGAAAAGGAAGCAATGGCACTTATAAACTAAACTAAACACAATAAAAGAGAAGTGTGGTGGCTTAAGGGTTTGCCTTGGATGCTCTGAAAGATTTCCCTTTAAGATCTTAGTCTGAAGGCTGTCGAGCAATGGTCTCCTATGAAATTGTGGAGGTTTATTAGTTTAGAGCCCTGAAATTGCAAGCAGGTGGCAGAGGCTCATGGCCACCCTGCCTGTCGTGTATAGCTAGCGATGGATCCCAGTGACATAGGAGAAGCCTCAGGAGCATGAGATTTTCATGGAAAGATATTAACAAGGTAAAAAGAGTGAAGGTAAAAAAGTGATAAAGCCTGCCCATAGCCCTTAATTCCTAAGCACAACAGTACTATCGAACAAGAAGTGAGGGGCACCGGGCTGTGTTCTGAAACTGCAATCTAATCCACTTTTAACCCAGTGGTTGAGATGTCATGAAAAGAAGAGATTTAAAGGGGTCCATCAGGAAAAGAGGGGATAGTTATGAGATCATGCTGCCAGGGCTGTGCACCAGCTGTGCCAACGGGACAGCTCAGGGGGACTAGGTGCCTCTGCTAGTAGAAGCCAGCCATGAACAGGGGTAGAAAATGGAAGTCGGGAATGGCCCACAAGTTTCCAAATCAGGGACCTGTTAGCAGAACTTTGTCCGGTGGAGGAGTGAGGCTGAGGGACAAGGTCCATGGCACCAAATACTGTAAAATAAAAGATGTCGTATTTCTTCTCTCCTGACGAGCTACCCTGAAGAGTCAGATTGTTCGCACTTTTTAAGTATACAGAAATGACTGGCAGCTGCCTTTCACACTTCCAGAGCAGAAGTGGGACATTAATAGGTGCCCAGCTAATGTGAGGACACCCTTACTGTAAGTCTCAGGGCTCTTGATTAATTCCAGATGGGCAGTCCTGGAGACTGCAGCCCCTCCTCTCGTCTAAGGACAAGCGGAGTACAGTGAGCCACCTTTGTGTACATCCCCCCATCCAATCTCAGCCATTTCTTGATGGTATCATTTTTGGAGCAGAGAACGTAGCAATAGTAACCTTGGCCCTTCCAGTTCTTGGGTTTTCTTTATACAACAAGTGCGCTAATTAGTATCAAACACAAATGGGGAGGGAAGAGGACTGTGATGTCACCAAATGCCCACCAGAAAATGGACTGAGCCCACCAACACAACTCATGGAGTAGCCCAATGAACAGCCGCCACAGAGCAACTTTTGATTGCAACTGTCTACACTAGACTTGCACTATCAGCTTCAGGACTAAGGACTCCATATCCCACTACAAATTCCCCCTAAGCCACACCCATTCTCCGCCCCTTCTGTCTCCGCCTCACCTCACTCTATGGATGTGTACTGACTATCTGATGAGCACTGGCCACTAGAGAGAGGTGTTATTACAGACACACAGCCAATATATTACAGTCTGCCTCAGTTAGATGTGGACAACCTCGCATTCTATTTGGGGTGTCAGCTTGTAAGGGACCTGTCGTCACATACAGATCTAGGGGTTTTAACTACACTTAAAGCACTTTTTGCTGACACATTAACTCACCAGAGGTTCTATTGTACTGAGATCTTTTATTTTGTTGCCGCTTAGGTTTAGATGTGTGAGGTTTGGACACTTTTCTGCCAATACTTCCAGTCCTCCTGAGATTCTGTTATCGCTTAGTTCGAGCTAGAAGTCAGACAAAGAAATAAAAATTAAAGAGATTTTAAAACAAACGCAACTGAGCTGGTTAGAGGAAGTTCTTATGTGAACGTCTATTTTGCACTTAATATATTGCAAGAAAAAATATATAAAGAGAGAAATACAACACGTGGCACTTCTTTATTTACCTTCTTAAGTTTGTTTAACTTTGGTAAGTTTGCAACTGAGCTTAGGCCTACGTTGATTGTACTTAAGAATTCCAGCTCTTCAAACTCATCTGTGAGTCCTTCAATTTTGCCTTCATTTGACCTACAGTTGTCAAGAACGAGTTCTTTAACCTGGAAAAGACAAAATTCAAACGTCTTAAAATGTTCATCCTACAGTCAGGTACATATAAATGTTTAAACAGTTAATTCACAAGCAAAGCACAATAAAAACAACTTAAGCTATGGAACTGAATACAACAGTTTGTTGTTCTACTTTGCAACTGTGCCAGATAATGGTTATTTCCAGCTTCTGCCAAGCACTGTTGTTTACAATGCTAGCTTAACATCTCACGATGAATTTTAGCTACATTTCTCAAACATGATTATTAGAGAGAGACAAATGAAGCAAACCTGAACATAGATGGCATTCTGCAACTGGCTTAGAACCAGTTCTATTACATTAAAGCTAGTTTACATGATTTACTAGTGGTTCCTAACAACTGTTCATCAAAGTTACTGCTAAAGACATTTTAACAATAGCTTGGAATATTCAAGACTTCATTAAAAAGAGCCTACAGCTCTGATAACTTCTTGCCTGTCAATGCAATACATCAGTCATTTAAAATACCATTTTCTGCATTAAGAAATCATCTCAATTTATTATAACAAGCTATTCAAAGAAGTAAACTTTAATTTTAGACTGCCGGCTGTAGAGATATTTTCTGAGAAGTGAAACAGGCTGACTAATACTATGGACAGCTATATTTTAGGGAGCGCCTGACTTTCCATGGCACTTGTAATCCTAACTCCACTACGTACTCGCAAGTCTCTCTCTCAGTATTCTGCAGGCTTCAGAGTTCTAAGGCGAGGTTTTCCCCACAGAGGTGGGTTTTTCTTGAAGAGTTTATAAGGCAGGCTTCAGATGTTTCTGGAAGGGGTAGCTGATATAGCCTGATTCTCCTCCTGCGCTCACCTGAGCATGTATGGATCCTGTCCCTTCTGTCTCACCCTCCCCATACCCCATACTGTAGAGAAAGAGCGAGCATGAAGGGGAACAGAGGGGGGAGGAAAAGGAGGATGCAGGATTTGCCCATGTGGTTGACCCTGCCCCATTCAACAAAAGCTGGGATAAATTACTGTATGGGAGCTCCTTGTTGATAATCAGACCTTAGGAAGCTGCCACCTTCAAATGACACAGCTCAATGCTCAAGAAAGGATGCAGTCCTTTAAGACGAAAAAGCCCACCACAGTGATTAAAGAATAAAAACAGTTCATTTTTAACCAAAATCCTCATGCAGTCTTCCCACACTTAGTACATCCCTGGTAGAAACATGAGCAGGATACACAGCATGAGCAGTGACCCACTACAGTTAGGAATCTACAGTAAATCCTCCCCTATTTTGCCAGAATAAAGAGTGCAAATACTCCCCTATCAATACGCAAGTTATGAGAGCAAGTTCTCCCACACTGAGAGACGAATACATCCCTATGACTGCATTACTGAGCCCTGCACAATATAGGTTGTCAAGGAGTACCACAGACCATTGACACTCAGGGTAGGGGAAAGGCTGGAGGCAGAGCAATGTTTCAAAACTCAGAAATAGTCAGAGCCCCCTACTGTGACACAGAGCCTGAGAAATCTGGAGAATCTTTTGTTTTAAAAGCAAAGGGGATAGAACCCAAGAGAGTTTGCAAGAACCACAGAGTTAGCAAGATGAGGAAACCTTCCTTTGCATACATGAGGCAGTTAATATGCAAATGTTTCTTTTTTTGAAAATGGCTATTGCAGTAATCCCATAGCAGGAGATTCAAGTCATTGTGATGTGATTTGATGGGTGCATCAAACTGCTTTACTAGAGATTTAACTCCATTTTATGTTGAATCTCTTAGTCGCCATTCTTGCAATGAAATCCATGTGCTGAATTCAAGGGGGCTCCGTGCAGGTGAAGGGAGATCTAAGATGGTATAGGTTGACAAGTGATGTACGTAATCAGCGTTTCAACAGGAAATGCAATTTCCAGGTTTCTTTTCCCAATATCTTCCCCAGAAGAATGATAAGCAAGTGTACAAGTTTTGCAAAAGAATCCACACACAGACCAGAAGACTCTATTAAGTTTTATGTATTATTTCCTATATAAATGTATCACTTTAATTTTTTTTTTTAATTAAGGCAGGAGCAACAAACAAACCCAGAAGTATTCAATAGGCAGGTCCTTTTGCCACAATACTTCAAGATACCATGTGGAGCCTGGTTAGTACCTGGATGAGACCAATCCAGGGGTAGAAAACTCCCCAAACAACCAGACTTCCATATAAAGCAATGACGGAAGCTCTGCTCCAACACAGGTCTAGGGTACTGATCAGTACAGACTCTGAATGGTTTGACGTGCTAACTTGCAGATGAGAAGTAAAAAAACAGGAGGTTTTAGTCAACTGTGCTCATTTACAAATAATCACATAAGCACTTTTAAAAAGAATTCACTCCAGTGACTGGTTCAAATTCGAATCTAAGTAGCTACATCCTTCCAGCCTACCTAGTTCCTCCTGCAGTTTCAAACTAATCTTACAAATTTTCACCACTTGTCCTAAACTAAATAAGTTTCTACATTTAGTTCACAAATGCACATACTTTTCAAACGGCTCTTCCTACTCGAACCCAAGCAAGAAACTCTTACATTCACCCCCTCGATTTTCCCTTTATCGGATCATGTCTTTGCTGAGCAGGTCAGAGGGCCTTTGCCTGCCCCATTTATCCCCTGCAGCCTGCCCACCCACCAGGCACTAAGTGGTTTTGGAATCCACCTTTAAAAGGAATCTCTCCTATCCCTCTAACCGGGACAGCAAAGGAAAGGTGTAATGTGCTGAGCATGGGGCTCCTTTTCCAACCCCACCCTCAGCTGGGTGAGCAAGCCCATCTCCCCTGAACTGTTTGTAGATTGCAGCCTCAGGCTTCACCACTGCAAAGCGTACCAGGAGTAAAGACTCTCCCTGAGGTCCATTTGGATCCAGTTATCGGAAGGCTATTAAACTGCAGGGGGTGACAGGGACGACACAGCCTTGCACTCCAAGGTGAGAGTCCAGGCAGAGAGAGTGTGCCCACAGCTCCAAGAGCTGGCACCAAGATTAGGGGTAAGATCTGGCCTGCAACCCACTTAAAGGGAAAATGGTGCATAAGTCTGAAGCTGAGGGGGGGGGGGGGGGACTCCAGAGTCTCTTCCCTCAGCAGTGAAGGGAGGGGATAGGAGAGGAAGGACACATCAGAAATGGCAGCAGAGGAGCCAGCCTGCCTCTGGCTTAGTTGGGGATCTTGGTCCTTTTCTCTGTGAGAGAAATTTCATTCAACGAAATTTGTCAGTGCAACATTACAGTGGCAAAGTTAAAAATCATTCTGAAATTCAAAAGTGAAGGATCCCACAGCAAGGCTGGCTTCACCACAAATAAACAGGAATAGAAAATACCACAGGTGTACAATGGGACCAAGGTAACATGGCTGCATGACACCATGCACTGAACTTCCTGGCTTCATTTTGTTTTCAGTGCATAAACTCAATTTTGCATTAAGTTTTTCATCTGCACTTTTACACACAGCAGCTGACGCAACCAGCCTGCAAATTTTCCCACAGGTGTTATATACCCCATGTTCGTTTACCTTCCACCTGCCCACATGTACTTTCTCCTCTCTTCCCCTTTCCATTCCTTTCTCTCTTACTTTGCCTCTCCTTTTATCTTTCCCTTCTCTAGAGCTTATCCCTTTTTGTTAAGGCCTTGGCTACACTGGCGCTTTACAGTGCCGCAACTTTCTCACTCAGGGGTGTGAAAAGACACCCCCTTGAGTGCAGCAAGTTACAGTGCTGTAAAGCACCAGTGTAAACAGTGCCCCAGCGCTGTAAGCTAATTCCCTCCGGGAGGTGGAGTACGTGCAGCGCTGGGAGCACTCCCGTGGCAGCGCTGTGGAGTTTTGAGTATAGTCAAGCCCTAAGAATCCACACAGCTGAGGTGGTCTGACAACGACCTCTCATCCTCAAGAGGGCCCTGTTTGGGAAGGCACACATATCTAGCATATCCTATTGCCCAACTAAACCAAAAAGACAATAATCACTATTGGAGCCCCAAGATGTGGGCACAGCATACTCCCTCCCCCACAGGCTAATGGGAGTTACATGTGGACTAGGGCAGAGTGTAAGATATTTACATACAGTGACAAAAGGCAGGTTTACTGAGAAGGTTCATGGAAGAAGCCACTCCCATTAAAAGTATCTCACTAGACTAACTATCTACAGGCATGATGGAGATTTGCAGTCTTTTTGCACTAGACTATTTTCTAAATGAATCTGGGTGGTTTTGTGGAAACTGGTCTCAGACAGAGCGCGCCTATCATACTTCCCACTGAACATGCTGAGTGTGTCACTGAGCTCTTTGTTTTCACACACAGGACTTCTCCCCTTTTGTTTCACTCCAGTAAAAACACAGCAGATAAGCATTTCTGGATGGATGTAGTATTCACCACTCAGACCCTAACCCTCTTTACAGGGCTTGTTATACACATCAGAACGTGATGAATGGGCTCTAACCATTATGAATTAAGAGCATGAGAGTCTGCTGTATCATATTTGAACCAATACTGTCTTACTGGAGCCCTGCAGTTCAGTCAAACTAAGGAAGACACTATCACTTATGAGAGGTACAAAGCTACCCAGCGTTTCTCAAAATGTGGCTACCAAGGGCTTTTTGTGTGGCCACATCCTCCTGGGTAGTAACTGGGGGGGGTGCGGGGGGGTGCGGGTAAGCAGCATTAAACATCCAAATATCACTTTTCACAGAAACAGAAAAAAAAAGCAGCAACAAAACAGAGACAAGAACACGCAAAGCACATTATTTGTTTCTATTCTGTTTAGGTCCAGTAATGAATAGAGAAAACTGTACATTATTTTTGAGTCTCCAATAAAAATGTACATAAATAAATTATAATGATTTGAACATGTATATGTGCATATGTTTGTTTTTCCTAAAAGTGAATTATTTTAGGAAAAACCTGTCAGCAGCGACCAGGAAGAGTTGGTGGCCACAGTCTGAGGCCACCAGAAATTTTCTTGTGAGACCTCCTGAGCTAGACTATGGAAGTAAGTTTCCAGAAATCATTTTTACATGGCTGTGTAAAAAGATGAGAGACCCCCAGTGCTCAAAGCCTTCTAGACTCTAACTGTTCTGTTCACTGCATGATGCACAAGCAAAGCAAACTACTGGTACAAGTTGTGACATTTCCCCTCTCCTAAGTGTCCCATAACTGCGATATAGCAAGGCGGCATACCACCAGCACTCAGCCCATGCACCGCACAGAAAAGCGAGCATTCCACATGCTCTCTGCCCAAAAATAGTTGATGTGTTCTGGGAAACAATGCAAGAACAGCACACTGCAGGCAGCTGTAACCACCAAAGAGAACATTATCCTTCACCATCTCTGTATTGAAGAGGGTTCCTGTCCCTGAGCCAGCGTCATATGGCCATTCAACTGCCAGAGCAGCTGGGTCACACACCTGAACTGCGGCAAAGGAACATGCAATAAGCCTAGTGGAGAGCCAGCCAGACAGATTGGTTCATTGGGATCTATGGTGTGGATTGTTAAAGCCTCTGCCTGCAATGCAACGTGGTGCATTGGGGGGGGGGGCAATGACTGCTGCATGGTTGGGACTGTCTGCGTATCTGCTCATGGTATGCAGAGCCCTAACTGGTTCTGAGGCTCCATCTCGTCTCTATGTCCCAGAGGTCTGCTCTGGGTGTTCCATTTCCCCATTCTTCCACTCTGTGGCCCGCCAAACGGCCACCTGCTGTGCCAGGTGCTTCCTGGTGGTACACACACTGCTGCTTGGGTGTTATTCTGTGGTTTGCTAGTGTCAAGGCTTGCTTTTGTGTGGTGTTCCAAGAACCATAAATAGGTCACTGCTCCCTCCTCACCTGACTCCTTACTTATTTCGGTGGCCGCTCCAGTTTCTATCTCTGGTGTTGGCAGACTCTTCCGGACTGACATCACCTTGATCCTTCATGTCTGTCCACTTTGCATGCCTAACTATGGATTACAGTGTGTCCTGTATCTCTCCGTACCTTTGATTACATCACCCCTTGCAGTACTCCATGTTTGATAACCAACAGAATCCAGAGTTTTCTCATACAGATACTGCTGAGCTGGAATTGATATGCAAACTAGATACAATCAACTTAGATTTGAATAGGGACTGGGAATGGCTGAGCCATTACAAACATTGACTCTATCTCCCCTTGTAAGTATTCTCACACTTCTTATCAAACTGTCTGTACTGGGCTATCTTGATCACTTCAAAAGTTTTTTCTTACTTAATTGCCCTCAGAGTTGGTAAGACAACTCCCATCTTTTCATGCTCTCTGTACGTGTATATAAATCTCCTCAATATATGTTCCATCCCATGCATCCGAAGAAGTGGGCTGTAGCCCAAGAAAGCTTATGCTCAAATAAATGTGTTAGTCTCTAAGGTGCCACAAGTACTCCTGTTCTTTTTGCGGATACAGACTAACACAGATGCTACTCTGAAACCTCTCAGATAGATACTGTATTAAGCTGTATTCGTCAATGCTTATGCGGCATTCTTGGTTTGCACTGATGCTCATTTCTCAGTTAACAACAGCCCGTTGTATGCACACAGGCACTATATTCCATGGGGACACTCATACTCAACTTTCATTACACATTCTCTGCACAGTTTACCTGGCACAATTTTTCTCCTTGCTTGCTTTTCTGCATAGGTGACAAAGACCCTAACACAGGTCAGTTTACTCTTCTGAAAAACGAATATACTTTGTCATACTGATTTACACACATGCTATAGAATACAGACATGTACATCAGTATTTTCCAATGGGTTTATGATATGGTGGGTTTTTTACATTAAGTCTACATATATATAGTACAGTAACTATAAAGTTACTGCTCCAAAGAGCCTACAGTTTCACTCCTGCAAGCACAGAGCAATGTTTCAAAAGCAACTAGGCGCTGCCAGTGATTAAATCCCTGAACTGTAATCCATGACAGACCATCAAGACTAGAAGAGCGACATAAACGATATTACAAAAACCACACCGTTAAGGATCTGTTTTTAAACAGGTTAAATAGCAAGTTTACTAGTAGAAAGCCAAGGATCAAATTCAGCCACACCACTCTACTGACATTGGAGGTAGGGACCTGGTAGATTATCAGAGCATCACACACATAAATCCCATCCTGTATATTTGGCTCCCTTGGGACAGAAAACGGCCACCATTCCACATGGCTACACTACCCACAGAGCAAGGGGAAGCATACTCACTCGGTAGGTACCACAAAGCTCTTGGCCAGTGTCTGATCTACTGGAATTATCAACTGCATTATGTCCCTTCCTGTCCCCCAATGCCTCATGTCAGTGCCAGATGCTTCCTTCTCTCCATCCATAAGGAGAGGGGAAAAGGTCTGTGACAAATGGGAGCCTGCTCAGTTCTTTAGATACATCTACAGAAACTATTTCTCCTCCAAATGTGGGAGCACATCCCTTTGAGCTTTTGGGCTGGGCAGGAAGTCCTGCCCCTGCATCACTCATAATTAATGATGGACACCCATCCTTTTAGGCTGTCAAATCAGATTTTTCTACCTCCAGCACTTAATTCCAGATCAGTGATCCTGTAGGCTGGGGATCCTCTGGCAGAAACCTATCAATTTGTTCACCTCAACTGCAATAAACTGTTTTCTGGCACAATCTGTCATCGCAAGCAAGAGCAATTATCCTTTAACATATTCCATGAAAAGGACACAATACACTCCACGCTGAAAGTTTTGGTGTGTTGGGGGAGGGTGAATTCTGTGAAACTGTCCGTAAGTGTAATGAAAGTAGGACAGCCCATCATGGGCACTGCTCAGAAAAATCAGGGGAAAGAAAAAAAAACTGATTGGTGAAGAGCGTTACATTCTCAGTGTTTACAAGACAATCTTCTCCTTCAAAGTTACTTTTGCCACACTCTGGCAGAAAGGATTAAATTCTTATGGATGTTCACTTCAGATACTATCTGGAATGTGGCATCAGGACAAGCTTCAGTGCTCACCCTATTAAACAGGCTGCACTAAAGCTGCAGCTGCTGTGAAGCTTTGCAAACTCTTGGTGCAATTATGCAAACCTCTGCACTTCCTGCTCTAAACCAGCAACCAAAATGAAACCAAGCGAGGTCTGGAAAGGTTCTTTTCTCTTTTAATCTGTAACTGTAAGCAGCATACATGCCATTTGGAAAATACTGGGCATTCAGAGGTGGATCCTTAGGGGTGCATTAGCTCTCTGCTTGGCACACCCAAGGAGAGGTGGCAGAGAGGCATTATACCACCTTTATATACCGTTGGGGGCAGCCAGGACCCTGTATGGCCCCCAGGTCAAGTTAGAATAGCTACTGGCCTATTAGAATATATGCCAACTAGGACACACCTCCTAGGGACTGTTCTGCCATTCCAGGATTGCCAGAGCTCAGCATACTCTGGCCATGTTCCTCTCCCATCTCTGGCATTCCACCTACATGGAGAGAGTAGGGGTGGGGGGAGAATAGGTTGCCTGGCATAGAGTGTGCTGGTGTTATGCCACTAGGCATTCCCTTATAATGGGGTAATCCTCAATTACTCCTTTAGCACTGCTCTGTGTCTCAAAGGAGATGCAGCTTAGGCTGGACTAAATCTGAAATTTTTCTAACCTACATTTCAACAGATACAGGAAGGGTTCTGATACTTGGAACCTCCCCCAAAACAGACATTTAAATATAACCACTCCCCCCCCCCACATGCCCCCTCCATCCCTCCCAAACATGAGCATGTTACTAAAGATTTGGTTTTTATCTGAGTCAGGATAAAACTAGTAATGTTTATATTTCAACCACCAGGCCTTTGACAAGATGAAACAAACTGGTTTCACTTACCTACTTATCAGCAAATATCATAAGCATTTTAAAACAAATGATTAAGAAAATTGGCGGTAGGAGTGCCACTTACCTAGCATGGAGCCTGGTCAATGTTATGCAACACAAACGCAGAGAACGCCACATATCAGGATGGGACACTTCCGTTCTGGGAAACCACACAGCACATACCCCTCCCATCCTGAGTGATGAACAGGACATCCAGCAGCTGAGGCAGTGGCTCCTGGTCTTAGTAAGAGGGGACACTCTGAATGGGCCCAATGTACATACTTTAGAACAGGGGTCGGCAACCTTTCACAAGTGCTGTGCCGAGTCTTCATTTATTCACTCTCATTTAAGGTTTTGTGTGCCAGTAATATATTAACATTTTTGGACGTTCTCTTTCTATAAGTCTATAATATATAACTAAACTATTGTTGTATGTAAAGTAAATAAGGTTTTTAAAATGTTTAAGAAGCTTCATTTAAAATTAAATTAAAACGCAGAGACCCCCAGACAGGTGGCCAGGATCAGGGTAGTGTGAGTGCCACTGAAAATCAGCTCACGTGCTGCCTTTAGCACACATGCCACAGGATGCCTACCCCTGCTTTAGAACTTTGGGAGGCATTCAGTTACCACATTATGGAAACTGTGTATGGACCAAGAGAACACCCCAAAGACATCTTCACTATGGTTAATGTCCTACTGAGTTCAAAGGTGCCCTTTAAAAAGGCAGGTTCAAACCCTATCCAAGATGGAGATCACCAACACACTAGGACTGATTTAATATATGGACTTTTGGTGCTGCCAAGTTCATGAATGCTGAACAAATGAAATCATAGACAACACTGGAAATAAAAATGACCCATTCACATCTCAAGTTATTTTATTCACTTGGCACCTGTATTCATTGAATTGGAATTCTGAATCTTTGCACAAATGGCATATGAAACACAACACTGGACTTTAAAAGCTTCTATCTGGGGTGGTCTTTGAATGGTGCAGCCCCATCAAACTTCAGTATGTTAACACCTACACATCCTTTTGCTTGGAAGCTCCCTGTACTGTTTACTTAATCCTAAACTACTACAACCAACAATTTCAGCATGTGCATATTTGAAGAGCTCACTAACTTTCGTATCATGTTGGCATAGTTCTCTGCTCACTTCACTCAAGTTGTGAGTACGTGTGTGTGCACAAAGACCCCAATAGTACCTTCTAGTGCACTTAAGTTTTTTTATATTAATACCATAACGTTTAGCCACAATGAAATATTTGAGCATTACGAGTTCATTAGTAAGAAAAAGCAGTTTCAGTTACTAGATCAGCTAAAATAAAAATAAAAATACAATACACCAACACCTTAGCTCTAAAAAATTATCCCAAATCTTAACCAGCCTAGCATTTCGTTTTTGAATTATCCATTGTGAATACAGGAGGGTCCACAGAAAGTGAGTTAAGGATTCAGACTGAATGACTAGTCAGCAGGCGTAGGAGTCACAGGTTACCATTTTCTGTGGCCTGCAAACAGCCTGAAGGGGCATCCTGGCAAGGCCCACTCTTCCCTGGCCAAACCCAATGCATGAGGGCCAGCAGAGTGTGTGCAGGAAGAGCCACGCGATCAACTCTACCAAACTGTTCCTATACATAGGGGAAATAATTCGCCAATAGCCAGTTGAACTGGGTTAAAGGTTGTGCCATCACTCTGGTCCATTATCAGTAAATTTCCACTCTAACATTCTGTACAGTATATCACTGTCAGCCCAGAAACCAACATATACATAGAGAGTCAAAGACAAGATGTTAGAACTAAGTTCCTATAGTGAAGTTATAAGGAAGTCTGAAGTTTCAAATGAAACAGGAAAGTGGTGGGAGGGAGGGGAGGAAGAAAACCAGTGGTATACACCCCATAATCAAAATTGCATAGATTAACTACATAGCACCTCCAATCCAAAACTTCGAGGGAAAAAAAAAAAATCTATGACTTTAGTAAAACTTGCATATATTTTTAAGAATCATGTCACATGAGAGCATGCTTCCAATTGAAACATCTCAGTAACTATCTGTATATACACAAGAATATGCACCATGGTAGTCAATAAGTCAAAGAATACTGATAAAAATGTAGCAAGCCCCTTTATTCAAGGGCATATAGGCAGGTTTTTCTAGTTTGTTTCTTTTATAAAATTACTTATAGACCAGCGCAAAAGCCTTAGAACAATGATACTCAGACTGAGCCTTATGAGCCACAAGTGGCTCTTTAATCCCTCTCCTGCAGCTCTTTGCAGCACGTGATATTAAAACTGTGTGACTTAATTATTAATCTAAATTATTAACATAGTAAGAGCTTCCTGATTGGCTATTAACCAACTGTAGAATACTTGGTCAGTCATGTTGCTGTGAAAATGATATATATAATATGTAAATGAAACAATGAATTCACAGGACTGTGGCTCTTTTGGGGAATACCGATTGCTAATTTAGTTCCTGAACCACTGAGGTCTGAACACACTTTGTTTGAGGGGGCCTGGCCTAAACAGTGATAGGGAAGTGATTAAATTGCTTGACTTTCGAAACAAATGCCCCCATCCCCCATTTTTTTTTTGCATCACTTTGAGGTTTGCTTCCATCTCCATTTTCCGGACGCAGGATGTCCTAGTGGATAGAGCACTGACTGGGCCACAGAAGACCTCATCTCTATCTCTGGTTCTGCCGATGGCCTGCTGAGTGACCTTGGGAAAGTCACTTCTCCTATCTGTAAGATAGGGATAACGATGCTTGCCTCCTTTGTAAAGCATTTTGAGATCTAACAGTGGAAAATGCTATAGAAAAGCTAGACATTATTAAATGACCTCAGCGTCACACAGTAAACACACATTCAAATACCCTGTGCACATCATAGCTAATTTTAAAATAGTTTAATTCCAAGTTAACATTTAGCTAGATTGCTGTACACATTCTGCGGTCATTCAGTACTGGAGCAATCATATCTGCTACTCTCATAAACTTGGCATGAAATTTATTTCCTGCCTTAAGTCAAAGAAAAGTTTCCTAAAAATGTTAGCATATTAATCCAATATTAAATCAATATCTTGTCCGAAAAGTTGTAGGTACTGAGTACCATGCAAGCGAAATGTCCCACTAGATTTACTGAGACATGCTGTTTCCAACCTTTTTAATACTTGGAAGTGCCCGATAGGCCAGTCTGACTGAAAAATTCATGCTCCAATAATGAGTCTGCCTTGTGACTCTTGTTACACAGGTTGAAGTGAAGACATGAAGACTGATAGTAGGTCCAAATCCTAAACATTGTTTAGATTTCTCTCAGACTACTCATGTAGGTAAGGGCTGCAAGATTGAGCCCAAAGAGTTATTAATTAAAAAAAGAGAGAGAGAAAGAAACAATATATTTGAAGAGAAGAATGCAGGAAATGAATCCTATAGTTGAGGGAAAAATCTAGCAGGAAAGAAAGAAAAGCAAGGTTAGTGAGTTAGGCAAGAGGCAGAAAATATGAGTTTAGACATGTTGTTTGAAGAATGGTAGGGTGAAAGGATGGCAGAGGAAGAAAATGAAAATGGTTTGTATGTTACAATAACAACAAGTTACAGTCAAGTAACAACCAGCAACTCCAGCTAGGCCCAGCAGCAGAGAGTAACTGCTAACTGTTCTCATTAATGAGCAACCATACCTGACTCCAGACATTTCATTTTACCTGGCCAAGGTCTTTATCCCCCAGTCTACTGAGACCTGCCACAGCAAGAAAAGTCCCAATGTTAGTGTCAAGTTATGCCAGCTCTGTTACCTCCCAGTCCGTTCACATGGAATTCCAAACATGCTTCTTCCACACCAGAGATTCTGGCTGGGAAGCCAGTTGAGTTCATAGCACCACTCATATCTAAAGCTTTACATTGTTTAAATCATTTGAAAAAGTGGTTCACACTTGAAACGTAAGTAGTTACATTTTTATGGGCCCAATTCTTACCTTTCCCCGGCCTATACGGTTCCATTAGGAATGTACTTACTTATCCAAAGAGGTGGAATTAGTAAATCTCATCCATGTCTATGATTATTCCTAACTGAGGTGCACTACATACAGAATATCGGTTTTTAACAAGGCGGCCATCATCCTTTACGCTACAAATTCAGTACCTTTAAAGATGTACGTGTTTGTAGACACAGTCCTTAGGAATTCAAGATGAATGAAGAGGGGAAGAATAGTGTACCACAGGCCCTGAACTATTACCTCTAAAGTTGCATTTTGAAGGTCTATATGGTTAAGCTCTAAATATTGGCACATCTTGGTGCACAAGTAGGGCAGCGCAGCAGACAACAGATTCTGCCCATTGATTTCCAAGATTCTCTGTGTGTAGATCTGGCTGCAGGACAAGTTATCAGATTCAGGCTTAAGTCAATCATATTACGTAGGCCCTCAAGATTCCATACTAATGAGCTGTTCTTCCCGCTGCGTGTCTCTTTTTCAGCTTCTGGTGTCTTTTTTTTCCCAAAAATTATTTCTTCATGTGACATAATGCAATTTTTTATACCATTATACGGAGTCTTGTTAACTAAAGTGCACTATTTTTGTTCTGATAACTTTATCAAGAGAACCATATTTCAAGTTGATGTTTTCTTGTTCTGCACACACATGAATCATCCTACACCTTACATAAGAATGACTGCATTTGAGATACTGATAGCCGCAGGGGAATTCTGAACAGTTGAGGGTGAAATGTCAGGATTAAGCCACACAATAAAAATCTAGAAAATCCATCAGATTATGGCAACACTATGGACAGATTAAAAAGCTAGCCAGCAAGTTTTTATCTTGTACGTACATAGATCCCTTCACATGCTTACAACCTGATCAAATTTAAAAAGGAAAAAAAAAAAATGTCTAGACCGCTCACTATGAATCGCACACACAAATTCTGTACCTGTGCATGTTCATTCTCATCCAGGATTCTAGATCAAATGAGGTACATATTTGCCTCACTATGTTTCCTTCATACCTACCTGTTTCCAATATCAGTTGTTCTAACACGAACAATTTATTCACTTTACTAAAACACCCCTTCTGGGGATCCAGCAGTACAGATGCAGAGATATATAGCCCCAATATAAACTTTTTGAGAACTTTGCAGAATACCAGCAGGTCACAAATTCAGAGAGACTGCTAGTAGCTGCGTAAAATAGTTAGAATACCTTTCATTTTTTATTAAGCACAAGAGAGAGAATATTTAAACGAAGACACTAACTTGGATTATTACTGTGGCACCTTATAGACTAACAGAGGTTTTGGAGCGTGAGCTTTCGTGGGTGAATACCCACTTCGTCAGACGCAGGCAGTGGAAATTTCCAGGGGCAGGTATATATATGCTAGCAAGCAAGCTAGAGATAACGAGGTTAGTTCAGTCAGGGACACCTCTACTGCGTAGAAACAGGGCCCACTTCTCCCTGACTGAACTAACCTCGTTATTCTCTAGCTTGCTTGATTTCCACTACCTGCGTCTGACGAAGTGGGTATTCACCCACGAAAGCTCACGCTCCAAAACCTCTGTTAGTCTATAAGGTGCCACAGGATTCTCTGCTGCTTTCACAGATCCAGACTAACACGGCTACCCCTCTGATACTTGGATTATTACAATGCTTTTACAAGAATGCAAATCTTTAAAGAGACACCAACTTAAGCCATTTGTTACTGCAATTAACATAGTAACCATAAAGGACTAGAGGGGAAAGTTATATTTTAGTTTACCATCTGTATTTCATAGGACTTTATAAGTAGTCATTTTCACTGTTTTCCCTTTTGTTTGTGTAGGTTTTCCACACAACAGAAGAGAACAGACATAAATAAAACTAAACAGAAGTTTTTGGCAGGGGAATCAGAAGCATGTGGAAGAACTGAAGTAACCTTCAACATTTATTTTAATTGACTAAATTTCAAGTGAATAGTGTCCTGTTTAGAACAATCATTAAGTTTTTGGACTAAAGTAATCAACAACATATCTCTAAAGCATAAAAAAGACATTTTAGCACAATTTCAAACACACATGCAAGATCTGTGTTGCATAGCCAGACAGAACATTAAACTGATAATCTGCTTTACAGCCTTTGTATTTAGCTACTGAATTAGGCTATATACAATACAAAGAAACAAGAGTGCCCAAAAATCTGCCCACAAAAGCTTCCTCCATGTAGTTCAGTAGTTACATTGCCATCTGATGGCTCTCTAGTAACCTGTGTGAAATAATCTGTTCTAATTCCAAGTGGACAGGTGCTTACACCAGAAAATGACTACCATAAGTAAGATAAGCTTAGATGTGTATGTGTATAGCATATGAACTACTTTTTCAATATTAAACACAGTGGATACAGAAGAAAAGGAGAAAATTCCAGTAGGAAAAACTGCATAACCACAGACTGTACAATACATAGAATAATATAATTTCAGGTACCAACCAATTTGGCACCTTTCATTAATACTAAATTCATGTTTAACAAAGAAAAAAAGGGAGGGGATGGGGCTGCTATGCATTCCATTATATATTTTTATTTATTAATATGTATACTAAACCTACAGAATTATAAGATTTAAAATCTCAAAGTAACCAGCTCTGTTACACAGTATTAAGCAGTACTATAATTCATGTTTGGAATACATCTCTCTACAGCCAACAGAATATTAACATAAACCCACAAAGGTAATGAAATTCTGATATAATGCTTCACTACTCCCCTTGATTTGCAAAATCTCAACCCTGGCAAGGGGCTGATGTAAGCTAAATACCACATGGGCTGCAATACCAAGGCACAAATGGCTCAAAAGCTTCAGTTAAATCTACTTTGGTTTTGTAAAATGAAGGCCAATTTTTCAGAGTATATTTCTTTTAATGGTACTTTTTAAAAAAAAAAAAAATACACTTCTACTCTGATAGAACAGAATTCGGATATAACCTGGTAAAGCGGGGGGTGGGCGGGGAGGAAATGTGCACTCCGGCAGATCAAAGCAAGTTTGCTATAACGCAGTAAGATTTTTTGGCTCCCGAGGACAGTGTTATATCGGGGTAGAGGTGTAATAATAATCCCAATGGAACAATATGACCAGATACTGGTAAAATATGGATTATAGTACAAATATGTACGGGAAACCATTAACCTGCCAGAGAGTTACCGAAGATACGGCATCATCTTTACCTATGTAAACTTTTAAAATTTAGTCCCCACTTTATCTAGTGCCCAGAGGCACAGGTTCACTCAATTTGAATTTCAAAGGGTTTTTTGAAAAGTGGCAGGCCCCAAATTGTACGCTTGATTTCTCCATGACATGAGGACGTATATGCACATCAACTGGTCACATTCTAATGGGTGCCTTTGGATTTGGTTGGTAAAACAGTGGTGCTCACAAACATCATTCCCCCTAGTTATCTTTAAAATAAATATGCATAATGAAATTTAGAACAATTTTAACTATAGCATTTGCTACCTGAGTTTATTGTCAGAGTCAAAAGACTTTAAACAGGTGACAAAGTAACATGTTAGATAACTAACACTGTATGACTGGCAGGGTTTCTTTACCCACAAAATATCTGAGTTATACAAGTGCAAAAACAACAAGGAATCTGGTGGCACCTTAGAGACTAACAGATTTATTTGGGCATAAGCTTTGGTGGGTAAAAAACCCACTTCTTCAGATGCAACATTGTCCCAATCAAAGGCCTATTAATGTTACTCTCCACTAAATCAAAAGCACAGAGAGAAAAGTAAACCAAAATCTGGTTTAAAAAACTATTGTTGCTAAAACGTCACACTTAGCAGTCTGGAGAAAATCTTTACAGTTAACCCTTGTTAAAAACGGGGAGCGTGAAGAAAACTGCAGATAAGCCTCAAGCGGCGCTCGCTGTTACTGCTACATAATCCGTGAAAAAAACCGAGACCTACCTTCCCGCAGGGCCCTGCCCAGGAAGAAGGCATATTCCCAACTCATCAATAATGCGCTCCCCTCCCTTTGGAAGCTGCTGCAGGCATTTTAAAGCCATCACCAAAAACCACTATGCAAACGACCTTCTATGTCTGCTTGCTTCTTCCAGCTCCGGGGAAGCCACAACTATCGGGATTTGGACAACGAAGAACAACAAACGGGCATTAATGCCCGCGCTGACGACGGGTGGGAAGGGGAGACGCAGCCAGGTGCTCCTGACTTCCCAGTCTCCTCCGAACGTTAGTCACCGCGCCGCAGAACGCTCGCGAACACAACGTTCCATTTCCAGCTCCCAACGCTCCATTTAAAGATACAGGCTCCTCCACGCTGCCAAGAGACGCCTTTGCAGGGGAACAAACAAGCACTGGGATTCTCCCCTCTGCAGGCAGACACGCACACCCCTACACCCGGCCTGCCTCCCTCCCTGGAGACCCCCGCCACATCAGCCACTCTGCAGCAGTTATTCGGTTGGAATAGACCGTTGGTACCTTGCTGGGAATCGCGCTAAAAGATTTTTATCTTCTTTAAAAAACATCCTCCTCCCCTCCCCCCCCACTCAGTGACAACAGTGACAAAATGGCAGACCTGAATGCTGGCAGTCATGTTACACACACACACAGCGAGCCCTGAATGCGCCCTCACTGCTTCAGCCACTTAATCGTTATGATTCTACATCCACGACCTGCCCTGTAACAAAACATTAAACTTTTCTCCCCCCCCCCCCAAATAATCACCATTATTAGGAAACTGCAGATCTATATAAGCGTCTCATTTTATAGTTTGTTACAAATACTAACATTTAAAGCAACTCCCCACACACACACACACTCCCTCCAGAATGTAACAAACAAGGAATGTTTGCTAACTGCATCAGTGGTGGCTTTAAGAATTCCCTCCTTTATTGTATTCGCACGGATCCTAAAGAATAAATCGCCTTGGTTTCATACCCCAGCCTTTTTCTCCTTTGCAGCTCGATGGAAAAAAACATGGCGTCTCGTCCTACTTCAGGTTTACTGTGGTGCTGCCAACGCGATGATACAAAGTTGGGAATGATTTCATGGGGTGGAGGGAGGGAAGGAGGGAGGAATATTTCATCTCCCCGGCAGAGATGTAGGGACGGAGGCCCCTCATTAGGAAGCTCCTCCGTTTGCTCTTTGTCCCCTTTGCACAGCTCTCACAAACAACAAGCCCTCGTGTGCTGAGCTAGCTGGCACATACACACACACACACACACACACACAGTGCCACACAAGGGAGCACTGGCAGCCCCGCTCATGCAGCAACCTGCACACACACCCACCCCACTTTTTATTAATAGGTGTTGCTGCTCAAGACACTAGCCAGCTCAATACAACGGAAACACCCTCCTCATGTTGCATCCCCAATACTTTTTTCAGTTTAAAAAGAAGGTTACGTAAATCTGCCCAGCTTTGTCCGTCAGACATTTTACTAGCGATAGAAACCCGTGGGGGCAGCTCCCCGCTGCCCCGGAGACGTACACTTTTTGATTTCTGGAGAGGTATGTCTTCATTCGGTCCTATCTACGCCCAGCGCCTTCCAACCAAAGCAGCCTAGAAGTCTGGATGAGGGAGGCGAATCGTTTGGAGAACACCTCCCCTTCCCCCCAAATATCAAACTATATTAGCATTTAAGCCATTACATAATGACCTCTTCTGCCTTGGCTTCTAAAAAATCCTTGGCCAGATTGGGGGGTGATCATTTTTGGGGGGGAGGGTTCCCCCCAGAGACTGGCTATTTACTCCATGTGTTACACTAAAGTTCCCTAGACGCCCAGGCTGGGAAAAGGCGCTTGCAACGATCCCATACACCGATGATTACATAGAAGAGACGAGACCGGTCACCTTTGCGCAGCACAAAACACCAAATTCCCGTCATAGGAGATCTAACACATACACGCACAAACACAGAGGCAACCTTAATTTCTCCTTGGGTGCATCTGGCAAGAGGTTAGGGGTCTTCCCAAGTTGGGTTTCCCCCACCCCTCTCGCCTTTCTGTTGCAATCGCTGCAGGATTAGTAAGAGACAAACAGAAAAACGAGGAGAGGTAACTAGGTTTTCTCGTGTTCGCATAATTTGTACCCAACCAGCCATGGACTATTTTTGTCCTGACAAACTTTCTTGTTCTCGTTTATTCAGTCAGACGCTGAACAACAACCTAAGTCCAGCCCCGAGGAAAAAAAAACATCCAGTCTTTTTGTGTGTGTGGATGGAGAGGGGGTGGAGAGTGGATTTATTTTGGCTTTTTTTTTTTAATGAAAAGCTTGCGATACTGTCAGCTGGATCAGATTTTAAAAACCCGTGAACATTTGTTTTAAAATCCTATTTTTTGTCTTCTCAGCATCTGGAGAGGGAGAGAGAGAGAAAGGGCGCGTTCATGAGGACTACAAAGTTACAAATATGGCTCCCCAGTCTCTCTTGCCTGATCACTGCAAAGAAATGAAGACGCACTTTAAACTAAACCATTTTCAACTCACTCACAGTCCCTCCCTGCCCAACACCCAGTACAAATATTTGCAAACTAAACCAGCCAGAGAGAACCACCAACTTATTTTCATTTAATGCACTGCAAGCCCCTTTAATGCATTTCACACCAGCAGACTCAGGAGCAGCTTATAGTTTTCCCCTAGACCACAACGCGTGCGCCTTTGGGCACCCCAAATTGTGTGCACAGACACATACACACACCGGTAGGCACCTCAAGGGCAACAGCGGCTTCAGCAGCAGCTGGCACGGGCGTTACCTATTACAACTGCACCCCTAAATTTTGTAATAATTTTAATACACCCCCCAAAATGTGGGATGGATTTTTTTTGCATTGCTTACATCTGAGGGCGTCCTGTTCCGCAGCTCTAAGTGGATCCTTTTCTTCATGTCCATGTCCCTGGTTAGCAGGAGTCTCTCGCTTTGCTCAGCTCCTCTTTTGTATTGACACCAGTGGAGACCCCCCCCCAAAGCCAGCGCGGTGAGGGACTTTGAGGGCTCAACCAGCTCCGCTTGGAATCCCAAGCCCCAGCACCGCAGCTAACACTAACCTGATAACAGCGGAGGCGGGCACTCTCGGGGGCTCCGCTGTGATTGACACCTCGATCGGCCAACCGCGACGGCGCAGCTGGCCGCCGGAGCCAATGGGGCGGGCAAGGGGCGGCGGGAGCCAATAGGGGAGCGGCGGAGCCGGCCAGGGGACAGCCCGAGTCCGAGCGAAGGATCACTCGGTGCTGGTGGCTGATGGGGAAGGAGCGGCGGCGGCGGCGGCGGCGGCTCCATGGTGGGGACGGGGGCGCAGCGCTCTCCCCCGGGCCTGGGGGAGGTGCCGTGGG
>NC_133777.1:82818153-82889334 GCF_003597395.2 Chelonoidis abingdonii
GGGGGTGGGGGGTGGCGCGGGAGGGAGAAAGAGTGGGGAAAGGGTGGCGGTTGGAGGTCAAACCCTATCAGAGGGGTGTTGGGTATGGAGACCAGCAGGGAATGAGGCGGGGGGTGCTACTCACTGGATGTATGGGCTGCAGCCCTGGCATGGTCAAGCTCAGCTCTCTATCCCCCTAGCTTGGTGGGGAACTCTGCAGAGGAGCAGAGTCTTGGTGCTGCCAGAGACCTAAAAGGGCCTTTTTCTTTGGTTCCCCTAGCCAGCAAGAATGCATGTGCCTACTGCATCAACTTTAGATAGGCTGCCCCAGCCCATCCTCATGCTGCCCAAGATGCCTCTTATTTTTCTCTCATCCCTACTGCCCCGGCTTTCTCCATACCACCCCATACACTGAGCCAAGGCAGGGACACCTGCTAAACACAAAGGTACTATAGTTCAGGCATGTGGCTCCCACATACATCTACCTGGATGGGACTCTTGTCTGTGCAAGCCACAGAAGCTGCTCGTTCTGAAGGCAGCGTTGGTGACTGAGGTGTCAGACACTGAAAAAACACATAGGGAAAGAACATGTTTGTAAATCAAACATCCCAAAAGGGGCAGTGTTCTCTTCGGACAGCTCTGGGTCACTGGAGACAGTCTAGTCTTACAAATGAAGGATTGTCACAAGGAAGACCTTGCAGTCTTATTTCAGAATGCTTTGTTGATTATAGTATGTCCTGTTGTCAGATTCAGAGGTGGAGGAGGTCTTAGGGTGCCAATAAAGTATTTCTTTACCTTTTGCCAGGCACATTTTTTAAATGAAGTCCTAAGTATATGTTGGCAAGGCTAACTGTCTGCGTCAAATATTGGCTTCACTAGTATTTAGCTTGTGAAACCCACACTCACTTGCCTCTGCATATGAATGGACTTATCAGGGACAGGGGCCATTTTCACTTGGATCAGCATGCAGGACTCAGTCTGGCACTTCATGCCTCAATCACCTGGTGAGATTCTAGCTTGCCCATTGGTTAAGCACTTTTTACCATTCATTGAGACTTGAAGCTTCAGTAGAGTCTTGTTTTATTTCCCTCCCCTCCCCCTCCCTGAGGTAGGAAGAAGCCCTATTCCCACGGGCTAGTTTTAAAAGTTCAGCACCAACAATAATGACAGTCTAGTGGTGTTGCCATCTGTTGCCTGGCTGAAGGCTGTTTCAGCCTCAATTTTTGTAGCTTGGAGATGATTTTGTGTTGATCAAAGCAAAAGTGTGCTGAGCTTCAGGGCAAGGATGGTCTGTAATAACCACCACATAATGACTTTTAGAGATTATCAGTGCACCTGCTAAATGAGTTGCTTGGCTCTCCTAACTGAAGGAAAACTGCAGCAAGACCCAGTTAGAGGGGACTAGTCTTTCATCAAAGCTCAGGAGGGTTGTTTTTATTCCTGCGCTTCATAGGCTCAGAAATAATACGTATTTAACTAGATTGACCTGAAAAAGATCTGGGGAGGGCCACGTGTTTAAAGTATAACTTTAAATGAAACAAAACAAATTTGTAGTTTAATAAAATTGTCTTGAGATGGTCAGAACTATTTTTCCCCTCTTTTTAGAGTTTATGTAATGATAATATCAAAGACTAAAAGCCTCTAGTCCTGATTTTTTTTTTTTTCTGTTTTATGACTTGATCCGACCTTGGAAAAGTCATTTTATTTACCTTTATAGCATAGTTTCCACAATAACTAAAGTTATGTACATTTAAAAAAGAAAAAAAAGAGAATTTTAGGTTTATTGGATGAAGGATACATGAATTTTATTTTAAAAGTGGCCAAATAGTCCCTTCAGACATTGTGAACAAAACTGTCTCTTAGTTTGGGACTTTGTGCAAAGTCTTGTCCTGCAGTGAATTTTAATCGCTCAATTATACGTCTCTGTAAAGCAGCGTTGCTCATGGAAATAAAATATTTTAGAACCTTAATTAGAGCTGTACCATATAAAATTTTTTTGAAAGAGTACAAATATGTTTTCTTTTACCTTTCACAAAAGCTATGATGAAAATTGCTTTGTAAAAGCTAGGTGCTATTACTTCCAGGTGATAAAATCACATAAAGTACAAACTTCCTTTCTGTACATTTGAATAAAGTTTTCAAATGTTTAAAATCAACAAGAAAAAATTAACTGCTATGTAAGTGTGATCACACAAAAATTTAGTGAGAAACAAATGAAATTCCTTGAGGGTTTTTTCCCCCCACCCTTCCTCCTATTACAAGGATTTCATATGTTCTGAAAAGCAGAGCACAGAGTTTAATTTTTGACAGTTTCTCCCAGCATAGAACAAGGGCCCAAACCTGAAAAAAAGCACACTTTCACAACTGTTAATGCATTTCAGATAACAGTAGAAGATCTAGCTTTGTAAACAGAAGCTGAATTTTGATGTCATGCCTCAGTATGGTCACTGAAAGGTTTTTATTAGTTTTAAAACAGAAGAAGAAACCAAAGTAAAATCATTAAAAATATTATAGCCTTAATTCACTTAAATAATTAAGGACTCAATTGTGTGGTCTTTTAAATAGTAAAACACTTCAACTGAAGCAAAATTTAACCCTAATTGAGTTATTTCCTTGTGCATTTTTGAATATACCTGTTATATGTTGTGTTTTTATTTTAATCGATTCAGAGATATTACTCACTGGTGAAGTTTATGGGATTCTATCTTGCAGGGTTTTTAGAGAAACTAAGAAACATAAATGACCAGAGTCTTCATCTTGTAATGGCAGGAAATTGATCTTGTGATCTCTGGGTAATCTTTTGGAAGGTGAAAATACTCCAAAGGTCCTACTAGTATGTTCTTGTTTTCCAGCCCCAAATACAGCAAGCAGTTAGTACCGTGGATATGAGTAAGAATCACAGCAATTAAACATCTAACCCTGTGCTATTGCTGGAGTCCATGTAATTGTCCATTTATTCTGTTTTTTTCCCCATTAATCTTAGAGGAACCTACTAGTAGAGTCCTAGCAGAGAAAACCAAACACTTAGTAGCCTGATAAAAGATCTCCAGATAATTCGCACGTACCTAGCACAAACCATAGCATCCAGTGAGCTTTGCAAAATGAAGTTTTAATTCACAACATATGTAGGAGATAGGTCAATCTAATTTTATTGATAAAACTTTTCTGTGCCTTGATTTACTCAGGTGTATTCCTCATTATACAGTGAGTCAATGACAAAGCTGAGAACAGATCTTGAGAAGCCTGATTTCTAGTCCCATGCTGCAAACACCAAAATGCACTCTCCATGAACGTTTTATAATTCCAAAAAGTATCTGGTTTTTCAGTTACTGCTCTGACCAAATAGAAACTTACCCAAGTCTGTGTGGTGCTTGTGTAGACACAGGCTTGTGCTCCTCATTTTACTAGCTAAACACCTCAGTAGCTTTGGCCAATTAGCTATCTTAACCGGAGTTTGTCTATTTCTAAAGGAAAAGTATACAGTACAGGACTGGGAATCTGGAGTACTGCGTTCCAAAGTCACCAGGCGGTTTGCCTGAGGGTCTGCCTGTACAAATGTTTCAGTACACAATTAGTCTTAATCTGTTCAGTTGGACTTCTCATGTCAATAAAGTCATGTTGGTGCTTGAGCATTTGCTGGCTTGAGCTCTTGGTGCAAAATTTCTTGTTTATGATATTTCCTCTGGTGACCAACTAGTATCTTATTGGTCTCTGCGACAATTGAACAGTGCATTTCCTTCTTCACTTCACTGCTAACATCTTTTCTTCATTCACTGGTAGTGCATGTAGGTATAGTAATTGGAATAAAAATAATCCCCTTTCTGAGCCAAACCCCGTATCGTTAAACAGATGCTATACCTGAGATTTGTATAAAGGGATTGTTAAGGGAAATAAGCAAAGTGAGAGAAATTTTTATGGGAAATTGTGATAAACATTTTTGACAAACTCTACAATTATATTTTTAAAATTCTTGATATGATCAATATGGGAAATATACAGACATCTTGGACTTAAGTTCCAGTGCTTAAAATCATTTAAAAAACATTGGATTGTTAGATAGTTGTACTAATAACTAGTCACTAGTTAGGTTACATCTAGAGCCAAAGTTCAGGGATATTCTGATCTGACATTATTTAGCTGAAATTGTGTATTTTAATTTGTTCTATGCGGGTTAGATTATTCCAAAACAATATGAAATATAATTGTTTTTCTAGTGCACAAACTTTCAGGACTTAATAATATATGGTAGATATTGCACATAACTAATTTCCACTGACTTCAGTGGAAGTTGTTTGCAAATACTGGTTGCATTATCAGACTCCCAGTATTCAAAATGACTATTTTTTAATTATTTTACTTCTATTCTTGATTCTGGCACAGGCTTTCTGTGCTCTTGGGAGAGTCAACTTCTACGTGCCTCAATTTCCCCCTTTTGTGAAATGGGGGAAATCTACATGAGAGGAGAGTTGGAAGGCTGAATTCAGTAATGTATGCAAAGCACTTTGAGATCCTTGGAAGGCTGCTTATAAATGCCAAATATTAAATATAGCATCATAATAAGTAGTATTTCTCTTTAATGAGAGGAGGTAGCTTGGTAAGTGCTATTTGGAGTGTCACTGATGGTGATCAGGAGTGTTTCCTGTGAAAATGATGCACTACAAGCTAGGTATGTGCTTGGCATGGCTAAACTGCTACCATTGCTACAATGCTATTTATACTTGCGCTAATTCAGTGGTACTCAGACTGAGGCTTGTGAGTTGCAAGTGACTCTTTAATGTGTCGTCTGTGGCTCTTTGCAGCACATGATATTAAAACATGATTTAATTAGTAACCAGTCAGGATGATTTTACTAGAGAGAGAGAGAGAGAGAGAGAGAGAAACTGAATTCACACTATTGTGGCTCTTGGGTAATGGTCACTAATTTGGCTCCTGAACCACTGAGGTCTGAGTAGTACTGTCTTAGCTCATAGCATAGATGTAGATCAGATCATCATTTTCCTCTTTGGCATTGTTTTTAGTAATATGTGTGCAACTGAGTGTGTACATGCCTATATGCAGTGTAGTATCTTATGGTGCAATTAAAAGGTGGTGAAAGACATACCTAAACCCCTCTGGACAAGGGTGGCAGGATTAAAGAAACTCCCCTAACCTCATTTGCATAAAAAAGATGGGATGGGGAGGCATCTCCCTTAGCATACAGAATGGAGAACAGAGATTCCAAGGCAAGAACTGCACTGAACTCTGGGACCAGAACAGCAGGAAAGTACTGCATGATGGAGATCTCTGCTCCACCTGTTAATGAATCCATGTCTGCACACCCCTAACTCAGTAGTTATCAGACCAATTCTAGTAATAAATTCTTTATTGGTATCCAAAATACTGAAGCTGCCTAATTGCATTGTGAGCTCCCTGGAAGGAACCCCTCCCATAACCAAGAATGAGCAGTTTCTATTGTCTAGCCTGAACAGAAGAGCTTTGGTATACTCCCTTGAGCCATCAATTTACCCATAAACAAATCTAGTTTTCTGTCTTGAATCATTGTTCTTTCCCTACAAAACCCCCTACCCATGCTCAAGTAAGTGCTCTGATGCCTGGATCCAAAATCTACATCAATTCCACTGGGACTTACCTTCTCCTGACTGATCGTGCTGGGGGCTCTGCCTTACTCCAGCACTCCGGACCCTCAGCTAACATCACCTCCTGGGAACTCTGATGGATTCAAGCTTCATGGAGTGGTGAGGATCTAACTCTCTCTCTGTCTCTCGGTAAAGCCTTCTGACCCTGACTTGTGTGATCAGTTTTAGTTTTCTAAACCTGACTTTTATAATCAAATGTAAGTTAGATTTAATATAACTGTTTTGTTTGTTTGGCTCCCCATGTATGATTATTACCTGGTAATAAATAACTTTCATGGTTAAGCCGGTTACTTCTCTCTCTCTCTCTCTCTGTAGCAACGCTCCTTGTACCTTGTGTGTTCACCTGACTTTGGAGCTAGAAGAACCCAGCTCTCAGAAACCTAGGTCCTGCAGGATAGCTCCACTGGGAGGGGACTTGCAGTAGCGAGGACTAAAACTCCGTATGAGAACACAAGTGACACAAGCAGTACATTGATAGAATTACAGAACCCCTCTCCCCCAAAGAGTAACCCTAATAAATGAGTGTACTCCAAGATAATGGGCAAATCTGGTAACACTTGTGAGCACGTGGTTTATAAGTGCAATGTATTCTGATGGTGTTTGGGTACCTGTGCCTCCATCAATGGATGTTCAGCTGTGGGGGATTAACATTCATTTTTCTTCGAGACATGAATTCTATGCTGAGCTCTGTGTGGAGCCTGAGTGCTTTCTTTATACCATGTCAAACCAGGAGTAAGGACTATGCCCTGACTCCAGTGTTTGAATGCTGTTTGGCATGCCTTGCATAATAGTATCTCAGCCTCTGGCCAAGAGAAGAGCCCTCTTTTCTGTTAACTGTTTCTCATTTATGCTGGTCTGGACACACAGTACATAGAAGGCATAAAACTATAGTGTAATTATATGTACTACTCAGAATTTATTACTGCTTTCATTGTAGTGCACAACTTATGCTACTTCTGGCCACAGTACATGATGTGAGTGAATTGATTTCTGTGGCAAGAGACTGTGTTTTTAGTGTAGACTGGACCTTGTCTTTTCATTTGTACAATATCTCAAACACACTAATAGTGCTTAGAAAATACATAACCTCAGGAGAGCAAGGGAAGGAATCAAATACCACCAATTTTTTTCCAGTCTGCTAAAGCAATCAACCAATATCTCATAAATCCCAATAGTCTTGTGTTTCAGTTTTTAAACTAAGCCTGAGAGTTCTTTTTTATATACTTAAATATATGGCAGTCTTTCCTGCAGAAGCTGATTATTCTAAATAAATTATAGTATGTGTATTACAGATTTTACTTAGCAGATGTAAGACAGAGTGGGCTTTTTTGTTCAAAACTCTTTAAGAGTATTCCTTAGCTTTATGCTTTGAAGGGTCTTTGGCAGTCAAGCCCTTCTTAACTATTAGATGGGAAATATCCAAGCGAATTGTTCTGAAGTGATCACAGATGAGTGTTTTCTGTAGCCGTGATCACAGATAATTCATGTAATTACTATAAACACATTTCTGTAGAAAGATTAACGAATAATTAAATAGCTTCTTGGTTAGTCAATAGAAGTCCTAGTTTTCACCACATCAAGCATGTATTTTTGTAGCTAGCGTCTGATCATACCATTCAGGCCATTGCTTTACCAGTAGTCCCCCCTCTTACTAAGTTGTCACTCCCCAGGATCCACCTGTTTCTTTATAAAACATTAAAGATTGCAATGGTGAAAGAGTAGGAAATAGTTTAACTGCTATATTTAAATTAAGAGCTGCACCAGACCTGGCCACAATAACAGATATCAAACCTGCAGACATATCTCCACTACTATGGTGATTAATACCCCCACCCCATAACATATCTTTCAAGATCGATGGGTCTTACACGTTCCTGTGACAACATGTGGTGTACCTCATCAAGTGCCCCAACAAAAACTATACCCTTGAATGAACTCATACAGAAAAATGATAAAATATAAAAACATCCTATCTATCACCCATGGATGAATACTTTTCACAATACTAACTCCATATCTGACTTCTCAATCCTTCCCCTGAAGCCTACACAACAGCTTCAAAAGGCAAGCTGGGAACTTAAATTCATAACTGCTGGACACTAAAAATCCTGAACTTAGAGACACTGCTTTTCATTACAATTTATAACACGCTCTGCTGTCTACTAACCTTCCTTGTCCTGCAAGAGTGTTAAGTGCCCATTTAATTTTAAGTGGTCTACCATTTGTGAGCCCCTTCTGCTTAACAATCTGTCCCACATTGTATTTAGCTGTGACACTGGGGTTACCTTCTCCAGACTTGAGGAAGAGCTCTGTGAAGCTTGCGAGCTTGTCCCTTTCAGCAACAGAAGTTACTCCAAAAAAAGATATTACCTCACCCACCTTGTGTGAGTCTCAGATTTATATATATAATATTTTACGCAATTCCTTTTTTATTGCTAAGATTAAATGAAAAAAACTTAATAGATTTTTAAGGACTACTGCAATCATCTAGGCTGACCTGTGGAACCCAAGCCATGTAACCTTTCTGGTAGTTTCTGCATCAAGTCCATAACTTTCTTCTTCAAGCAGTGTCCCTAAGGACTCTTCACTTGAGGTTTGCATGCATCTCGTGTACCTTCAGTCAGAGATTTTTGAGCAGCAGTCTTCATTTGGTCTGGGCATGTGCCCTAGCCTTCTTGATGTTCCATACCGAGGGTATATAAGGCTGTGACAGATGGACTGTCCTAAATTCCTTCTCAACCACCTCTCCCTGAGACAAAGCACTTTGTAGTGCTTGCCTGCAGAGTTACTCATCTTAGCTAGTCTTTAGTACTTAATTTTAAGTGTATTTTACTTTTATTTTTTATAGTTTGTGTAGTAAGTGTTTAGTTTTTGAGGGTTCTTTCTCCTTTTGGCTGGGGTTTTGTCTGTTATGCACCCTCACCTCCATAGAGAGGGGCTGTCTCCTGAGAAGCCTACTTTTTCTTTGGGAATGTCTAAGTAACCAGGCTTCAAACATAGCCTCCCGTGCTGGGAATCCTTTCCGGTTAGTGATGGCTGCTAGCATTGTATCTGCTGCTTCGGGGATATGCACATCCATTTGAAGTGTAAGACCTGTGCAAGCTTCAAGAGTCACTTCAGAAGGGATGGAGAGAGAAAACTTCAGCTTTTTGTGATGGAGTGCTCACTTTGTCCTGCTTCAGATCCAGGCCCAGAGACCCACCTGGAACATCGGCCTCTGAACGACCATATCATTCTGTCAGTGTCTGCAGCTCTTTTACCTTCTAGGTCATGGAGAGACACTTTCAAGTGACATCAGGAAAGTCTCTTGCTAGATCTTCTCAGACACACCATATTCTTAAGATGCTTGCATAAAGGAGACACCACGCGCCTTAAAGGTTTCTCCAAGTGAAAGCCTTCATCAAAGTCACACAGTGCTGAAGCCCTTGGTACCACTGAAGGCTGAATGAGGTGCTTCTGAAACACTTGGTACCACCCTCATCTGCTGCTGCCTCTTCACTGCCAAGAGCATCAGTACAGCAAGAGGCAGAGCATCTCTTGGTACCGCATGCTTCAGTGTCTAGGATTCATCAAATGGCTGTGCAGATTCACGCAATACCACAGGACCTATATTTCTCCAATGAACCTGAATCATCTTTGCTGAGCTTAAGACTCCTGGTACCAAAACCTGATTTATCCCTAGTGTCTCACCTTTCACCCATATTGCCTGCCTCGGAAGTGATTTGGTCTGATATACAGCCAAATACTGCTCCTGGGTGCTCTGTTGGAATGCAAAGAAGAGAGTACTTCAGACTCTCTCTAATCTCAGTACAGGGCTACACTGATTGACTGCTGACCTTTGATTACTAAGCACCTGGAACATCAAAAGACACTTCCAGGCTTTTACTACCACGATCTGCCAACCATCCTCCCTGGTATGACTAGTATTGTCTGCCTCCCCTATCCCCCTACAATCCTCCCTAGTAGGCATACTCAGCTGTCTGCTGACAACAGTTTTTTAGGGTACCAACTACTCATGTGGACTGTACCAGACAGCACACTCCAGTTCTCTCTGTCCTACCACTTCATTCTTCTCTACAGGAAGGGACATTTGAAAAACAAGAAGGGAGCTGATGAGGGGACAATTCCACAGACTAATATAGCCCCATCTTCCCCACATGAGGCTGTCATGCCCCTACCAACTCACGTGGACAACTTCAAGCCATTTCAGGAGTTGATGAAAAGAGTGGCAGATGCTTTCAAGATTCCATTAGTAGTTCAAGTAGCATAAATTGCCTGATATTGTACGTACACCATCGTTAGCGTGGGTGGCCTTGCTTATAAATGAGGTGCTCTTGGAACCTGCCCAAGTGATCTGGCAGAGTCCTGCTACTGCTCCCCACTCCTGATAGCTAAAAGAGCAGATAAAATATATTATGTTCTACTAGGGGTTTGGAAGTCTTAGTTTTTTGTGCTGCCCCTAATTCCTTGCTCATGGATACCGTGAGTTAACATAGTAGGCAACAGCATTGAAAGGTATCCCCATGTGATAAAGACCAGAACCACTTAAACCTTTTTGGCCATAAAAGTTATTTATCCGCAACCCTGTAACACCAGATAGACGATTATCAGTTGATTCTGGCAAAATAAAACCACATCAGTTGCACAAAATGTCTTCGCTAATATGGCTGCTTGCTCCATTTCCATAGCTGTAACTAGGTGTAAAGTCTCATGACTCTAGTCCTCAGGATTTCCACAAGAAGTCCAAAGCACAGTAGAGGACCTTCCCTTTGTTGGTTTGAAATTGTTTAGTGACTCCACAAACAACTCTGCATTTTCTGAAGGACTCTTGAGTGACCCTTCTTTTGTTGGGCGTATATACACCTGTGAATAAAAAGAGATTTAGTCTGTCTCAGACAGCACAGAGATCAAGTCCATCCCAGTTATCTAGCTACTGTAGGTCGTTGGAGCCACATTTAAAAAAAAATCCAGGATGCAGAAGGGAGAGTTCACAATTATTCCTCCAACTCTGATGCAGCAGTCAGCTGCGAAGTGCGCATGTTGATGCTGTGGTCAAAGCCCATAAATATTCCCATGAACCAGATCTGATGTTTACAATCCTGCTCCTTCTGTCTGCCCACCTTTTGAGGATTGTCTCTCTCATTTTCACATTGCATGGGAGCAAGTTATCACTGCAGATGTATTTCGGAGGTTATAACATCAGGGTACTCCATATTGCCTTCTTACCCTCTTCCCCATTTTTTTTTCCAGAGATCCATTTCATGAACCTCTTCTGAACCAAGAAGTTTTATCCTTTTGCACTGGAGTTGTGGAACTACTTCCCACTCAATACAGATGAAGAAGATTTTAATCCAAGTACTTGGTTTCTAAAAAGAAGGGTGGGTGGAGACCAATTCCAGAATTAAGAATGTTAATTACTTTTGTCAAGGTACAGAAATTCAAGATGGTGACACTTGGAGCTATATTTCCACTCCTGGATTTGGGGAACTATTTTGTGACGCTCAACCTTCAAGAGGCGTACTTTCATGTCAGTACGCTCTTCTCCCAAAAGGTTCTAATGCTTGGCAAATCTCTCATTGACTTCAGACAGAGCAAAAGTGTGGGTCCCAGAGCAAAGGTTCTAGAAATGCAGCTCCAATGTAGTGTGTCATGATTATACATAAGAAAATCTCTCAAACTCTTTGTGCTTCATTATAAGAAGGGTGGTTATGAGCTATTACACTAATCTGAAACTACATGTCTGAGTATTGTTTGTACTTACATTTGGATTCTGCCTTAATTGCACCAAGTTTTGTATTCTGCATCTCTTCTTTGTCACTGGTACAGTTGGAATCGTTCTTTGCACAGAATGACCAGCAAGGATCAACTGAAACATCAGTTGTTCAAGTGGATCCCATTCATGATGCATGTGTGAGTCAGGAAACTTTAGTGTCTGTTGGGGCCCCACATGCACCCTGTATGTTCTCAGACCCCTGCTATCTGAGGGCATGAAACGGAGAAGAGTAGGGCTGGTCAAAATGTTCATATGATTTTTTAATCTAAAAGCTTTTGAAAAATGCTGGTTTCGCCAAAATGCATATTTTCTGAAAATTATATATTTTTTAAATAAAATTCCAAATGAGAAAAAATTCTTTTTTGTTTTTCTTTTTTTCTCTTCCGTTCCCCTTTTCAAGGAAGAGAAGTGGATAGAGGGAGGTCTTTTAAATGAATATTTTCAATAAAAGGTTTTATTTTTTTTTAAAAATCCAGTAAGTGAAAAATAATTCAATCTTGAAGCCTGCAGAGCAAAAATAATTCCCAACTCTTTTGTGAAATTCATTTTCCAGCTATCTCTAACGTGCAGACCCAAACACCTCCCTCTGCTTTCTGGCAGTGTGTCAGGATGCAATGGTCGTTTCTTTGAAATCGTTTTCTCAAAAAAACCCACAATGATTAGATTTTAGTTCTAGGAGTTGTTTAAATAGTTTCTACCCTGTTGTCCATTTTTTCTCTCATCGCCCAACCTTTTGGTTGATGTAAGATTTTGGGGTTTAAACCTTGCCTCTGTGATGACAGCCTGATGTCAGTCACTGACGACCTCACAAAGTGCAGCTTCTATTTTGGAAAAAGTCATGTCCCTAGAGATGTTTGCTGATCCTTTTCCAACAGGACTCGACTGAGCCAGGAACAACTGCTTGAAGCTCCATCTCCAGTAGCAATCATATTGTAAACAATTTTCACAAGACCTGCGTAAGGGAGTAATATTTCATCCATTTTATGGATAGGATATTGAGGGATGAGAGGTTGAATGGCTTGACGAAGCCATACAGAAGCCGGGGCAGAGAGGGGAATGAAGCCCAAGAAACTTAACTTTCTGCTCTGCTAGGTAAGAATGTTTCCCTCGATAATATTGAATCTTACAAATAAATTTGCATGCTAGCTGATTTTAGTTATTTTCTGAACATATGGTTTTATTTCCATTGACTATATTACCTGTCATCTCCCATCTGAATACTTGTTTATTAAGTAAATGCAGCCACTGTTTCAGGAGTTTGGGAAGGAAACAACTAAAGAGAGGAGCTACTTGTATAGACAAACTGAAATCCTGACTAACTAGTGCTAAAGCATGAAGATAATTTCTAGCTGAAGTAAGGGAATCCATGAAAAAAGTGCAAGCTGTAGCTGAGAGGTTGCTGTTAAAAACAGACTGAAGAATTCAAAACATAATGAAGAGTTGAAAAAAGGTGAAAAGAGAGTTGGTATCGAGAGAGAAATACAGGAGAAGCAATTCATTCTAGTTAGAATCTGACAAGGCAGGGATCCCAATGTGTCTGCAACATTAATGTCATAGTGATGGAAGCAGAATATTATCTAGGGAAGAGGTGGGAAAACTACGGCCTGTGGGCCATACCTGGCCCTCAGGATGGTCCTGTCCGGCCCTTGAGCTCCTGGCCAGGGAGGCTGGCCCCCAGCCCTTCCCCTGCTGTTCCCCCTCCCCCACAGTCTCAACTTGCCATGCCACTAGCGCTCTGGGCAGCGGGACTGTGGGCTCCTGCCGGGCTGCCTGGCTGTGAGAGCTGCTGGCCTGCCCCAGTGCTATAGACTGTGCAGTGGCGTGGCTGGCTCCGTCCGGGTGGTATGGTTGCCTGTCCTGGTGATCTGAGTGGCATGGTAAGGGAGCGGGGAGTAGGGGGGTTGGATAAGGGGCGGGGGGCAGACGGAGTTAAGTGGTATGTAAGTCTTTTGCTAGACTTCAGCACAGGGGTGAATTTCATAAGACCATTGTGAGCTCCATTTTCTTATTCTTCTGTTTCCTTAGGGCAAGTCTGCTGGGTTAGCAAAGTGGTAACAGCGTGTACCCTACTAAATTTGATACAGAGCCAGTCTTTATTCTGGAGTGGTTGGTCTTGCAACATCCATACCCAAAAGATTCTCTTGGTAAATAATTTCAGACACAGGGATTTAATGCAGCACTCAATTGTAGTACTGTTCAAGTCAAAACTGTCGTCATCTTCAATGAGTGTGGTTGGGCCCTTCATCTAGACCAAAGTCATGTGTATGATTTGTGCAGCAGGTTTTAAGAAAATCCAGTTTCTGACATATATCTGGGTTACAAAGCCAAAATAAAATGTTCACAACAAAAATGTATTTATGTAATGATCTGAAGAGAAGTCCCAAGAGGATGTCTTGCAGTTAAAAAGCAAAACTGTCTTTAGCTTTAAAAATGAGGATGGACTTGGCTCCAGCATTCAACTGGAAGCCGATTCAACCATCACGCAGCAAATTATTGAAAGCTCTTGTTGCCATTATTTCGATAGAGTGTTTAGTGCATCCCACCTAATCAGCAGAAGAAGTAGGCACATGATGAAAGAAGCTATATCTTGCTAATACAGAGGGCTTTGTAACTGAATAAGCAAACTTGCAAAAGAATCAATACAAGATTTTATTGGAAGCCAATGAAAGAGCTTTAAAACAGGGGCAACGTGCTGAAACAACTTAGAGCTGCGGCAGTTCCATCCTGTTAGTACTGTAGCCTGTGAATAAAGATATGAAATAATCAGGCTTTGAAGCAACAATAGTATTAACCAGCAGTTGAACCTGCTGAATGGGGGTATCCATCTGGCAGTTTCAAAGATGCCAGTCTGAAGCTCTCGTGACAGAGGCAAGACACTTACAAATATACACAAAGTCTGTGTAACACCCAGGCTTTCTACAAAGGACGTGGTGAAAGGGAATTATTGAAACTGTTGCCAGAGAAGGAGCAAATACCTAGGAGTGGCTGACAGTTTGGTTTGCCTTAATTCAGTATCCGAGTTTTGTCATTTGCAAGACTGATCATCGTGAAGGAGGTTGGTCAGGACTGGCACAGCACTGTGGTAGATCTGTGTCAAACTGGGATAACTCACAACAGTGGAAATTTAGGTTCTACTGCTGAATGATAAACCTCAAAGGGAACATAAAGACACTGAAGAGTAAGTGTCTCAGAATGGCTCACTGAGGCATGAAAGTACACAAGCCAAATGGCTGGCATCCAAACTCTCCAAACTCAGCAGCATCACAGATTGTTGTGACAGGTCAGAGTCAAGGAATGGCAAGGCTGTGCCCAGCAGAGCCGCACAATGGCTTGTTATCAAATTAAAAGAATTCCAGGGTGGGCATTGCCACGGGATTGTAGAAAGGTCCAAACAGACAGAGACCTTCACTCTATTAAATCATTAACCATGGCAAGTACAGTTATTCTGCTGTAGTCCGATCCCTGGAAAATGAAAAGGAGGAATATTATTATGTCTTCTCCCTTTAGACCTGACAAAACCAGAACCGAGAATTGAATTTTGGGTGTTAAATACAGAATTTTAAATATTCAAAAAGGCTTTGTCACTTGCTAAGCCTAAAGAAAATATAACCAAAAAAGAAAGACATATCAACAAGTTGATCTGACTCTTCATATGTATTTCCTAACATAAACATAGTACTTTACTTGCGATTTTCCCCCAATAAAGATCCTTTGAGCCCGTTTCAATTTAAATTTATATTAGTGAAAGTCTGACTACTTTTACTTCAAAGAAATGCTATGACAAAATTTAGGAAACTGACCAAGTCAAATCCCTTTTACAGACCGTTCACAGCATGCCTTCACTTATACAGCATGCAAATAAGACACCAGCATTGCACAATCACAATTTGAAATTCATTGCTTACCTAGCTACAAATTGGGCTTAATTAGGCATGCAAAACACATTGTTGCACACATAATAATGATACAGAGTTTTGATAAGTTAGCCCTTTGTGTTTATACTATCAGTTTCTGGATCAGACTTTTTAGATAAAAGCTGTTCAGAATATCTGCATTTACTCAGCATTCAGTATGCACTCTGAGCGAAACTTAATACGCAAACTGTTACACTGTAGTGTCTGCTTGGATATAAGCTAGGGAAATGTTCAGAGGCTCAAAAATATCCTTGCTTCTTTTTTGCTGCATTGCTCTGACTTTGAAAATTCTTAGAGGTTGTAACATCTTGTGTATATTTAAAAGCCAAACAATAAAAAGGGAATTGAATGAAACACATTCCCCATCCATTCCTCTGTAGTCTATGAATATCACATTAGACATTCTGGAAATAAGCTGTAATAACGTTTTGATCTGATATCTTCATTATAGACAATTTTCCTGTTTTTACTGAACTTGTTAAAATATCTTCTCTCTCAGTTCTTGTTATACATATTTGGCTTCTTTACATCTTAATTATGGGACTGAAGGTCTAAAACTAAAATAATGGAAATATACATCGGCCAAACTGGACAGTCTCTACAGAAAAGGATAAATGGACACAAATCAGATATTAGGAACGGCAATATACAGAAACCTGTAGGAGAACACTTCAACCTCCCTGGCCACACTATAGCAGACCTTAAGGTGGCCATCCTGCAGCAAAAAAACTTCAGGACCAGACTTCAAAGAGAAACTGCTGAGCTTCAATTCATCTGCAAATTTGACACCATCAGCTCAGGATTGAACAAAGACTGTGAATGGCTTGCCAACTACAGAACCAGTTTCTCCTCCCTTGGTTTTCACACCTCAACTGCTAGAACAGGGCCTCATCCTCCCTGATTGAACTAACCTCGTTATCTCTAGCTTGCTTGCTAGCATATATATACCTGCCCCTGGAAATTTCCACTACATTCATCTGACGAAGTGGGTATTCACCCACGAAAGCTCATGCTCCAAAACGTCTGTTAGTCTATAAGGTGCCACAGGATTCTCTGCTGCATATAAAGAATGGATGTTCATAATTTATTAAAATACAGTCTTAAAAGTTCTTCTGGTGGTTTCTTTAATTCTAGAAATCATGCAAAGTTAGGGGAAATAAGTGGAGCTGCAGTTTCAAACACTGCTTCTGAAATTGCCCACAGAAATGTTGCATTCATCCTCCTCTTTAAACACCTAACTGCCTTTGAAAATCTGGCCCTCTGTGTTTGAAACAGAACCATTCATTTTTTCCTCTTCCCCCCTCTAAACATATAATAATCCTAGCAGAGTAAACAGACTGTGTACAGGGGTGCTCTAAAAGTGTTGGGAGACGTAACGCTCCCTTACAGGCGATGAAGTGCCATCTGCTACAGCCTCTAGGCTATGGTGGTTTCCATGGCTGATGCTCCATGGGGAGGGTCTTACTAGTTCTGGTTCCACTCTGTTCAGGGCCTTCTGCATGTATTATTGGGGCTGGGAGATGCCATCGTTTGCCCCCGAGTCACTATAGGACTCCAGATTTCTTTGTAACTAAGTAACAGTTTATTTGGGTTGGAATCAGATTGATGATGGTTGTACTACCACCTGATCTAAGTTATTTCATGCTTGTTAGCTCCATAGCAACATTTGGCTTTTGATATTGTCACAGCAATTATTGCTGGATTTCTACAGTTAACTATATTTAGGGTTGGCTATATTTTTTAATGTCAGTTAATATTGCTGTTTATTTTTAAGCATTTTTTTATTTTTATCTATTTTAAATGTTCACGGTTGTGCAAAATTTTGGGGTTTAAGCATTTGTTATTTTAAATGTTACAGTTATAAAATGGGCGAGAGGGGGAGTAGACAATAATGACAGTAGACTCAGATTCAAAAAGTTGAAGCTTTATAACTATTAAAACACATCACAGATCAAAATATACAAAGTAAAAAACCTTACATTAAACTTCAAAAAATTCTCAAAAAATATTTTTCTTACTTTGCCTATCTGTACCTTTTGATTAGTTATCAAGAGAGTAGTTATCAGTAGTTCACACTCATGCTGGAAGGACGTAACAAGTGGGGTCCTGCAGGGATCAGTTCTGGAGCCAGTTCTGTTCAAAATCTTCATCGATGATTTAGATAATGGCATACAGAGTACACTTATAAAGTTTGCTGACGATTCCAAGCTGGGAGGGGTTGCAAGTGTTTTGGAGGATATGATTAAAATTCAAAATTAACTGGACAAGCTGGAGAAATGGTATGAAATTCAATAAGGACAAATGCAAAGTGCTCCACTTAGGAAGGAACAATCAGTTGCACACATACAAAAAGAGAAATGACTGCCTAGGAAGGAGCACTGCGGAAAGGGAACTGGGGGTCATAGTGGACCACAAGCTAAATAGGAGTCAACAATGTAACACTGTTGCAAAAAATGTGAACATCATTCTGGGATGTATTAGCAGGAGCATTGTAAGTGAGTCACAAGAAGTAATTCTTCCATTCTACTCAGTGCTGATTAGGCCTCAGCTGGAGTATTGTGTCCAGTTCTGGGCATCACATTTCAGGAAGGATGTGGACAAATTGGAGAGAGTCCAGAGAAGAGCAACCAAAATGATTAAAGGTCTAGAAAACATGAGCTATAAGGGAAGATTGAAAAAAATGGGTTTGTTTAGTCTGGAAAAGAGAAGACTGAGAGGGGACATAGCAGTTTTCAAGTACATAAAAGGTTGTTACAAGGAGGAGGGAGAAAAATTGTTTTTCTTAACCTCTGAAGATAGGACAAGAAGCAATGGGCTTAAATTGCAGCAAGGGCAGTTTAGGTTGGACATTAGGAAAAACTTCCTAACTGTCAGGGCAGTTAAGCACTGGAATAAATGGCCTGGGGAGACTGTGGAATCTCCATCACTGGAGATTTTTAAGAGGAGGTTAGAGAAACACCTGTAAGAGATGGTCTAGATAATACTTAGTCCTGCCATGAGTGTAGGGGATTGGACTAGATGACCTCTTGAGGTCCCTTCCAGTCCTATAATTCTGATTACCAACTCGGAAATATTTTCTGTCAATTTGGGTGTGTACAGTGAAATCAACACTTACTGATTTTAAAAATCAAGTCATTCCAAGCTTAACTATATTTCAGAGGATGTTCTGCATCTGTATAGTACCTGCCCTTGTGGACTTCAGAGTTGCTAAAGGTTGTCATTTGAGTGTAAAGATAATATCTTATCATTAGGTATGCATTTTATAAGTTAAAAAGATAGTAATTCTGACATATTGGAATGGTAGTCATTACCTAGATGTGGGTTACAGAAGCTAGCTGGTTGGTCCTACCAAGTGGAGACTTTGGTCACCAGTAAGTATTGAGTTTCCACAAGAACCAGCGACCCATCCTTTTTGGTTTACTCTTGGCTTCAGTTGTTTTAATTCTTCACCTTCCTTTTAGGAATGCCCACAGTAAATCTGTAGCCAGCTTCTGCATCTCTGAGCCAAAGCCTGGGAGCAGGTTTAGAGATTTGTAAAACTAAGATTAATAGGATAAATGTCAGCAAAGGAAAATGTAGCCTGAATATCAGGAAAACTGTCATATGAGTGTGGCCTCTTCAACCATCCATGAGTTACAGAGATTTAATAGTCCATTTAATGCTTAATATATTTAAAACTAAAAACATCAACATGGTAGGGAACATGCTGTATTGGCAGGGGGATGGAATAGGGGCCAATCCAAATCCCACTAAAGTCAACAGAAAAGTTTCCCCTTGATGAATAAATTGAGATGGTTCCACTGCATTCAGGACCTTCTGTATGTATTATTGGGTGTGGGAGGTCTGCAAGTCACTGTGGGACTCTCCACATATCTTCACAATTAAGTAGCAGTTTATTTGGGTTGGAATCAGATTGATGTGGGTGGTACTACCACTTGATGGAAGTTATTTCATGCTTGTTAGCTCTATGGTGACATTTGGCTGTTGATATTCGAGATGGGGGGGAAAAATCTGGTTTCTATGGTTCTGTGATAATATGGCAACAGACTCTCACTAGTTGTTTTTTTATTTTTTTTATTTTTTTTGCTAAAGGATTAAATATGTACTTGTTTGCTTTTTGATATGACCTTTCTATCAAGGCAACAGATTGAAAATTAAATGTGTATCTAGTCAGTGCCGAACTTTCAAATAACAACCACAAAACCATACGGCTTGTTTTCCTTTCTCTCTTATTTACTTTACTTTGTTTCAAGGTAAAGCATATGTGACTTGGCTGTCAGTGCAGCTGTAACTTAGCAATGAAATAAAATCAGTGCCTAATATTTTTTATATATAGTCAGACCTTCCACAAAACAATAAAAATCACCTTTTCTTTGTATAGAGGAATGTGACTGTGTATTGACTGTAGCTTGTATTATTAAATGACAATAACTTGTGCCCAATGTGATGAGGGAGATCATTGCTTGTATATGACATCGTTACTATTAGCCTTAAGATGATGATTCCAATATTATAGATCCCTGTTTTCATGGTCATATAATTCCATGTCTTTGATTTTGGAACTCCCTCCCTCTGGTTTGCTGGAGCCCAGATTTAGTCATTTTCCGGGCAGGCTTCAAAACAAATCTTCTCTCAGGCCACTGGGCTGAGCTTTGGGTGATTATACTGAGCAGACCTTTTGTATTACTTCGTGTCTTAACCTATAGCGTAGGTGTCCAGAGCACAGGATGGTGCCTTTGGCTATATTTTATTATACACTTAAAGAAGTAAAAATAATAAAAAATATTTGGTGTAATGACTCAGAGTGGGAGGGTTGTTTTTTTTTGTTTTTTGTTTTTTACCAAATCTTGGTTGATGGAAGAGTACTTCACCTGTTTTTGAATAATCAGAATATTTAAAAAACAATCTTTATAGCACTTTCACAGCTTTTTGGAACTCATTTCTTCATTTTAGCAAATCATTCGTGGCAGATGAGTTGTTCCTCATCAGAACTTATTAATTTGTCTATTTTGTCTATTTTCAAATGTTTTATTATTAGAAACTCCCAAGGTATCATTTTCTTTGGCTATTTCTTGAAAAGGGAAGAAATAGGTTTGCAATGTTTCTCTTCCATATGATGGATAAAAAAGGCCTAAAGGTAAGCTTAGAAAGAAATCACCTGGTTTTATTCCACTGAAATATTAAAACTGTAAAGTCTTGAATTTCCTTGTTTCTACTGGAAGTCTTCTTTTTCGGCCCTTAATTGAAGGGGCAAGGATTTTGAAGTCTCAGCTAGATCTGTGCCAGTAACTCTTCCTGTCTCATGAAAATGTTAAAGATTATCAAAGTGTTCCTAATCTTTATCAGGAAAAAGTCAACCTTTTGCAAGAGTGAGAGATAGACACATACACCCAGAATAGCCAATAGCCTGGTGATTAGGATATTCACCAGGGAAACCCATGTTCAGACCAGGGACTTGAACCTGGATCTCCCACATCCCAGTTGATTGGTGTAACCACCAAGCTATAAGTCAGCCTTAAGTTTTCTTTTTGGCTCAATAATTGGTTAATTATTTTTAAGAAGTGGCAATAGACAGAGTATCAGAGGGATAGCCGTGTTAGTCTGGATCTGTAAAAGCAGCAAAGAATCCCGTGGCACCTTATAGACTAACAGACGTTTTGGAAAATGAGCTTTCGTGGGTGAATGCCCACTTCATCGGATGCATGTAGTGGAAATTTCCAGGGGCAGGTGTGTGTGTGTGTGTGTGTGTGTATATATCATATATATACTACACACAAAACAAGAAGCAAGCTAGAGATAATGAGGTAGTTCAATCAGGAGATGGCCCTGTTCTATGCAGCTGAGGTGTAAAAACCAAGGAGGAGAAACTGGTTTGTAGTTGCAGTCATCACAGTCTTGTTTAATCCTGAGCTGATGGTGTCAAATTTTGCAGATGAAACTGAAGCTCAGCAGTTTCTCTTGTGAAGTCTGGTCCTGAAGTTTTTTTTGCTGCAGTAATGGCAGGGAGCAGGACTCCTGGTTCTTCTCCTTGGCTCTGGGGGGGCAAGTGGGTCGGTGATTTGGAACGAGGGCACTGGACCCAGGATGCCCTGGGTTTGGTCTTGGCTGGGAGAGGGAGTCCACAGTGCCACTGGGGAACCACGGGAGAGAACCCAGGAGTCTGGCTCCAGCCGGCCCTGCTCTGGCCGCCACTCCCCTCCCAGAGCTGGATAGAGCCCAGGACGTGGCTCCAGTTCCCCACCACCAACCCACTGGCCCACAGGACCTTCTCCCATTTCTACTCTGCTTTGTCTTCCATTCCAAAGGTTCCCTAGGCTGTTCCTGGCCGCTGAACTGCAGCCACCTCTGGGGTGGGGGAGCCAGGGAACAGCCTGTCAAACTCCTACCTGCCATGGCGCCACAGCATGTGGTACCCTAACCCATCCAACATATCTGTCAATCTATCCAACCACACACCTCAGCCCAGAAGAAAATCTGTGCCCTATCTCGGAACTCTCTTTCTGCCCTGCACCCCCACAACATGATACTTCTGTGGCGATCTGGAAGCCACTTGCGCGTCGAGCGACTCAAAGAATACTTCAGGACAACACGAACAGTGCACTGATACACAGTTACCCTCCTACCAAACAGCACAGGAAGAAGAACTCTACATGGGACTCTCCTGAGGGTTGAAATGACAGGACCTGGCTATACATTGAATGCTTCCGCCGACGGCAACAGCAGCAATTGTGGAAACAACATGTGCCTCATAACCTAAGTCGTAAGCAGAACGCAATGCCATCCACTACCTCAAAACCACCCTGACATTATAATCTAAGAGACTGATAAAGGAGGTGCTGTTGTCATCATGAACAGGTCTGACTACACTAAAAGGCCGCCAGACAACTCTCCAATACCAATCTACAGGCCACTTCCTCAGATCCCACTAAGGAATACACTAAGAAACTGTCCATCTACTTAAGACACTCCGTACACAACACCGGAACACATCAACGTACCTAACAGCCCTGACAGGTTATTCTATCTATCTACCCAAGAGTCACAAACCCGGAAATCCGGATGCCACCATCTCTCGGGGCATTGCACTCTCACTGAAGGATGTCTGGATATGTTGACTCTCTCAGTTAGACCCTATGCCACCAGCCATCCCAGCTATCTCCGTGACACAACTGATTTCCTGAGGAAACTACAATGCATTGGTGACCTTCCAGGAAACACCATCTAGCCCCAGTTGTTAGAGGTCTCAACAACAAACATCCCCCCACACATGGAATAACAAGCTGTCAGGAACAAGTATCCTGATGATGTCACAGCACAACTGGTTGCTGAGCTCTGTGCTTTACCTCACACACAACTATTTCAAATTTTGATGACAATATATTTCCAGATCAGTGGCACTGCTATGGGCACCGCATGGCCCCACAATCACCCAAATATTTTATGGCCGACCTGGAACAACGCGTTCTCAGCTCTCGTCCCACGCCCCTTCTCTACCTACGCTACATTGATGACATCTTCATCAATCTGGACCATAGAAGGAGACTCTAGAAAAATTCCAACCACAATTCAACAGCTTCCACCCCACCATCAACCTCGGTCTGGACCAATCTACACGGGAGTCCACTTCCTAGACACACACGTGCAAATAAGGTGATGGTCACATTAACACCACCCTATCGAAAGCCTACCGACCACTATGCCTACCTTCCTGTCTCCAGCTTCCATCCCACGGGCACACCACACGATCCATTGTCTACAGCCAAGCACTGAGGACAACGCATCTGCTCTAACCCCTCAGACAGAGACCAACACTACAAAATCTTCACCAAGCATTCTCAAAACTACAATACCCGCATGAAGGACATAAGGAAACAGAATCAACAGAGCCAGACGTGTACCCAGAAGCCTCCTACTGCAAGACAAACCCAAGAAGAAACCAACAGGATCTCACTGGCCATCACATCAGTCCCAGCTAAACCCTCCAACGCATCATCAGGGATCTACCAACCCATCGCGGGACAATGCATCCAACACTTTCACAGGCCTTGGTGGCAGGCCAGTCTTGCCCACAGACAACCTGCCAACCTGAAGCATATTCTCACCATTAACTACCCATTCCACCATACGTAAGTACTTACTTAGGAACCAATCCATACAACAACCTACTGCATGCAACTCTGCCACCATATTACACCAGCGACACGCATCACCAGGACCTAACCAGATCACCACACCATCACCGGTTCATCTCACCTGCAGTCCACCAATGTAATATACCAATCTTGCCGCAGATGCCCTCTACTGCACAAGGTCGGCCAACTGGACAGTCTCTACGGAAACGATAAATGGACACAAATCAGATATTAGGAACGGTCAATATACAAAAACCTGTAGGAGAAACAGTTCAGCCTCCCTGCCACACCAAGAGCAGATCTTAGTCGTGGCCATCCTGCAGCAAAAAAACTTCAGACCAGACTCAAAAGTAACTGCTGGAGCTTCAGTTCATCTGCAAATTTGACACCATCAGCTCAGGATTAAACAAAGACTGTGAATGGCTTGCCAACTACAGAACCAGTTTCTCCTCCCTTGGTTTTCACACCTCAACTTCTAGAACAGGGCCTCATCCTCCCTGATTGAACTGACCTCGTTATCTTTAGCTTGCTTCTTGCTTGTAAATATATACCTGCCCCTGGAAATTTCCACTACGTGCCTCCGACGAAGTGGGCATTCACCCACGAAAGCTTGTGCTCCAAAACATCTGTTAGTCTATAAGGTGCCACAGGATTCTTTGCTGAATTGACAGAAGTTTATCCCAGAATAGCCCATAGCCTACTGCTTTGGGATCTCACCTCAGATGTGGGCGACCCAGGTTCAAAGAAGAGTAGGGACTTGAACTTGTGTCTTCCACATCCCAGGTACCTTAATCCCTGAGCTACTGGAGTAGGTAGGGGCATATGCTCTCTCTCACAGAAAGTTTGGTGGAAATGGATACATTCCCATGACAGGTTTCACTTTTGACAAATTAGCCTTTTCTGACCAAAAAAAGTTGTTGAAAAATGCCCGACTAGCATTAGTCTCAACAAGGAAAATTTTACTCCCAAGTAGTTTAGTTAACAAACACAAACAAAACCCAAAGAATTTGAAACCATCTGAATAAAAATCACTTCCACTTAACCAAGTTTTCCGTTCCATGGTACCTCTGATATCACCTCAGTCTCCAGTCACCGATAGTATTCAAGATCTGAGTTGCTAATGTAAGATGTCAGAAACAAGCAGGAAAAAGGTTTCTTTTAAACAAAGTAACTCCACTTGTTGTATCATTATGTAACTACTAGGAAGAGGCAAAAAAGGGTAAAAAACATTTTTTTTCATTGTAGGTACCTTTAATACACGTAGGAAACCCTTTGAGTCTTTCCCTTGAACAACTTTACTTCATTCAGAAGTTTCTCAGAGTCAGTTTGCTCCATCTCAATTTAGCTTCAAATGTTTGCTTACCTGTTCTTCCATGTGTGCAGTCCAAAGGGTATTCAAGGTTACAAAATATTTAAGGGTCACATCTTGCGAGGTGCTAAGCACCTGCAACTCCGCTCAGTGACTCGCAAAGTCAGCCCTAAATGTTCACATTTGAACTATTTACCATGTCTGTTTGTGTAAGGTTTTAGTTTAAAAATAAGACCACTGAATGGTTCCATTTAACATTAATTATTGGCAATTTACAAGGAAATACTGAGGCCAAGTGTATATTTTGTCATCCTTAGGGTTTGTTTGTACACAGTGTTTGTACCTATATAACTTTCTGTTTAGAAAACAGTATGGTTATTTGATTAGCTATCCTGATAAAAACACCTTTGTACTGGTATAACTGCATGTACCTAGGGTGCTGCATGGATTTAACTATATCTGTTTCTAAATCAATGTAGTTAAATCAGAACAAAAACTGTGTGTAGACAAGCCCTTACTAAGACTAATTCTATAGAACAGCAGAGTTGCATAGTGCTCTGCACATTCCCTACTGTGAAGAGATTTCAGCTGAGGGCAAACAGAAGAGATGACTAGAAATGTAGGGCTGGAAGGGATCTCAAGAGCCCTCTGCGCTGTGGCAGCACCAAGCAGACCTAGATCATTCCTGACTGGTGTTTGTCTAACTTGTTCCTAAATACCTCCAGTGATGAGGATTCCACAGCCTCCCTTGGAAGCCTACTCCAGAGCTACAGTTAGAAAGCTTTTCCTAATATTCAGCCTAAATCTCCCTTGCTTTAGACTAAGCCAGTTACTACTTGTCCTAGCTTCAGTGCACCTGGAGAACAATTGATCACCGCTTTCTTTAAACAGCCCTTAACATATTTGGTTGTCTTTTCTCAAGACTAAACGTTCAGTTTTTTTTAATAACCTTTCTTCATGAGTCAGCTTTTCTAAACTTTACATCTTTTTTTAGCTTTTCTCTGGACATCTTTCCTAAAGTTTGTCACGCAGAACTGGAGACAGCTGAGGCGTCACTGATGCTGAGTATAGTGGGACAATTACCTCCTATGTCTTACATATTGTCTCGGTTTCACAGCAGTTGTGCTCTCTCTCGGCTCTCTACGGTTCATGAGAGGAACCCCCTTCAGCGTAACAGTCCTTTACGGGGGTCCACTCTCTCTTGAGGGTTAAGCCGCAGGCCCCTCCGCCTCCTGGAAGGGCACCACTCTGAGCCTTAAGCATGCCTGTCTCTTGCTGTGGGCCCCCTCACTCTGGACCCCGGGGGCCTCCACTCCCAGTGGGAATAATGCAACCCCAGTCTTTAGACTGCAGTAACTCTGAGCCAGCATAAAACAGAAGGGTTTATTGAGCATCTGAACACGGCCTAGGAGGCTCTTGGGGCCCTCAGGCTTAGCATCCCTCAACACAATACATCTAGGTCTCTCTCGCATCCAGGTGGGCTCTGGTCTCTCCCCAGTACAGCCGCCCCCTCCTTCCAGCTGACCATCCTATATCATCTCCCCCCACAGCTCCTCCCCCATCCTTTTGTCTTTGGTCCCAGGTAAACATGCCACCTGGATCTCCTCTTCTTGGTCAGGTCACCGGGGTCCTCTCTCCTCAGACTATTGTCCTCACACTGGCCAGAACCGGCTCTTGGTCACCAGGTCACCGATCGCTACAGTACCCAATCTCCAGGCTGTTGTCTGGGGTCCTGACTGCTAGGCAAGGTCACACCTGGTCCTCTGCAACAACAAACTCCCTCTCCCACCACCTCGTTAAACACACAGCACACAGGGAAAAATTAGACCCACACCATATTCATGCCAAGCACTAAGAAAATCCCCCATTTTGTCACACATTATTACACTTCTGTTAATATATCCCAGAACGATATTAGCATTTTTCACCACCGCATTATATTGTTGCCTCAGATTAAATTTTTGATCCACAACAATTTCCAGATTCTTTTCAACAGTACTACCACCTAATCAGTTTTATTCCCTATTTTGTAGTTGTGCATTTTGATTTTTCCTTCCTATGTGTAGCACTTTGCATGTGTTTTACTGAATTTTGTCTTGTTGATTTCAGACCAATTCTCTAATTTGTCAGGGTCATTTTGAATTCTAATCCTGTCCTCCAAAGTGCTAGCAACCCCTTCCAGCCTAGTGTCATCCACAAATTTTATAAGTATACTTTCCACTCCATAATCCAAGTCATTAATGAAAACACTGAATAGTACCAAACTCAGGACTGACCCTTCAGGGACCCCACTATGTAAGTCCTCCCAGTTTGACAACAAACTACTGATAGCTACTTTGAGTATGGTCTTTAAACCAGTTATGCACCTTCCTTACAGTAATTTCATCTAGATCATATTTGCTTATGCGAATGTCCTATAGAACTCTCTGTCAAAAGCCTTACTAAAATCAAAATATATCATGTCTACAGCTTCCCTCCTAGCCACTAGACCAGTGTTGCCCAAACTTGGGACGCCGCTTGTGTAAGGAAAGCCTCTGGCGGGCCGGGCCAGTTTGTTTACCTGCCCTGTGCACAGGTCCAGCCGATCGTGGCTCCAGCTGGCCACGGTTCGCTGCTCCAGGCCAATGGGAGCTGCTGGAAGTGGCACAGGCTGAGGGACGTATTGGCTGCCACTTTCAGAAGCTCTCATTGGCTTGGAGCAGCAAACTGCGGCCACTGAGAGCCATGATCGGCCGAACCTGCGGACGTGGCAGGTAAACAAACCACCCTGGCCTGCCAGGGGCTTTCCCTACGCAAGCGGCGTCCCAAGTTTGAGAAACACTGCACTAGACCATTTGAAAGATGCAAAATAGGTTGGTTTGGCATGATTTGTTCTTGAGAAATCAAGATAGTTTGCTGTTGTGCCTTTAATATTGTCTCTCTGAATAACTGCCAGCTCTCTTGAATTCCTTATTGCTTTAGATTTTCTTCCTAGGGGACTTTACGTACCTGTTCTGAGTTTGGCCTGCTTTTTTTTGAAATCCATTGTCCTTATTCTGGTGCTCTCACTCCTTCCTTTCCTTCAAATCATGAAATCTTTCTTGATCACTTTCACCCAAATTACCTTCAAATTCTTAACCAATTCCTCACTGTTGGTCAGAATCAAGACTAAAATGGCTGCCTCCTGGTTACAACTTCTACTTTCTGAAACAAGATGTTGTCCCCAACATATCCCAAGAACTTATTGGAGATTTTATTCACCATATTACTTCCTCAGATACTTAAAGCCCCCCATTACTACATAAGTCTTGTGTTTTGGATATTTCTGTTGTCTGTTTTAGAAATGCCTCATTCACTTCCTCCTCTTGAGATCTGCAGTAGACCCCTACCATGATGTCATCCCTGTTTTTTCCCTCTTTTTATCTTCACCCAGAGACGGGTATAGGTTTCTGACTTATGCAAAATTTGAGTTACGCAAGGCATTCCGGAACAGAACACTTGTGTAAGTCAAGGAGCATCTGTACCTCCTCTCTTTCCCCCCGCCTGCCCTTCCTGAACAAGCTATACTCATCTATACCAATAGTCTAGTAATGAGATTTATCCCACCAAGTCTCTGTGATACCAATTAAGTCATAATTTAGCTTAGGTATTTGTTCTTCCTGTTTGTTCCCGATACTCTCTGGATTTTTTTATACACATCTAAGATGTTCAGCAGAGTCCTCCAGTTTTTCCTCTGACTGCTCCTGTGACCCTATTGTAATTTTTCACCCCTCCCCCCCAAAATCTAGCCCTCTCTTAAGATCACTCTTTTTATACTGATCTGTGGGCTTTTGTCACCTGCACGCTTTGAATCTAGTTTAAAGCCCTCCTCACTAGATTGGCCAGTCAGTGTGTGGAGCTGTTCTTCCCTTTCTTGGTCAAGTGGACCCCATCTCTTCCTAGCAGTTCTCCTTTCTGGAACAGCATTCTATGGTTGAGGAAGCCAAAGGCCTCCTGCCCACTCCATAAGGGCGGCCCTGGCAACCATCACCCTACATCTCCTCTTGGGCATCCCAGACCCTCTTCTTCAGCTGTTGGGGTCTGCTCCTCTTCTCCTGTTGCCAGTAGAATCATAGAATATCAGGGTTGGAAGGGACCTCAGGAGGTCATCTAGTCCAACCCTCTGCTCAAAGCAGGACCAATCCCCAACTAAATCATCCTAGCCAGGTCTTCATCAAGCCTGACTTTAAAAACCTCTATGGAAGAAATACAACATAATGGCTCTTGATCTTGATGAACAGGGGACCTGGGTAGGGGATGGAGCACAATCTATTGTCCAAGGTGGCCAGCAGCCACCTCCTCCCTGTACAGCAGCCCATTCTTCTTCCTCCACTGTAGTTTTCTCTAGTAGGCTAGCATCCTCCATCCCGGATGACTCCATATGCATCCTGTTGATGAAGTCCTTGTGCTCCTGGATGCTGTGCACTCAAGCCACTTCCTCTTGCACTTCTTTTACCTGCTTCCTGAAGAACTCCACTGACAGACACCTCTCACATCCCCTGATTCCCCCACCTGACTTTCTTTGGAAGGGACACCCAGACTGCATTCCCAACAAGTCATGACTAGGACCTGGGTAGAAGTATCTAGGGTCAGGATGCCTATCTGGCTAGGGCCCCCAGAGGTGCTGGCTGAGAAAGAGCTAGCAGAATTATTGGCAACATGCCATTTTCCTCCCATTGTGAGTTTTTCCTCATTAAAATACCTGTAATTTTAAAAAGCAAGCAAACAAAAAAATCCATACTACCTCCTTGCCTTCGTCTGCTGGCGAACTCAGCTGGCTAGCTATCTTAGTCTCCCAGCTGTCATTTTCAGGTCAAGAAAAGGACAAAACAGTTTAGGAAAAGAAAGGAGTAGAGAAGGTTTGGTTAGGAGAACAAGGGGTCATTGAAAAAGTTGGTCTTAAAAGAAGGTATCTGGCAGATAGGAATTAGGAAATTGTTCCAGTTGTGGGGGGTACCATGGAAAAAGATGAAAAGCCAACAGTGGGATATTGTGAAGAGTAGTTACCATAGTAGTTGTGGTTCTTTGAGATGACTGCCTGCATGGATCTACATTGGACATTGTGCTCCTCTTGAACACGTGAGCTTGGAATATTTGAACGGTGGAGTCTATTGGGGCAATGCTGTCCAAAAGTTCCAAGCTTGCTCAACCAAAGACATGCACCTCCCTTGCAGTGGAGATCTGCGCAGGCAATCATCTTGGAGAAGAATCTGATCTAACATTTGTGTGCCATGCCCATCACTGTGGTGTCTGAGCAGACAGCAGATAAAGATGAAGGAAGGAAAGAGGAGAAAGGTTTGAGATTCTTCACTGATTCTTCTTCACTGATTTGGATCATTCCTTTATAAAAATTTCTAACTTGAAAATGTCAATGGAATCCACTGACCTGTGTATTGGTGCCCTCTGGAGGGAAGCAGTATGCTACAAGAAGTATGCTACATCCCATCTTTGGATGGGGAAGAAGACAGGTCTTAAAAGACAAAGTCATATGGCATAACAAGTAGGCATGCTACCTATACACATACAGAGCAGAGCTCAACCTTGTTAAAAGAAAAATAGACCATCTGTGGAGCCTGATCCCTGAAGAAGGGAGGCTTTCTGTTGCAATGATGACCATCCCTCCTCCAGGGCTATTCTTACTCAGCATGGGAAAGTTAACACGATTATATGTGGTAGCCTATGGTATGCCACTTACGGCTGCTCTACACTAACACCGTAAGTTGATTAAGTTATGCTACTTAAGTTATGTAACTGAAGTCGACGTAACTTAGGTCAACTTACAGCTGTGTGTACACTGTGCTAGGTCGACTCCACCTCCTGGCACATGGATGAGAGAGCGCTTTCCTATCAATTTAGCATGTCTTTACTAGACCTGCTAAATCAACATTGCTGCATTGATTGCAGCAGAGCTGATTTAGTCGGTAGCGTAGACATGGCTTTACACTGAAAGTAATTGCAAATCAGTGCTCAGCTACTTCCATTTGTTTGACAGGGGAAGGATGGCCCAGGGCTTAGCTCACTAGCCCAGGATTTAGAAAATTCAATTCAATTCCCTGCTCTGCCATAGACTTCCTTTGTGACCTTGGCCAAGTCAGCTGCTCTGTGCCTTTTTTCTCTATCTGTAAAATGGGGATAATATACCTCTACCTCGGTATAACGCAACCTGATACAACACGAATTCGGATATAACGCGTTAAAGGAGTGCTACGGGGGGAGGAGCTGCGCACTCTGGTGGATCAAAGCAAATTCGATATATGCAGTTTCACCTATAATGCAGTAAGATTTTTTTGGCTCCCGAGGACAGCGTTATATCGAGGTAGAGGTGTAATATTTCCCTCCCCCATAGGGGTGTTGAGAGATTAAAGATTATTAGGTGCTGAGATACCATAGCGATGGGTGCCAGATAGGTGCCTAAGATAGATAGCTCTATTAACCAATCTATTTTACTCTGCTGCCATCTACCATTGGGAATAGTCTAGATAAGTCCATGGGAAGAGAAGCACTTGAAATTGCTGAAGTCAGATTAATCTCTAAATGTTGCTCATCTTTACGGGAATTCTCTCTCTCTCTTTTTCTAGACACATGTAGTTCCATTGACTTCAGTGGAACTACTAACATACATAAAACAGCTACATAGGTGTCTGCAGGATCAGGGCCTTAAACCAGTTAATGAGAACACAGTTTTAACCTATCCCTGGAATGATAACTTCTGGATATAATTAAACTGTCCAAAATTCTTTGTAAAAACAGAGCCTAAATTCCCTCTAAAGATTTACAATGGTTCTAACTTAAAATTAATTTTAATTCAGTAAACAAACAGCAGTGTTATCTTAGCCAAACTTCTATCTAATTAAATATTTACTGTCCTTATGTTTCTGGTGACTTAACCAGGAAGCTGGAAGTACTGATGCAAGCATCTCTAAAATGGCGTATCTTGTATTTTTACAGACTGACAATCCTGACCTTGGCTGGCTGACCCTCCACCTCCCACTCTTTCACTTTGTTCTGGCTACTCTCACCCTGGCAGTGTCACTGTAAGTCTTTGAACCCTGAAGCTCTCTTGGCTTGTATGGATTTCATTTCCAAAAATCTCTTGACAGGTGAAAATGTCTGTCTTTGAAGTTGTCTTGAGAGGCAGATTCCCCTTTGGTCTGCAGCTTCCCATATGAGACTCTGCCTTTATTCTGTTAATGGTTCTGTTTGGTTTATAAGCCTTTTGCCCCTGTTTTCCCTTAAAATATTCCTCATTAACAAAGGTGACTTTTAAAATTATTCTTATATTTTTTTTAAATTGATCATTCTTTGTAGACTGTCTCACAGTCCCTTGATCTTTTGATATTTAACTGAAAGGGAAGTCTTTAAAACCATTTTCTGACTCCCCCTAGAGGATTTCTTTCACAACCTGGAAATAACACTACAGTGTGAGAGAAACAGAGCATTCAGTCACTTTTTCTGCACAGCTGGGTCTCCGTGCAGATTATATCTTTTTCAGTATCCAGAGAATGCTTATTTCTGTCAGCTCCCAGTAATGACTCCCTGATTCTATTCCCTCTTTAAATATAAAAGCTTTTTGTCCATTTTTCCTCAGACTCCATAAGGGTCCAGTATTCTCTGCCAGTCCAAATAGTTCATCACTGCCCAAAAGTTTCCCATTCTTGTTATTCTACTGATCCCTGCAGATCAAGCTAGAAATCCTAATATCTTTCTGGTGGATCATCTCCACTTATAATATGCATGAACATTTGACTAACTGTTGTAAATAATCTCTCATCTTCTTAAGGATGTGATACATTTTTTCTCTTATCAAGGACCAGAAACTGTATTTGTTGGAGATGAATCAGTATCTTTACTATACACCACATAATGCTTTGGCCAATACAGAAATGTCTACTAGTAAAGTCACGAAAAGCGTTAACGCCCTTTCTAGACAACCATACCTAAATGGGGTTCTTGTTAGAAAGGGACTAACATAATCTCCATGTCCAGAGGGAATCTCAGAGGATCTGTTCTTTTTTACATATAATTTAAGTGCATGATTTGTGGCCCTGCTTAGGGTGACCAGATGTCTTGATTTTATAGGGACAGTCCTGATTTTTGGGTCTTTTTCTTATATAGGCTCCTATTACCCCCCACCCCCGTCCCGATTTTTCACTTTTGCTGTCTGGTCACCGTGGCCCTGCTTAACAATACAATACCACTCATTTGCCGTAAGAATGATCTGTTAAAGGAACATTGTTAGCTTAATATGAACAAAAAAGATCTGTCTTTTTTTTACTATCTCCTCTAAGTACAAAATGCACCCAAACTCTGCTCAGCAAACCATGGTGTGATAAGGTGGGTGAATCAAGGCTGAAAGAAAGCAGGACTAATGACTGTACTAGTCATTTTCTCCAGTTGAGGTTGGTGGCACCCATCCTTAGACCACTCTCTCTTTCCTAAAGGAAATGTTTTTATTGATTATGAGTAGCAATATTACAATAGTAGGTAGAGGCCCCAGTGTGGAGGCTCAGATTTTTAAAGGTCACAAGTGCCTAAATTCCTTTTGAAATGAGATTTAGACCCTGATTCAGTTGGTGCAACGCTGAGTACAACACCTGAATTCCTGTAAAAATTTGAGCCATGGTGAGAGACAGTCTTGCTTGCCTTATAAGCTCATATCTAAGTCCTACTGAAAGTCTAGAAAAACCATGTTCTTCTTCGAGTGCTTGCTCATATCGATTCCAATTAGGTGTGCACGCGCTGTGTGCACGCTTGTTGGAAGATTTTTACCCTAGCAACACTTGGTGGGTCGGCTGGATGCCCAGTATATACCCCTGCCGACCCAACGGCCCTTCAGTTCCTTCTTACCGCCCGTGTCGGTCCTTGGAACAGTGGTGCGCGGCTTAGCTGATCTCCACCTCCCTAGCTACTCGCAGTTCTTTCATTAATTCTTGTGTATATAGTTGTAAATTCTATAGTTATAGTTAGTTTAATTCATTCTTTGTTATAGTTAGTGTATATAGTTGATAGGGGTTTGGGGATTAGCCCCTTCCCTGCACCCGGTACCGGGCCCCATGCCCGGTTCACCGGGCTTCAAACCGTGCTCAACCTGCCACAGGCCGATGCCAATGGGAGAGCCCCATGACTCAGGGAATCCCACCTCTCGGATAAGTGCCAGATCTGTAAGGCCTTTAAGCCCAGGACGAAGAAGGAGCGGGACTTTTGTCTGAAACAGCTCCTGATGGAGGCAGCTCTTACTTCTCCGCCCTCGGCACTGAGCGCTGGACAGTCCCTATCAAGCAGAAGCATCTCTTCGGCACCGGATCGAGCAGGTACCGCTAAGGCCCCTCGGCACCGACCGTCGCCAGCACTGTCGTCTGCTCAGCGCCGGTCCCTCTCTCCGCGGGTTAAGAAGCATAAGACTCCTGTGGCTTCCGTGCCACCTGCAGCACAGTTGGAGCACCCGCCTAAGTCGGACCGCCCGGCACCGACACCTGCCATGACACCGACAGCTTCGGCACCATCGATTCCGGTCCCGCAAGGACCATCGAGTCTGGCGCCTGAAAGCTCCCCGGCGCACACCGTGGTTGAGCTCACAATTCCCTCCACACCGGAGACCTTTTCTACGGCGAGGAAGTTGATTGCCCTGATGGAGTCCGCGCTGCCTCAACCCCCGGCACCATCGGTGAGGGTCATTCAATCTATAGGCAAGCCTGCCCTGCTGGGGCCACCCTCTGTCGGCACCATCGAGAGGCACCAATCACGATCACAGTCCCATCGGCACTCTTGGTCCCGTCGCCGATCCTGGTCCCGACGCCACTCGCAGTCCCGGCACCGCTCTCCATCTCAGTACCGGTCGCACTCGCGGCACCGCTCAGCGTCCCATTCGCCGGCCCGCTACTCTCGGCACTGATCCAGTTCCCAGTACCGTTCCCGGCAGCGCACCCCTCATAGCCGTTGTAGACATCGAGCTTCCAGATCCCGGTCGACCTGCCAGCACCGTTCCGGTCACAGGTCCCAGTCTCATTCCCTGTACCGGTACCGCTCTTCAGTGCCACACAGGGAAAGGTTGTTTAGAGATCGAGACCCTTCCCAGGGGTTTTCAGCGCCTCCTTGGCCATCTCGTCGCACATCTGTGTCTTTTCACGTGGACAGTGCTTCCTATGCACAGGACCATGACTCAGATGTGCCCGGCCGTGTCTTTCAGGAGACCCAGACCCAGGAACAGGGACCCCATCGTGGTCATTCTGGACACCTTGGGCATACCATCAAGCCCAAGGTGTGCCTCCAATGCCATCCTGCTCCGCACCATTGGAACAGCGGGTGCCGGAGGCAACGGTCAGCCGCCCCCCTCCCGTGGGTACAGAGGAGGCTCTCATTCACCCGGCAGTGTCTCAAGTTCCACCCGAGACTGACGTTGCTCAAGAACAGGAGCCCACGCAGGACCCTCTTGTCCCTGGCCTTTCCTCTTCCTCCTCTCCAGATGAAGCAGTGGCAGGGACATCCTCCTCGGGCCCTCCTCCAATTGACCTGCGGGCACATCAGGACCTCCTGAGGCGGGTGGCCCTGAATATGAATCTTCAGGTGGAGGAAGTCCCGGAGATAGAGGACCCGGTGGTGGATATCCTGTCAGCTGACACCCCCACAAGAGTGGCCTTGCTGTTTATCCGTACGATACAAGCAAACGCCGATACCATCTGGCAATCTCCAGCATCTATTACGCCCACGGCCAGGGGAGTTGAGCGGAAGTACATGGTACCTTCTAAGGGGTATGAGTACCTGTATGTGCACACTCCTCCTTGCTCCCTTGTCGTGCAATCAATGACAGGGAATGCCATGGCCAACAAGCTCCTGTTCCAAAATCAAAGGAGGCTAGGCGCATGGACTTACTGGGCTGCAAGGTATACTCTACTGGAGACCTCCAACTCAGGGTGGCAAACCAGCAAGCCCTGCTCAGCCAGTACAATTACAACACCTGGACGGCGGCGGAGAAATTCAAGGAGTTCATTCCCCAAGACTCCCGCCCAGAGTTCGCTGCCCTTTTGGAGGAAGGGAAGAAGGTGGCAAGAACTTCTCTTCAGGCCTCCCTGGACGCAGCTGACTCCGCAGTCAGGACCCTGGCTTCAGGTGTTGCCATGAGGCAGATATCACGGCTTCAGGTCTCAGGCCTTCCACCTGAGTTACAAACCACCATACAGGACCTGCCCTTTAACGGTCAAGGCCTATTCTCTGAAAAGACTGACCCCAGGCTGCAGAGCCTTAAGGACAACAGGGTCATCATGTGCTCCCTCGGGATGCACACCCCGGTGATTCAGCGCAGATCCTTCCATCTCCAGCCTCCAGCCCTTATCCCCTACCTAGACCGAGACAGGACTTCGGCAGAGGACACGGCTGAGGCAATCGTAGACAGCGGTCTGGACCCCAAGGGGGCCAGAATCAAGGTCCCTCCAAACCAGCTATGGGGCCGAAGCCAAACTTTTGAAGGTGCGCCCAAGGACGGCGTACCAGTTCCTTTCCAGGATCCTTTACCTCCCTTTTCCAACTGCCTCTCCTTTTTCCTCCCTGCGTGGTCCCAGCTAACTTCAGATCACTGGGTCCTACGCACAGTGGAACTTGGGTACCACCTCCAGTTTATTTTGCCCCCTCCGTTCCACTCCCCACCCTCATCCCTCTTCAGGGACCCCTCTCACTCCTCTTACAAGAGTTGCGCACGCTTCTTACCATGGGAGCCATAGAGGAAGTACCAGAAGACGAAAGGGGGAAGGGGTTCTACTCCCACTATTTCCTAATCCCCAAGGCGAACGGAGGTCTCAGACCTATCCGAGACCTGTGAGAACTCTACAAATTCATGATAAAGTTGAAGTTCCGCATGGTATCCCTGGGGACCATCATCCCATCCTTGGATCCCAGAGACTGGTATGCTGCCCTCGACATGAAGGACGCATATTTTCACATCGCCATTTATCCTCCACATAGGAGGTATCTCTGATTTGTAGCCAACCGTCAGCAATTCCAATTTACGGTCCTACCGTTTGGCCTCTCTACAGCACCGAGAGTATTCACAAAATGCATGGCTGTAGTCGCCGCCTCCCTCCACCACCGCCAGATACACGTCTTTCCGTATCTGGATGATTGGCTCATCAGAGGGACCTCTGAGACACAAGTCACCCATCATGTAGGCATCGTCAAGGACCTATTCATACGTCTAGGCCTGATAATCAGTACAGAGAAATCTACTCTGGTTCCCACACAGAGGATAGACTTCACTGGGGCCATCCTGGACTCCAATCTCACCAGAGCCTGCTTACCACTGACTCGGTTTCAGGCGATGGTAACAATTATCCAAGGCCTACAAAACTTCCCAATGACTTTGGCTCGCACTTGTCTTGGTCTGTTGGGTCACATGGCTGCCTGCACGTTCATGACCAAACACGTCAGGCTATGCCTCTGTACCCTCCAATCTTGGCTCAACTCGGTATACCACCTGGGCAGAGACGCCATAGACATGATAGTCACCATTCCCCCAAGCATCCTAGGCTCCCTTGACTGGTGGCTGATGCCCTCCCTGGTGTGTGCATGGATGCCGTTCCATCCACCCCAGCCTTCCATGGCCCTGACGACGGACGCCTCATCTCTCAGCTGGGGTGCCCACCTTGGACATCTTCGCACTCAAGGCCTTTGGTCATCTCAGGAGCTGGCCTTACACATCAATGTCCGAGAGCTGAGAGCAGTCCGCCTTGTGTGCCAGGCATTTCAACAGCACTTACAAGGCCGCTGTGTCTCAATGTTCACAGACAACACAACGGCCATGTATTACATAAACAAGCAGGGAGGGGCACGGTCCTCCCCCCTTTGTCAGGAAGCCATCCAGCTTTGGGACTTCTGTATAGCCCACTCGATAGACCTGGTAGCGTCTTTTCTCCCAGGCGTTCGGAACACTCTGGCGGATCGACTCAGCAGATCCTTCCTGTCTCACGAGTGGTCGATTCGTCCAGAAATTATTTATTCCATTTTCCGGATGTGGGGCTTTCCCCGTATAGACCTCTTCGCTTCCTGTGAGAACAGGAAATGCCAGATGTTCTGCTCCTTCCAAGGCCTCTCCCCGGGCTCGATCTCGGACACTTTCCTGATGCCATGGACGAGCCAACTGCTTTACGCCTTTCTATCGTTCCCGCTGGTTCACAGGGTCCTGATAAAGTTCCGCAGGGACAGAGCTCACTTGATCATGATCGCTCCAGTGTGGCCCAGGCAGCACTGGTACACCATGCTGCTCGACCTGTCGATAGCCAAGCCAATTACCCTGCCTCTTTGCCCAGACCTCATAACTCAGGACCACAGCAGACTTCGCCACCCAGACCTGCAGTCCCTTCACCTCACAGCATGGCTGCTGCGTGGTTAAGCCAGTCCGAGTTACGTTGCTCTGCCTCAGTACAACAAGTACTCTTGGGTAGCAGGAAACCTTCCACTTGGTCAATGTATCTGGCCAAGTGGAAGCGTTTCTCCTGCTGGAGCTAAATGCAGAATGTCACTCCCACCGAGGCCTCGATGCCCACCATCTTGGACTACCTCTGGTCTCTCAAACAGCAGGGCCTAGCAATATCATCACTGAGGGTGCACTTGGCGGCCATCTCTACCTTCCACCCAGGGGAGAGTGGCCGCTCCGTGTTCTCGCACCCTATGGTTTCTAGGTTCCTCAAGGGCTTGGAGTGCCTGTACCCCCAGGTACGATGCCCCGCCCCAACCTGGGACCTCAACCTGGTTCTAACCAGTCTCATGTCTGCCCCATTCGAGCCATTAGCAACCTGCTCGCTACTATACCTGTCCTGGAAGACAGCTTTCCTCGTAGCCACTACATCGGCCAGGTGAGTCTCTGAGCTTCGGGCTCTCACAGTGGACCCACCGTATTCTCTGATTCACAAAGACAAGGTGCAGTTGCAACCACACCTGGTGTTCTTTCCTAAAGTGGTTTCGTCCTTTCATGTAAACCAGGATATCTTCCTTCCGGTCTTCTTCCCGAAGCCGCATTCATCACGACGGGAGCAACAATTGCACTCCCTAGATGTCCGTAGAGCGCTCACATTTTATATTGAACGCACAAAACCCTTTCGTTAAACGCCCCAACTCTTCGTCATGGTGGCAGACCGAATGAAGGGCCTACCTGTCTCCTCCCAGAGGATCTCATCTTGGGTGATGGCGTGCATCCATACTTGTTATGACTTGGCTCATGTTCCCTTAAGCAACCTCACCGCTCGTTCTACCAGAGCTCAGGCTTCATCTGCCGCCTTCCTGGCTCATGTACCCATCCAAGAGAAATGTCGCGCAGCTACCTGGTCCTCGGTCCACACCTTTACCTCTCATTATGCTCTGGTTCAACAGTCCAGAGATGATGCAGCCTTTGGCTCAGCAGTTTTGCATTCTGCAACATCTCACTCCAAACCCACCGCCTAGGTAAGGCTTGGGAATCACCTAATTGGAATCGATATGAGCAAGCACTCGAAGAAGAAAAGACGGTTACTCACCTTTATAACTGTTGTTCTTCAAGCTGTGTTGCTCATATCCATTCCAAACCTGCCCTCCTTCCCCTCTGTTGGAGTAGCCGGCAAGAAGAAACTGAAGGGCCATTGGGTCGACAAGGGTACATATCCAGCGCCATAGCGGCACCACTCCAGGGGGCACCCAGCCGACCCACCAAGTGTTGTTAGGGTAAAAATCTTCCGACGAATGTGCACGCGGCGCATGCACACCTAATTGGAATGGATATGAGCAACACATCTCGAAGAACAACAGTTACAAAGGTGAGTAACCATCTTTTAGTTTGTTTAGCAGCTGCCATCCATGGAAGATCTACATCCCTTTTTTCCAGGTCTTTACATACTTTGCTAACATTAGGGATAGAGAGGGAAATAACTTTGAAAAAATTATTAGGGAAGGAATGGTGGAGAGTCAGGGGTGACTCTAGGGATTTTGCCGCCCCAAGCATGGCAGGCAGCCTTCGGCGGTTTGCCTTCGGAGGGTCTGCTGGTCCTCCAGAGCCGCGGGACCAGCAGACCCTCCGCAGGCAAGCTGCGGAAGGCAGCCTGCCTGCCACCCTCGCAGCACTGGCAGAGCCCCCCGCGGCTTGTTGCCCCAAGTACGCACTTGGCATGCTGGGGCCTGGAGCCGCTCCTGTGGGGAGTCATTGTAATAGAGGACAACTAGCGAGGAGATGGATGGATGATATGCGACAGATCACTGGACGGTCAGCTGCTTAGTGCTGGAAGTTAGTGAAGGATCATGAAGGCTTCTGAAAATTCTAGGATGTCATTGAGATCATACATAAATAAATAGATTTACTTAGCCCTCAGAAAGGAAATTCAGAGATGAAGAACCTCCCTATTTAAATAAAGTTAAGCATATAATATTAATATAAAAGCCAGGAATTTGAAAACCACAGTTAACATTCTTAAATTTATGTTGTGTTGTATTTCTCTCCCTCTTCTTCCACAACAGCATGGGACATAGACAGTAGCAGATTTAACTTTGTTTGTTTTGTATCATGGCTTTTACCTCATTAAACAAATCTTTGCCAATGATTATAGGCTGCAGTGCCAATGCACAGAACTGAGTTTTGCAGATTTTATTGGATTCAATTAAATTTTATTAAAATGCGCTATTTATGTGTAGGTTGTGGGGTTTTTGGATCACTTGGCAAACCCCCACAAAAACATACAGATGAAATAGCACATGGAGAATTAGGAGAATCAATAGGTGGTTTGCCTGAAGTCTTTCTCAAAGACACATGCCTAATCAATAACAGCAGGCCACAATGTTACAATTGAAATAGCTGTTTTTAGTCTTACAGCCATTTTAAATTAGAATGTATTTCTCAATCCTAACTGCAACAGATTCTGACTTAAAGATACTTCATGTATGCATTCTTCTACGATCCACAGGTGATCTCTAAAATGCCTCAGTTTTAGAGTATGTCCACACACCAGCTAGACACCTGCAGCTGGCCTGTGCCAACCTACTCAGGCTTGCAGACCTGTTTCATTACTGTGCAGACTTCCAGGCTAGGCTGGAGCCAAAGCTCCAGCAGCCTGTGAGATGGGAGGTTCTGGGACCCTGAGCTCCAGCCTGAGATAGCAAATCTACACAGCAACGAAACACCCCAGCAGCAAAGGCCTGAGTCAGCTGGCACGGGCCAGCTGTGGATGGCAAGTTGCTGTGTAGACATACTCTTACTTTCTTACAGAGGTCTGTACCCTTCTGATATTAAAAAAAAAAAAAAGTAAAAATATTGAGGTATCATTAAAGTGCTGGGTTTTTTAAAAGTAAATTCTAAGGTAAGGCTGAAATACACAATAGCTACACCTAAGCCTCCTGGAACACCATCTGATGAAAGCTATTGTGCCATACTATAGATCTCCATCTAAGTAGGGTGACCAGACAGCAAGTGTGAAAAATTGGGACAGAGAGTGGGGGGTAATTACGGAGATATTTGGGGCTTTTTCTTATATAGGCTCCTGTTACCCCCCACCTCCTGTCCTGATTTTTCACACTTGCTGTCTGGTCACCCTAGGGGTAATAGGCACCCATATAAGAAAAAGCCCCAAATATCAGGATTGTCTCTATAAAATCGGGACATCTGGTCACCCTACCATCTAAGAGTTGTTTTTCAATCAGGGCCTTTCGTTTTGCATGTTTGAGTTTTGCATGTGCAGTAAATTATGATTACTGTACTGTTCCTATAGCAAATTGCATGTAAAATGCATGATTGAATTGCTGGTTTTGAAAGACAGGCCCTGAAATGTTGGTTGTGACTAATGTGCATCAAGCTGTATGGAGGGCACTGCTGTTACCCTCAGGGATGAAAATTCTTTGAGCTGTGGGAGTGCTAAGGAACTAAGAACCAGATGTGAAAATCCTGGAGAATGGTGTGTGCGCAGAAGGCAGTGTGGCTGGTGGAGTGGCAGAGGGAGGGAGCTTTATCTCTCTGTGTGTATGTACAGGGACAGTGACAGGTGGAGTCAGATGCCTGGTGTGTGTGTTGGTGGGGCAGGGCTGGTACCCAGTGTGTGGTGCCTGGTATGTGTGCAGGGGGTGGTGGTGATCTGTAGGGGGAGCTAATGTGTGTGTGGGGGGGACACAGGGCTCGTGCCCGTGGGGGTGGCGCCCTGTAAGGGGGCTATAAGGTGTGGGGGAGGGGGGGGGGGTCGCAGTGTGTGGGAGGGAAGGCGTAGTACCCAGTGGTGATAGTGCCCAGGTAATGTGTAGGGGGGAGGTAGCTTGGCGCGCCTTTAGGGGGAGCTATGTGTGTGTGTCAGGGGGGTACAGGGCTGGTGCCCTGTGCGGGGGTTGGCACCACTGTGGGGGAGCTGAGATAGTGTGCTGCTAGCCCGCTAGGAAGCTTTCGGTCAGGGGAGTCAGCAGGGTCGAGCAGGCACCGGAGCAGCGATCCGTGGAATGAAGTGTGTGTGGGGCAGACACATGGCTGTGCCCGGGCAGGGTGTTGGCCACCCGTAGGGGAGCTAGATGTGTGTGTGTGGGGTGGGCACATCATGGCTGGTGCCGTGGGAGGTAGTTTGGCACCCCTGTAGGGGGAGCTATATGGTGTGTGTTGAGTGGACACATGGCTGGTGCCGTAGCGGAAGCGCCCTGTTGGGGAGCTTGTGATGTGGTGATATGCGGGGGACACAAACAGGGCTGGTGCCCATGTTGGGCAGCGCGCCTGTGGGGGAGCTAGTGCTGTGTGTGTGTGTGCTGGGGCGGGCACACATGACTGGTGCCTGTGGGGGTGTTGGCAGTCCTGTAGGGGGAGCTAGTGTGTCTGTGGGGGGGCACCAGGGCTGTTCTGTGGGCGGCACCCTGTGGGGCAAGCTAGTGTGGGGGGCACACAGGGCTGGTGCCTGTGGGGGGCAGCGCCCTTGTGAGGGACGCTAGTGTGGGGGGCACAGGCTGTGCCCATGGGGCGGCGCCACTGTGGAGGGAGCTAAGTGTGGGGGGTGGCACGAGGGCTGGTGCCCTGTGCGGGGTGTTGGCGCCCTGTAGGGGGGTAGCTAGGGTGTGTGTGGGGGGGGGGCACAGGGCTGGTGCCCGTGGGGGATGTTGGCGCCAATGTTGGGGAAGCTAGTGTGGTGTGTGGGGGGGGGGGGGACAGGGCTGTTGCCCGTGGAGAGGGGTGTTGTCGCCCTGTAGGGGAAGCTTGGGGGGGGGCGACAGGGCTGTGCCCAGGGGGGTGGCGCGCCTGTGGGGGAGCTAGTGGTGTGTGTGGTGGGGTCACAGGGTGGTTGCCTGTGGGAGGTGTTGCGCCCTGTGGGGGAGCTAGTGTGTGTGTGTGGGGCACAAGGGCTTGTGCCGTGGAGGGTGTGTTGGATGCCCACTGTAGGGAAGCTTGGTGGGGGGCACAGGCTGGGCCCTGTGGGGCAGCACCCTGACAGGGGGACGTAGTGTGTGTTGAGGGGCACAGGGCTGGTGCCATCCGGGGGTGTTGGCGCCCTGTGGGGGAGCTAGGATGTTGTGTGGGGGGACAGGACTGGTACCCGTGGGAGGGTGTGGGCCCTGATGGGGGAAGCTTGTGGGGGGCACAGGGCTGGTATGTCCGTGGAGGGAGCTACAGGTTGTGTGGGGGCACAGGCTTGGTGCCCACGGGGGTGTTGGCGCACCTGGGGGGGGCACAGGGCTGGTGCCCACAGGGGGTGTTGGGCGCCCTGTGGAGGAGAGCTAGGGTGTCGTGGGGGGGGCTACAGGGCTGGTGCCGCGGGGGTGTTGCGCCCTGTGGGGGGAAGCTAGTTGTGTGTGTGGTGGGGGGGGCACAGGCAGGGGCTGGTGGCCCGTGCGGGGTTTGCGCCTTGGGGGGGGCACAGGGCTGGTGCCCGCGGGCCCTGTCTTGTGGGAGCTAGCGGGCGTGGGGCAGGGCTGGTGCCCGTGGGGGTGTTGGGCGCCTTGTTGGAGGGAGCTAGGGTGTGGGGGGGGCACAGGGCTGATTGCCCGCGGGGTGTGTGGCGCCCTGTGGGGGAGCTAGTGGCGGGGGGGGGCACAGGGCTGGTGCCAGCGGCGGGCTGTTTGGCGCCTCGTGGTCGGGGAGCTAGCGGTGGGGGGGGCACAGCTGAGGTGCCGCAGGGGACAGCGGGCGATGACCGGGCGGGGTGGGCACAGCTGGTGCCGCGCCGCGCGGGCCGGGTTCGAAGCGGCGCACGCGGCGGGGCCGGTGACGGTTGCCCGCCTCGAGCCCGGGCCCGCGGCCCGTGCGTAGCGCGGAGGATGGCGGGGAGCGGTCTGCTTTGCTCGCCGCGGCGCTCGCCCTCTGCGGCAGCCCGCCCAGCGCCTCCGCGAGGAGCCATCCCCGCCATGCCGGGTACGGCGCGGGACACCGCCCTGGCGCGGGCGGAGCTCGGGGCGGCCGCGTCGCCCGGCTCCTCGCACGGAGCTGCCCCCCGCTGGGGCCTGTCGGGCACGCAGCCGCCTCCAGCCCCGCCTCGCCCAGTGCCCGGGCAAAGGGCGGCGGGAGCCGCTGTTAGCAGCCCGCTCCCGCCTGCGTGAACAGAGCAGGGCCTAAGAAATAGGAGCGTGTGTGGGGGCCATGGCGTACCCCCCCCCGACTGAGGGCGCAGCAATACGTGCACGAATCGTTACTTCAATCGGGAAAATCCCGGTGCAATATTTGATTAGTGCTGTCAGGGGCACGCTAAGAAATCAAAGAAATAATCCCCTTTCAGGCTGAAGGGTTTAGTGCTATTTAATAGTGTACGTCATTTTACAGTCTGGACTCTTCATTGGGCAGCTTGAGCCATGTATGTAAAAAATCATGGGCTCTGTCACTAAAGTAGCTGACTTTTAGTGAAGAAACTCCCCGAAAGGTGTGGGGTTTTTGCCAGGGAAGGTATTATGCCCATGGTGAACATGCATCTGGCCCTGATCAAATGCAGTTGCATTCTAAATAAAAACTCTAAAACATGCATCACTAAAGGTGCTAAGGACCTGCTCCTGCTGCCTTTGATTTCAATTAGAGCTGGATGGATCAGATCCTTAATGCCTTGTTTCAAGATGGTTAATTGCATAGCACATGTAATATTTGGACAGAGCATTCTGTGGGTGTGAGGCTGAAGAAACAAAAATATTGGCAGTAGCTTAATCTGCAGGAAGAGAAACCTGACTACTTCAGACCTAAAAGGGCACTCAGCTGCGAATTACAATAATGTACTAAAGGCATTTGTTGTACTTACAGCAAATATAAACCTTATCCTGCAGTCAGGTTTGCTTGGGTGAACTTATTGAATTCACTGGAGTTATGTGTTGTCTCAAAGGTCTACCAACATGTAGCCCCAGTGATTTCAATAGGTCCACGTGCGTGGATTCAGTGGCAGGCTTGGAGCCTTATATATATTAGTTATGTAACTGGTTTTGAAGTTTAGTGTAGGCCTGTAAAAGGAGCTAGTGATATCAAATAATTGTTACTAATAGAGCTATGGAAAATTGGCATTACTTCCTAATAAGATGCCTAATGTATTTAATTGCATACATATTTCCCAAACAAATGATGATATTAACTGAATGAATGAAAGGGAGGGGGTGTTTATATACCTAACTGAAACAAATAATAGGGATCTGGTGTAAGAATATTATATATACATTTTCAAAATGGTGGATGGAGATTTAGTCCAACAATTCATTTCTTACATTCCTCTTGAAAATATGTTTGTAAAGGCCTAAGTCACACTGTTTCTCTAGGGTATTAAAAATAACAAGCATGTTCTGTCGTTAGAGGTCAGGTGTTAAAACTACTAACCTATCACATCACCCAGAACACACAGGATATAATGTTCACATATTTGCGGGAGTGGCAAGGCAAAATAGAGGTTTTGAAACTTTAATGGATTGAGCCTCTCTACCAGCAAGTGGGGTAGTGTGAAAATGGTGAATGAGTCTGACCAACTCTCTCCCACTCTGTTTGTCTCTGGCAGTTAATTTGTGTGTGTGGGTTTTTTTTTTCTGCATTCAGTTTCTTCATTTCACTTTCTACATATTTATTCAGATTACTTTTTATCTTGATTCACATTATTGTCAGAAATTTAAGTAAGTGGTTAAATAGGTTGCTCAGCACCTCTGGAAAGCAGGTGATAGAAGTCTTAAATCAGGCTACCAAAACCAAAGACTTTCAAAATTAATGGAGGCTTAAATTTTTTTACCTATACTGGTAAATATTTGTAGCCTACATGTAGCTTCTGCTAACACTAGCGCTGGAGCACAACAGCCTTATTTTCCTGTCTGTTTACTGTGCAAGAACTTGCAAGATTAAGAGCAAAAGGTAGATTTTCCTGCTTGGAGATGGAATGAACTGTGTGGATCTATGATGTTCTCTATCCAATTTTTCTATACCTTTTTACTGAAAACTTTTTTTCCCAATATTTAGGCACTCCAAATCAGTTCAACAAAAATGAAAAGAAGTGTTGTCCACTTCTATTTTTTAGTAAAAATCTGTACTTCACAATTTTTATTTGTCCTCACAAATTCCTGCCTAAATGGTGTTCTTAAAGTGGTGTTCTAATCTTGGGTTGGGGGCTCAGGGTGAACCTGTTGCAAGGGCATCCCTTACCTGCAATCTTTTCTGGTTTGCCCAAAACATAATCAACATGTCAAAAGTTGCAGGTTAATGCAACCATATAAAAGGTAATGCTGTGCCATTTGATAGAACAATGAATCTTAAGGAGTTTTTAGAGAGGAGAGCAGATGGCAGCTTGCAAATGCCACTGAAGGTTGTAATGGTTCCAATATACTTGATTCTAATATTTAGAACTATAGTCCACAGGTGCAGGAGATGGGGAATTCCTTTTTGCTTTATACATTTAAGAAATTGGTGCATGTAATATCTGTGACTTTTAAGTTCCTGGCTGACAGCATTTATAGTCTGTCAGCATTTTTTTGTGTCATAATTCCCATTTCAAATGATAGAAAGACTATCTGGTAATATTATGGACAAGAGGATACAGTGTCAAGTCACATCTGATGGGTCTTCTGCTCCAATATGATTTGCTATTCTATTAAGGTTTGGAAGAAATTTAAAAGAAGACAGCTGAGTACAAATCAATATTTTCTTGACAGCCCAAGTCTTCTTCCTCTCTTTCCAATTTACATCTGTCCTCCAGAGATAACAAATCACAGTATAGTCACCAGAGGCTTTCCATCTTCTAAATTACAGTATCTTTTTTCTAATTTCACAGACAAAAATTGATTTAATCACCTCTTGCCTATAGGTGTTTGCTAGGTAAGGCACAGGCATAAGTTAAGGTAATAAAGCATGAGCCTACAGGCCTGTATCCTGTCTGACGGTATTTTTCAACCTTTTTTAATTTGTGCATCCCTACAAAATGGAGGTGTGGGCCCTTTTGGAAATCTTAGACATAGTCTGTGGACCCCAAGGGTCTGTGGACCACAGGTTGAAATCCACTGCTGTAAGACATTGTCTTAAGCAATTAGCATATGGCGTTGAGGCCTGTGAACTTTGGCATGGGACTGAAATAAGTGAATGGACAGATTTGGACAGAGTCTGAACTACTGTGGCCTATTGGTGGCTAAAACTGGAATATGAAATCAGCTCCCTTGCCACCTCAAGGTGTGGGTCACTGGGCCCAATGCGACTTCTTACTAAACTTTAGGTAGCTTTAATATTACAAACAGTTCAATTTACAAAGCCCCCTTAACACTTAAATTTTAAACAGCACAGAATCCCCTTGTGAGATTCCGAACACAAATGACTAGTCAATAACACCTAATGAGGATGCAGTAAGAGTTCAATGAGGCTGATGTCCCACATCACCCTACACAGTTACAATTATCATGGAGACCTAGTGGTGGGAGATAGGTTGCTATCTATCAGGGTCCTACCCTGCCTCTGGCATGCCATGTTAGTCTGATGGTCAAGGTCTTAATCAGGGTGGATTTGATTTAAATCACTAGTCAGCAAGACTCAATTTAATCATGGTTTTCTACAGAAAAGTGCATTCTTGTTGGTTATAACCTTAATACATATTCTTCACAACTCAGAGATAGAGGTAGGTTTCATTTTTAGAAGGTACACACTATACATTTTTAAACAGTGATTTATTTTGAAAACTTTTCAGATTAGTTTTACAGCTATATCAGAAAATGAATGATTGGTTATTTCATTTAGCAAAGGTAATTGAAGCAGATATTTATGAAGTCATTGGGAGGTGAACTATCTCCAATTCAACAGATTAATCATTAATATTTGGAGAATTTTTCTTGCCATGTTGTATTAGGAGGAGAACATCACCAGACAAACATTTAAATTGTTTTATTTAACTAAAACAACATTATGTATTCTGGATTTTTTTCTTCAGCAACAAACATAATATTTTAACAAAACAAGCATTTGAATTTAGTTAAACATTCACGTTTTTTAAATCAATTTTAACAAAAAGAAACCTGTTAACTAAAATAATTAAATGAAATATTTTAAAAAAACAACAAAAATTAAACTATGTCAGCCAGGTCAACACGAGAAACTTAAAATATTGGCTTCTGCAGTTAGCTCGGTCATTTCTGCAGCTAACTCAGTCATGCTTCACCTTCATTTTCTGTTTGTTCATAATCTGGAAAGAAAAACAAGCTTTCCTGCTTTTTCAGGTCCCAAACATTTCTCAATTTGGAATGAATTAGTCCAAAGGAAGAAAATATTCTTTCTACACCGGCAGAAGAAGCTACTGCTGTTAAAAGTGAGATTATCACTTCAACAGTCTCTGAATCCAAGTGCTTAAGTGACTTCCACCAGTTCACTGGTGTGACTTTCTTTAAAACATCATCAGCAAACATATATTTCTTGAATGGTTCACCCTTAGCTCTGAAGTTTATTATAGTTGGCATTATGGAGGGATGATTGCTGGATGTCCATGTCATAGCCAACTCCTCTTCTTCAGCAGTTAAGGTTTGACCCTGGTACCGAGTATTGAGAATATTTGCAAGAAAATGAGCTGGAGATAGTGCTTGTCCCATTCGTTTTTTTAATGCTTGTAATTTAACTCTGTCATTGCATATTTCTCTTTTTAAGATCTCACTCAGTTCCTTCCAAATTTCAACAGCATCAGCAATAAAACAGCTATTTCCCTGCATTTTGTTCAAGGCTACAGAAATAGGCTTCAGGGTACTCAGCATGTGTTCAACATTTTTCTTAAGCCAATGTTTGAGAACTTTGCTGTGACAGTGCCATCTATTTTTTCACAATTTTGTTCACAAACTGTCATCAGATTAGGCCAGTTCTTGATATAGTGCTCAAAACAGTCCACTACTGAGTTCCATCACACATCTTGTGGGAGAGTTAGCTTGGTTCCTCCCACTTTTTTCAGAGCAGCTGCTGCAAAGTGGTTGTTATGGAAGTATTTTTGCAATTTCAACAACATTAGCCTTTATTTCTGGAACACTGAAGTCTTTGGCTAGGAGGTGCATCAAATGAGCACTGCAACCATATGTTATTAGCTTGGGACTCTCTTCACTCTTCTAAAATTTTCTCATCTTGGATACATTTGCAGCATGTCTGTGACCAAGCTGCATACTAGACATTTGAATTTTTTTCACAGTTTGTTATAGCTTTTACTGCTACTTCTTGTAAGTATTCTGCTGTGTGCATTTCCTGATGTATCAATTGTTTCTGTAAGGAAAACATTCCCTTCTTCTGTTGTCACACAAGCACATACAACAGGATCATTGTGGACATTGCTCCACCCATCAAGACTCAGGTTAACAATTTCACCCTCTCTAGACCTTTTGCACACTGCTCAATTTCTCTTTCATACACTTTATCCAGCAATTTGCCTGCAAACATCTGCTCTGTTGGGTGGACTGTATCCTGGTCTTAATGACTGAACCATGTTTAATGAAGTGTGGGTTCTCAATCATACGGAAAGGAGAGTTTGTTGCATAAACAAACCAGGCAATTTTTTCATCAATTACCTCTTTTTGTAATCTGCTGGTTCTTATCACAAACTTATCTATGGTTGTTTCTGGATGATGGAGATTTTTTTTTTTTGCTACAGGTGATATACTGTGGCTATGTGACATACATGATGTGACTGAAACACTATCATTGGCAGATAACTCTGAAACTATAGAAAATGATGGTGATCTTGAAGGTGGATAGTTTTCAGAATCCTGTATGTTGAGGATGGATTCTCCTAAACAAAATAAGTCAATGCAGTTATTTAATTATTATTACCATACTGCTCATTTAGTATTACTCATTGCATTCACTGACACTCAGTACTACTTTAAAGGTGAAATTGTAAAAGGAAGATCTGCCTATTTCAGCTATTTATTTTTTTATCATAACTGCATCTAAAATGATAGTACCATAGAGTAACAACTATATTTTTGCTCAAACATGAGAATTCAAGAATAGTCCAGAAGGAAGACAGGCAGTCCTTAAGAAAGAAGTATGAAATAAAAAAGTTTACCAACCTGAAGATCCTGCATGTTCAGACATGTTCCTTTCATCATCTTCAAACGCAGCTTCCTCCTGAGAAGGAACACTTCTCATGATGTTGTTTCATTTGGGCAACCAGGCCTTGCATTTCTTTGTTGCACTGTTTGCATTTTGCACGCATGCCTGTCTTACCACAGGTAGAGGAACTTCATTAAAATATTCCCAAACTGGGTCTCTCTTTTGGCCTGCTGCCATTATAGGTTTTCCCTTCTAGTGAGAGAATGGTATGGTAGATCTCAAATCAATGAAGGCTACACTCAGAAAGACCTCAAGACTTCTGGAATATGCTGCTCAAACAGTTTCACTTTTGTTTCTACTGCCTGTCCCTCCTTCTCACATTTATCTCCAGACTTCTTCTCCTTGTCCAGATCTATTCTGCCCCCAACAATCTTCTATTCATTGAACTTTTTGAAACTTTGCACTTTTAGAGAGAGGTAAGGGATTGACTCTGTGTACACAAATTTGCAGAGGGACAATAGGGTTGAGGTCTGTTATTTCTCACCTCTATATATTTTATTTATTTAAAACATTTTTGCTGTTAACAAGCATGTTATCTCTGGAGACACAAATCCACAGTTTGAGAACTGCAAAACTAAGCATCTCTGGATGGTATCTTCTAGACTGAGCACAGAGTCCCATTGGGTAGATAGAAAGATTAACCTAAATAATCTATACAGAAGCCCCTGGAACCTGATAAGATTGGGTCTCTAATCCATGAGCTATTGGAACTCATTTACAAAACTTTTCTTAAACATTAAATGAATATATTGTCTCATACTATAGAATTAGAATTTATAATCCCTATTCCATGATGAGATATCTTTGAGCTATAATGTATCTTAATTAAAACTATCTTTAGAGAGAGATTTTTTCCTCAAAATTTTATCAAAAAAATCCGATTTAAATAAAAACTTCCTTTTAGTGGCTATGTGTTAGGCAGAAAGGACAAGTGAGAATTTCTTTGGGGAAGCCATTTTTCTAGTTTCACATAGACAAAATAATGTGGAATTATCCTTAATTTTCACTTTGATTGATTGATCCATCAGCCCTCAGATCATTTGTGTTGTTCTTTGTGTTGTTGGCCAGTCCTTCAGCCACTTGCTGGCCAAGCTGTCAGTGGCACCAGACACCCGATTGGCCTTGTGCATCGCAGCCCAGAACCCCTGAGCGATCCGCCAGCCTCAGTGCCACCATTCCCGATGTAGCCTTCATTTTTTCTAAAATCAATTTTGAATTTGTCTAGGGTCACAAGATTATTTTGTGGGTCTTTATGTTCCACAACGTTATTTTATATTTTGTAGATGTCTAAGGGGCTTTCAAAATGTACCTGGAGGACTATTTAGGCAGCATAGAACAGGAAAGAAAAGTGTATTACAATATCTAAAGTCAACAACAAGGGTTTACCAGGCTTCATTATAATTGTTCAATAAAGGCATTTGGAATGTCTTGAGTTTTTGATAGGATGCTTCAATGCAATACATTTATTAAAACGCTACATAGAGTTCTGTTAATTCCTCCACTGACTCTTTGTGTTTGGAAGTTTGGTCTTCTGCAGAAGTAACTTCCTGGAGATGAGTTCTCCAGGCACTGCTTCAGAGATTTTCGCTTTACCTTTGTTGCATTGCTTCTTAGTCAAGGCAGTCCTAGGTTGATAACAGCCAATTTTATAGAATGAGCAATTTTTCGTTACTTAAAATGTTTGGATGGCATTTGTAAATTGAATGTTATTAGTCCAGAATACTACCTTTTCTCTTGATTCTGTTGTCTTTTTTTCTTTTTCCTTGTGTTTAATTTTACAGTTATGTGGTTTCACAAATGAATTTCTTAAACTGAGAGAGATGACACTTACTGTGCTCTTGAGCAGTCTTTTTGGTTTTCTTTCTTCACTTGCTGGCAGAAACACTCAATCCAACATCCCCAGAAGAGTGCAGTCTAATTTAAAGAAATAATATTTGCAAGTAGGAAAAATTCCTGATTACCTGGCATGGCATGTAATTCTACACATCACATTTCTTTGCTCCATCATTAGAGTTCTCAAAAACAGTTGTACATTTCTTCTCTATTTTTCATGCATAAGTTAAGGGACTAGCTTTTCAAAAGTGCTCAGCTCAGTCTCCAATTTAGGCACTTACATTGAAATGGCCAGATTTTCAGAGGAGTTCAGCACCAGCAGCTCCCATTGTTCATGTTAATTAGGTGACATGAAAGCTGAGAAGTTTTGAAAATCTGGAGACTTCATTTAGGTACCTAAATCAGAGAAGCTGGTACTGAGTTTTCTGAAAAACTGGCCCTAAACTTCCAATACAAAATTACTTGAAATAAAGAGAAGTTATAGACTCATAGGCTCATAGGTCAGAAGGGACCAATATGATCATCTAGTCTGACCTCCTGCACAAAGCAGGCCACAGAACCCTACCCATCCACTTCTATAAGTTATCTTATTTTTTGTTATAATTTCATATTTTAACTTTGCAGTGGGCTTTCTTTCCATGTTTGGTGTAATATGAGGTGAACGCTTTTAAATACAATGCATAAGGCACATTTATAAAATAAAAGCACTCCAAATCCCAGTCTGGGCCTCAGCATTGACACTGTGTAATTTAAATGTTAACCTCAATAACTAATTTTAATTTTAAAAGTGTTTTTTTCTTTTAGCATTGCAACATACTTTCGAGAATGTTAAACACATAAAGGTAACTCTAATTTTGGGATTTTGAAAATGAATGTATTTATTCATTTCTGTTTTTCCCCACAATGTGCTAGGGTCCTTCCAAACAGAAAAGAAGTAATTGTCCCTGCCCCAAAGAGATATGCCTACCAACATTTCAGTATAATTTGGGTTTATCAGTCTTCTCATTTTTTAAACATCAAAACAAAGGAAAATACTTGTTAATTACTAATTTTCACTATTACAGTTTATACAATATGTCTAATTCTGCTGCTAAGAGATTTTTCTATTGACTTCTGTGGGACCAGGATAAAGTCCTACATTGAGAGAGATGGAGAAGAATGGAAAATTCGACATTTTCTATTACAGAATTAGCCAATTAATTAATTATGTCTTGGTCCTGGAAAGATTTACACGTGTTTAACTTTAAACTTTGCAGGATCAGGGTCTTATTAAAGATGTTTATTCTTTCTACTAAGCAGGGTGTTTTCACTACCGAGTGACACTTTTTTTAGGTTATTCTAGAATGTGTGCTGATTTTTGTTTCTTTGTTGTTAGTGTTTTCATGTCTATTTTAAAGAAAACATTGGTGCCTTGTGGGAAAAACTGGAAAATACTGGTATTTAGGAACAGTTCTGTTCATATATAATTTTCTGATTTTCACTTTATTCTTTATTAAGAAAACAGCACCAGTATTTTCTTTCTCCCTCTCTCCTCCCAATCCTTAGCACACTTGACTTTGTTTAGATTGTGAGGTCTATGAATATTGCAGATTAGAGTGGTTCATCTGCAAGTCACAGATGATATAGATGCAGAATTGCTTCCAAATAGAATATTTTCAGACTTTTTCATGTGGCCCTGCAGTTCTTCAAATAAATTTCTGATATGCCTTAACTTCATGCTTTTTTGCTGTAGACATAAATTGTAAACATTGACTATTTCAGCATATTAGACTAAGTTTGAAGCAGAGAAGTTTGCTGCTGAAATAAATATTGAACAGTTTTAGAGTACAGAGAACAAATTTTCAAAGAGGTCTCACTCCAATCGCTAAATGTTTGTCTTCAATTGAACTTCTGCATACATTTATTAATACTTAAATTTTTGCATGGAAAAATTCAAATTTATGTGTGCAAATTGCATTTGTCACTAAAATAACATTGTTAGTACAAAGCTACCTAGCTTGCATGTGGAAGTGCAGTTGCATACATTTGAGTTTCTTCACATGAAAAAACCTGAATGTGAACAAATGCACAGGCAAGTTTAGATAGATGTAAGCCTGCTGGTATATTGTGACCACTGCCTATCATACTGACTAATATTATCTAATTTTTCCTTCTGAAGTGGCTATCTGTATCCATCTTTTGTCTCTTGTCTTATACATTGATTGGAAGCTCTTTTGGGGCAGGGACCGTCTTTTTGTTTGATGTTTGTACAGTGTCTAGCATAGCCCTTGAATGGAGTTCCTAGGTGCTATAGTAATACAAATAAATAATAATATAATAAATTAAAAATAGAGGCCTACATATCTCAGCAGTAAATTCTTTTATCGCTAGATTTGGTGTTTCCCTGGGAGTGAACTAGCACCAACAAATGGATTTTGAGTTTTGACTATTTGAGTTCACAAAAGTTTGGTCATTAATTAAACCCATATCAGGCCTCTGACATCAGTCAGACAGCAAGATGGAAAGATTTAATCGGACATTGAAAATACAGTTGTGAATGTTTTGGAGCACCCTCACAGAGACTGAGTTATGCACCTACCATTTTTACTGAAAGCAAAGAAAACTGCTGTGAGTTACTCAGCAAAATGCACTTTTCATATTTGGACATCAGCAGACTATTCCAAATATAGTTGGGGTTTAAAAGGAAGAGTGAGTAGAAATTAATCATTTAGATTACGCAGAAGAAATAAGTACATAACTTTGTGCCTGTATGTCTGAAGTGTTAGGGGTAGTGAAATTGTTTAGTAGGGAGAACGAATATGGTTCTTCAATTCCTCAGGCAAAGAAAGCTCAGGAAGAAGCTTAGAGAGTTATTATGGATCAAATATATGTAGAGTCACTGATTGAATCTTTGAACACGTTTACCAAATTTACTGTGGTACATAAAGACAGTGTTGAAATACAGGAGAGGAGAAAAGAACAGGAGTACTCGTCGCACCTTAGAAACTAACAAATGTATTTGAGCATAAGCTTTCATGAGCTATAGCCCACTTCATTGGATGCATAGAATAGAACATATAGTGAGGAGATATATATACACATACAGAGAACATGGAACGGTGGGAGTTGTCCTACCAAGAGGCTAATTAATTAAGAGAAAAAACTTTTGTAGTGATAATTAAGATGGCCCATTACAGACAGTTTGACAAGAGGTGTGAGAATACTTAACATGGGGAAATAGATTCAGTGTGTGTAATGGCTCAGCCATTCCCAGTCTCTATTCAAGCCTAAATTGATGGTATCTAGTTTGCATATTAATTCAAGTTCAGCAGTTTCTCGTTGGAGTCTGTTTTTCAAGGAAAGTCATCCGAGAGGGATTATAGATGCTAAAACATCCTAAAAACACAAGAATGGAATAATAATAAACTTTATTTGGTATGGGGTTTTCACACAAATGTGTCTGAAAAGGCTTTGTAGAATTAATATAACTACAGAGTGAAATAGATAATAAAGAAGACAGTTACAGAATTACAAAGCACACTTCTAGTTCATCCTTCCTTGACAATACAGGAACACAACATCTTTCTTCCAAAATTTCGTGTACTTTTCAAAGACGTATCTAACTCCCACTCTTTCTTACTAATGTATTTCTCTCATGCTGCGCATACTGGAAAATTTATAATCATTTTAACCCCTTTCTGTTCATGGTAGTTGGACTGCCTGCACCTGTGGGCAGTTTCAACACACTTAACCTTTGTGTTTAGATTATCATAGACAGAGCTGAAAGTGCCTGTGGTTAAGATTGCCTCACACTATCTATTATAAACTCCTGTTATCAGATACTCATAATTTTGATAAATTTGAACAGTTTAGGCTGAAATTTTCCATCCTAGGTGTTTGACCCAGACTCAGTGTCTTTGAAAGTTTCAGAAAAAACAGTTCATCTGTTTTCAAGAAAGTGGTCAGGGGAAATATATGTTGTTTGCCAATGTTAACAAATTCTTAAAACTTTTTTGTTGAAAAATTTTAGTGTCACTGTGTTTTGGATCACAGACTTGAAATTTGCGAGGGGATCCCCCTGGGGTCAGAGAGGTGCCTTTCGCTGCCCCTGTGAAAATTCACTCAGATTTGGCTGAATTATAAGCAATATTACCAACCTCAAGCCTTCAAAAAGCACCAAAAATCACAAGTCTGGCTTAAAAATTATGAGTTTTTTAAAAATAAAAAAATAGAATTTCTTTTTATTTGGCTTTTGTACCGTTGGGGTTCACATTTTAAGCTTTTCTCTGCAACCATGTGGGGGCTTTTCTGGAGGATATCTGCCTCATGTTTATACAACTAATGACTTTAAAAACTGGAAGGTATGCAGTGAATCAGACTGGGGACTGCATGAAGGTAAAGGGTTGTCTCATGGTTAAAGCGGGTGAATACCATTCTGGAGTCTCTCTCTGCCTCCATCACATAATTTCTGTGTGAGACCGGACAAGTCACTTAAACCAAAATTTTTGCAGATGGCCCTCAGGTGTTCCCCATTTTCTGGGTATCCAACATGAGACGTGGGTTGGATTTGTGAAAGTGCTGAGCACTCATACCTACAACTGAAGTCAATGAGTGCTGTGCTTTGAACATATAATGTGCTATAAAAATGCTAAGTGCTCTGAAAAATTAGGCTGTAGGTACATTGAGGGGGACACCCAAAATTAGTGGACATTTTTGACGATAGCTCCGAGCCTTAGTTTCCCATCTGTGAAATGGGAATAATAATATCACTTCACTTCAAAGGGCATTGTAAAGATAAATTCATTAATGTTTCTGAAGCACTAAGACACTTCAATGATGAATGCCATAGAAAAGCCCATGTAAGAAAATAAATAGTTCTGTATTTAGTACAGGGCTTTAATGGTGTGCAGTAAACAAAGACTGGGATCATACATTGAATGACGAGGATAAAAATAAATATTGAATGGCTACCTATTCAGTACTTGTTCCTGCAACACAAACGTCAATAGGAATCTGAACTCTCCTTTCAGTAGTAGCAGGATCAAGCTATGAGGGAGCACAATCCGTCCTGTGCAGTCAATACGGCGGAGGTCTTATGAAAAAAATAGTATGTGGTCATATAATTAAAGCCTACACAAGGGGGAAAATTAAAATTGTATAGGCAATCTTAATTCTGGCATTTCCTAACTTTTGCATGCTTAATTTCCAACCTTGGCATTCTTTTTTTTGTAAATAATGGAAAATGTGGTTTAAGATGGAAAAATGCTAAATACACAGTTTTGAAGATGTTTCCAGATGTCAGGGTCCCAGGCAGAACCACCACGGTATTTGCAGTTTTAACATTTTAGGTGACCTTGCCAAAGACATATGTTTACCTTGTATATTGGGAGTAGAAGGGAGGCAAAGTTATAAATGTGTGTGGTACAACAAATATCTGAGATCTATGTTCTCTGTTGTTTGGAATCTCTCTTTCTTACTTGCTCTCTTTTTTTTGGTAACCTTAACTTTGAATTTGTTGGCTTTGTTTGTTTTGTTTTGTTTTAGCTATAATGTTCTAATTAGGTCAAATTATTTTGTCTGGAAATCTGCCTTAATTATTGTCCCAAAATAATGTGGACTAATAATATGAAGAAAAATATTGTTATAATGACATGAAAGTCATATTGCAATTACAGTTATTTTTGTGCTTAACAGATCAGTGTGCATCCAACCTCATCTATCCAGGTTTCAAGCTCAGGAACAGACAACTTAACAATCTATGGTAAGAACTCCTTGCTCTCATTCACATCAATGTCTTTGCAGATCCTAACCGTAAAATTGCATCATTTAGATCTGTTTCAAAGCAGCTAGCTCTTGGACAGCGGTGCCTGTGCCCATATTTCAGCATTCTAGAACTAAGAGTAGAAAAGTCCCCAATTTGCAGGCTTGCAAAAGAGAAACTCAATGGAAATGTCCTACATCATTCATTTAAGAAGGCAGGGTTACATTAAAAATGTAAAAAAGCATAGATTTTCTATAAATATGAAAATCATTGAAGTTATGGCAAAAGTCCAGATATAGCTGGAATTTGTTTTATGCATGATATAGATGAAAGTATATTAGGCAAATGTGGACCTGCAATTTCTATGAGTGCACTTTATAATCATTTGATAATCTTTTATAGAATCTCATACAACACCTTTTGGGTCTGAAGAAAAGAAAGAAGAGAAAACCCTGAGGAACCTTGTGGAGATTCTGCAGGATATGATACAAGATGTTCCTACACAGCGCACACCAACTGAGCAAACAATCATTACACCCAAAATAGTGAAGTCATATGTTAATGGAAATATTGACTATCTTTGGTTAAATGTGGGCCAAAAACATGGTGGAAAGCTACAGAAGTCAAAGAAGGCGGCTGCTGTTACAAGACAATTTACCACATCTACAACAACCCCATTTTGGAGACTGCGAACTGGCACGGAAGTTTCTGTTGTTTTACACACTAATGAGTCTTCTAGCTCAACAACACCACTGAAAAAAATATTTATTACATTTGAAAATGCTGTTTCGAAAAGAAAAAGTAAGACTTTTGATCAGTTAACAAATGGATCCCTGGAAAATCTAGTTCAGTCTTTAAAGAATGTAAAAAAATTCAGAGAAACAGAAAACATCACCAAAAAAGCAGAAAAACTAAAACACATTGCAAAGGTGAAAAAGCTACATGTATATTACAAGGTGAAACATCGACCCGCAGGTGAAGCAATCTTGGAGAAGATTGAAAAGCTAAAAAAATTGTTACAGAAGCCACTAGATTATGTTAAACAAAATCCACATCTCCAAGAGTATGTTGAATCATCTGAAAACTATATAACAAAATCTCTTAAGCTGGAAAAAGAAGCAGAGGCTTCACTAGGTCTGCTGTATCACCAACCTAAGCCTTCACCTCTGAAAAAAAAGGTAGAACAGAACACAGAAGAAGTAGAACAGGACACAGCAGAAATCAGAAAGTTAAGAGCATTTATTAATCTGCTGTATGATTTTAGTCCTCAGCTAACTACATATATTGATAGTTCTGACAAGAAATATGTCCCAGAGGATATTAGTGTAAAAGCTATTGCTGTTCTTGATGCTATGAAACATGTTTTCTGTGGAAGTCAGGCAGAGCAAAACAAAAAGGTGTTGAAGAAGTTGCTAGAGGATGATATAAAGCTTTTAAACATAGTTCTTAAGAACCACGAATAGACTCTTAAAAATAGTTATTTATTGGTGCCCTTCATTGCATTAACTTTAATTTTAAAGATCGATTTTCTAGTTTGTCATTGTCATCTAGACCTGATATCTGTTGTAACAATATTCATCTCAGTAATTAAACACCATTTTAAAAAAATGTTCATTTTCAGTGTTTACCATGATGGGTTGTTGACCTTGGATAAGCTTATTGTGTTGTTAAATTTGTGTTAGCATCTGAATGAATTATGCTTAGATATATTGTTAGTTTAAAATTTTACAGTTTCCTTTTGTAAGGGTTGTTGTGCAATACTGTTGTAATACATACCACTTAGTGTAGAGGGCTGAAGTAAAGTTTTTAGTCTTTTAATGTTTATTTGTTAAAATTGAATAACACCAAATAGATCTACACTCTTGGGCTAGTGACTCTCAATGATAGGAATGCAAAAGGGGTTAGTCTGGTACAGGATAGTGGTTCCTGTAGCTACCAAATAAACATCAAGGAGCAACCCTTGGCTCCCTATTCTTGTTCGCAAGTAGAGAAGGCCCTAACTGCAGTCAAACTACCATGGTTCTGATACATGGGGAAGGAAGTGGGCTGCAAAGGGGGCTTCTTGGAGCACTCCATAAGAACTTAAGAACAGCCATACTGGGTCAGACCAAAGGTCCATCTAGCCCAGTGTCTTATCTTCCAACAGTGGCCAATGCCAGGTGCTTCTGAGAGAATGAACAAAACAAGTAATCATCAAGTGATCCATCCCCTGTCACCCATTCCCAGCTTCTGGCAAACAGAAGCTAGGGACACCATCTCTGCCCTTCCTGACTAATAGCCATTGATGGACCTATCTGACATGAATGTATCTAATTCTTTTTTGAACCCTGTTAGTGTCTTGGTTTTCACAACATTCCCTGGCAAGATGTTACACAAGTTGACTGTATACTGTGTGAAGAAATACTTCCTTTTGTTTGTTTTAACCCTACTGCCTATTAATTTCATTTGGTGACCCTTAGTTCTTGTGTTATGAGAAGGAGTAAATAACACTTCCTTTTTTACTTTCTCCACACCTGTCATGATTTTATAGACCTCTATCATATCCCCCCTTAGTTGTCTCTTTTCCAAGCTGAAAAGTCCCAGTCTTATTAATCTTTCCTCATATGGAAGCTGTTCCATACCCCTAAACATTTTTGTTGCCCTTTTGCATACCTTTTCCATTTCCAATGTATCTTTTTTTGAGAGGGGGTGACCACATCTACAGCAGTATTCAAAATGTGGGGCATATCATAGATTTATATAGAGGTAATATGATATTTTCTGACTTGCTCTCTATCCCTTTCTTAATGATTCACAACATTCTGTTAGCTTTTCTGATTGTTGCTGCACATTGAGTGGATGTTTTCAGAAAACTATCCACAATGGCTCCAAGATCTCTTTCTTGAGTGGTAACAACTAATGTAGACGCCATCATTTTATATGTGTAGTTGGGATTATGTTTTCCAGTGTGCATTACTTTGCATTTATCCACACTGAACCCTAGTTGTCATGGAAGTTCTCCTTTATGGGACCTCTTTCTCCGTGGCTCAATGGAAGGAAGCACAGGAGAAGTGCAAGTGTGGTCAGGGAATCTGCTACCACGTGGGGCTCTGGACAAAATGCAGACACAGACACATTATATAGGGGAATTTCCTAGACTGTAGGAGCTGTGCTAGTACTCTGGGCTGGAAAAGAGATGATTTTTTTCCCATCCTCCAACTTCTGAGGATATTCCCCATTCAAAGCTTATTTATTCAAGTTTTGTGTCCAACATTTGACCCCAAGTGATTTTTTTATGACAAGGCTGATACCTCTTGCCTTTGTTTGCTGAAGCCCATGTTTTTCTTATGACTTCATTTTTTTTTAAGGCTTTTGAGACTTATTTTGGAAAGTAAGCCACAATGAAACAAGAGGTTTCCTTGAACATTCTTGGTAGCTTCTTCCTGACTTCCCCATATACCTCATGTAGCCTTTGAAGAGGAGATAATCCAAATCAACCATGTTTTCAAGTTGGGACAGTACATGAATCAATGATCAGAGAGATTTATCTCCTGAATTATGCTGTATAGATGCTGCTTACAGAGCCATATTTTTGCTCACTAGGTACCAAACGGTCAATGAACTTTCAGATCTAGAGGATGAAAAGCCAAGCCTTGTGAAGTGTTAACAAATAAAAGGCTCCAACCCTTTCTTCATTTTACTAAGGGGAGCTTGCTCTCGTCTGATATATGTGCAAGTTGTTCTTAATTAATTCAAAATAATTTATACTTTCGGCTGCTTGTGCATAGGCACTTGCTGTTCTATATTGTTTCTGTTTTCTTAAAATTTCTTTTAAAATAACATGAGTTCTTAAAGACTTTTGTCATATACCATTGTTCCTACTTTTCTGTATATTTTTTATCTGTGCATGTTAACAACTGTTTGAAAATTGAAGCTTCAGAATTTTTTGGCATAATGTCTAGAACTTCATATTAAATCCATTTGATCTTATAGATTTCTTGGTTTAGTATCTCTGACGTGGAGTTTCTTACAACTTTTTCTAATAAATCTTGGATCATACCATGATAGTACTAATCTAACAGTTGGACTACTGCAACATGCTCATTATTGGTCTTTTAGTAGTATCCACTCGATGCAAAATTTTAAATAAACTTATTTTGAAAATATATTTCTGGCTTTTAAACATATCCTTCATTCTGTTATTGATCTGGGATATTCATTTCAAATATCAAAGCTCTGCTATTTGGCTGTTTGTTTTTCCCTCTAAGAAACTAGAAACAAGAGATTTAGCCAAATCAGCAGTTGGCTTGACTCATTGACTGGGCAGGTAGTGTCTTCCTAAGTAAGTGTTACAAAGAAATAGAAATGTGGAAATGGAATGGAAAAGCATAAGATACCACAGAAGACAAGAGAGTTCAGACCCTGATTGTCATATGACAGGGCTTTGTAAATGTTGACAATCTTAGTAAAGGAGAGAAAAATAAAGGCAGTAGGGTCAAAAGTTGAATTGTCATGGGAAAGTTCAGAAACAGGGATTACTTGACAGATCAGAAGTTTGTTGTCTAGCATGCGCATAAGAGTTGTTGAATTGGTTTGTTATGAATAATTGTTATGAATTTAGCTCCTTTTTCAGTTAGTGAATTATTCACAAACCAAGCCTGATTTTTTTTTGAATGTACAGAATTTGTCGTTCATAAGTATTCATTTGTAGACGGGATAAATAATTGTCAGCATGTGGCCTATTTACAGCCTGTTTGCACTGAGTGTTTGCTGTTCAGTATTCATAGGCTTGATTGTCTGTGTCTTATGGTGTTAATGCTGCTTCTTGATTGAATTATTGAAACTTTTTAGGCAGGAAAATAATGAATAGAGGATAACAAATACTGCACTTTCTACTACAGATTTTGGATAAATAATGACTTGTGATAAATTGTATGAATGTTTTTGAGTTTGTAAACATTTTCACCACTACGTGGCAGCTGCTGAATATGTGTGATTAAAGGAAAATTACTTCATAGCAAAATGAACTTGTTCCTGTTATTCATGAAAATACTAAAGAATTAGTTTAACTATTCAACCAGTCCTAATGTGGACTTGATCATGCTCCCATTAAATTTAATGAGATTTTTGCCAATTTTATTTAATCAATATGATATAACCTTTTATGGGGGTAAGGAATATTAAGAAAAAATAAAAGATTTCTTCCAACCAATTTTAAATCAAAAGTTTAGAAAGTCAAAAATGATGATTCCCACAAAAACTGCCTCCTTACCTTCTGCTTATATAACTGGATAGGCTAGTACATTTATGCTTTGATATATGTTTCTTAAACAAAAGCTTTTCATAAAAGGAATTAAGGTTTGTTGACTATGACATCCCGCCAACTCAAATGTATGCCAGGTTATTGGACATTCTGTCACTGTAGTCGAACTGGTGTTCATTGAAAGCAACAGACTCTTCATCTTCATAAAGAACTGTCTTTTGCCTGTAATAGAGAAGCAAACTTATTACCAGACAAGAATACATAAGTCTCCCTTACAGCATTGCACAACATGTTATTAACCACCTCAGGAACATTAGCAAATATTCAGTGTTGAAATATGTGCAGCAGTTAAGTGTGATGTGTTATCTTTGTGTGGGAAGCATGAGATGGGGTGAGCATGAGCATTAGAAGGGGAGTTTGTAGTGGCTAGGTAAATTATATTAAAATATGCAAGAGAGCCGAGGTGCCACTCTAATACTCTAAATACCTTTAATGATGTACTCTTATTAGCTTAACCTTTATATCTGTTAGAGGCAGATATTGGGTTTTGTTGACCTTTTTTTTTAAAGTCACATTTGGGGAAATCATAAATTTATATTTCCTGCCAGGTTTTGTGCAATCCAAGATCAAAGACGAAAGTTTGATTTATTGACTACAAATTTGTAGAAGGGTAGGACAGTAATTTCATGGGGTTGGCTTTTGAGGTTTTAAATATTCTTTACCATTCCATGGCTTGAGCCTACAAAATGCTGAGCAGTCTGGCCCTGCTCCTGTAAAGCACTTAAGCACAGGTTTAACTTTAAGCACTGTATTCCCTAAAGTTAAGCATGTGTTTAAATGCTTTTCTGGATCAAGGATTAAGTATTCAGCACCTTCCAGGATCGAACTCCGAATGTCTGTGATCTCTTGTATAGAGATGTTGTATCTGGAATTTTCTAGGAGGGCCCTTTTTAATATTTTTTAATGTTAGTTTAATTGTGCTAACCATTTTTTCTGTCTAAAGTTACCACCTATAAATACATTTTAAAACCTCCCCTTTAATTTATAAAAACTTCAAAGAACATGAAAATATAAAATTAATGTGAATAAGAACACATAATCCTCTCTTTAGCGATCATGTGCATTGTCCCATAAAAAATGACTTCCAAAATAAAATTATGTTTTTGTTGTGTGTAATTTTTTGTAATAACATTCAGATGTGGAGTTTGATGCCACTAAAGGGTCATACAATTGGTAGTGCACCGTTTATAGTGTACTGGCATAGCAGAATGATTTGACTGTTGTTTATCAAGCTATTTAGATGTGTAATCATAAGCCACTCTAAAAGTAATTATGAAATAGGGTAATTATTAAAATGTCACCACCATATGTTCTGTAATGATTCAGTTGAAATCCTTTTATTTGACAGACAGAAACCTTTTAGCATGACAGTTAACTTAAACCTCTAAAAGAGAGGCATCTCTACACCTTATTGTAAAATCATTTACAGCTGAATTATTAGATAAGACCTGAAAAGTAGGATACACTAGAATTGTCCTATACTTCTACTGGGAAAAGCACGAATTCTGAAGAATGAAAGGCATTTCATATGTATCGTTTAAGGTGAGGGCTTTTATTCTGCAGAATGGCATTTTTTTATGATTCAATCTAAAATGAGTGAATTAACCAATATATTAAAATCACCAATAATATAAAAATCTTAAGAAAAAAACCAGTCATAAATATTTGTTACCATTTTATAGATTTTTAAAAACCTTTAATTGTTCTATTTGTTTTCTAGGCACATGTTTACAAGTTGGAATAGAAAAACCCATTTTAAAAATAATATTTTATGACTCACTCTAAACGATATATAATGCTGATCCATGTATGTACTTTGTTTTTAGTGAAAATACTCTGCTGGTAAATATCAAATCAACTCAATAAGTATTTATTGAAAAAATCAGAAAGGAAATATAATACTTAAGGGAAATACTTTAAATTGATCTGCAGAAGCTGTTGGCTGTCTTTTTTTTTTTTTTTTTTACTCCAACTGTATCCAGCTTGAGTTATTAATGTTTGTATAGTAGTTTATAATTTGTGAAATTATAAAGTAGTAAAAGCATGCTTAATTCTCAAAAAGAAAATCTTCACAGAATTTAATTAATTAGCTTTTATACCTATTTTTTACATCTGAGAAAGAGGCAAAGTTATATCGTGCTCATGCAGAATTTATTCTTTAAATTTTATTTATTTTCAGTTCTTTAAAAACAATACCTGTCTTTGGTCAGTCACAGTTGTTCTTTTTAAGGGAGTTTTTAGAAAACATTGTGTCAAAGGGTGTTAATTTTTAAAAAATTGGATTTATGCACACTTTATTTCTTCTCTGCATTTGTCTCTGTCTTTCTTTCATTAGCTGCACAGGTAGTAGTAGCTCTTCTTTTTCTGTTTGCTGTTTTTCTTGTTCTGACTGACTTTGCCTGGAGACCCATTACTGAGTAAATACACTGATTCATATCATTGTATCTCTGTTTTGTAACTACCACCATAGTCCACTTTAATTAAAAATGAAGCCAAATACATTAACGATGTATAACCCTTAAAAGTCACCTCTGATGTTCCAAGTGCCTTCAAAGAGAGAGCATATTTTCATCTGTGCAAAACACCCAGTATTTCCCAAATTAGGTGCCTTTAAATTAGTCTTAGGGACATTTGAAGCAAGAAATCACAATGTGAAAGGGAAACTTATTCAGTATCACCAACCCCAATCCTTGAAAAACTATGAGTTAGGCCCCCAAAAACCATGGGATTTGCTTAAAAATCACAAGATTTTAAAAAATAATGAATGTTGGGTCTTTTTATTTGCCTTCTTGTTTTTGAGCCATTAGGGGTCCCTCCATAGCTTTCCTCTGCAGTTCTAATTTTTAAAAAGAAAGCTGAGATTCTCATGTAATCACGAGTCCAGCAGCTGAAGCTTTAAAAAAAACACCAAATATCATAAGACTTGTGATAAAATTGCAGGAGTTGCTAATACTGCTAGTAATGCATGCTAGTACAGTCAGCCCATCCAGTCACTGGGAGTTCTTCTGGGTTTGCAGGAACAGGCCTATAAAGATCAAAGTGTAACAGGACAGAAAGTTTTGTTGATTTTTTTTAATGAATTCCTTGATAGTTGTGACAAGCCGTCAGAAGCAGTCTTTCCTGACTCTCAGCTGTGGGTGCTGGTTGGGCTATCAGAATGCTTAAAAGCCAGACTATAATGGGCCCTCTTTCTATGGTGGCCAGAAATAATCTCAGTCCTTTCCCTGCTCTCTCCAGCACTATGATACTGCTCCTGTGTTTAAATTTCTCCATTGAACCAGGATTCTGACACTCCTCCTACATCCATAATGCTCTAAATTTTCAAGCTGTTGCTCCATCAGATTGGAAGTTTTCCTTTGAGCAGGTGACTCAGAAAGCTGGTGAACATTTCAAAGTTGCTGCTGGCTGAGATACAGACAGACTGCTCAGAAGTTATCTTTATTGTTGCTCAGTAGTATTATAGAAGCTTTATCTCTTTTACATTAATTACAGCCTTGTATTGATTAAGTAGTGATGATCCAGTCTCTTTTGTGTCACTGCATTTGAGCTGTATCTCCTTTTTGATACTCCGATGGCTTGCTGATTCAAAATACATTAATTGGGTTTGGGATCCATTTTTGAACTTGGGACAACAAACAGCTCAGTAAAATTCAAAACCTCGTCTCTGGAGTTAATGTTCCCTGACATTGCAATTCAGACACTCTGAGTATCATCAGCTGTGCATGTTTCATTTCTGAGTAAGCTGTCTGGGGTGGTTTGTTTATTATATATGGGTTGAAATAAATCAGTATTGAAATTATTTGGTGGAATGGGGGTTGATTGTAAAATCCTGGGTCACATCCTGAGGCCTATACTCAGCTTTTATGCATTCTTTACTCAAGTAAAACTACCGACGTCAGTGGGAGCTTAGCTTGAATAAAGTCCAAGTCGTCCCGTGGAGGAGTAAAGCTCCTCTTCTGTGCATGGCAGAGCACTTCACTGCACAGCTCCCATGCATTCTGGATCCCACAAAGGTCTCTCCATGGGGTGTGGGATCCATGTGAGGAAGGATGAGGAGATTGGGCAGTGTCTGCACACTTACTGGGGGAGTGCACTACAGTGACAGTAGCAGCTGCCTGTTGTGGTTATGGAGTCAAATGCTCAGTGGCAAGTTGAAGGCTCCATCCTGCAAACATACACATGTGTAACTTGACTCAGGTGAGTGGTCCCAATGAGTAGTGATTTGAATGGAACCACTCATCTGAGTAAAGCTGCACACCTGAGTAAGTCTGCAGAATTGGGCCTTTTATTTATAAGCTGCCTAGACTACTTGATCTGCATGTACAAATTCCAACTTGAAAGCAAAATTGCTGACTTTTGTGGCTGTTTTTAAGCTGAAAAGGAGAATCTGTGTGCAAAGAAACAGTGGGGGCTTTCTGGAAATATTTGATTAAACAAATTTGGATAAGCAGCTTAACAGACAAATGCTGAAATAAAACAGACCTGTGAATGGTCCATCTGCCAGCCCACAAGTGACTAAATAACACAGTATCCCACTTCAGGCAAACTCATACAACCCAATATTAGATCATGCTCTTTTTGTAGCAGACTGCTGAAATTTCATTAGGAAAATTATCAAAGTTTAAGGCATATACATAATAGAAATACTGTGAGGGATTGTGGGTGTTTTGTTTGCATCAGGTCCAGGGCATATTTGAACACAAGATTTGTATCTCACTCTCTTATCCAAGTAAATACTTATATGACGTGATCTCAGAAAATGACCTTTTAAAATAATGTTTTAGTAAATGTGTCTTGATTCTAGCTGATGTTTTTAGATCTGTTTTTTAAACTTGTGTTAGGGTTTCTGTTGGAATCCCACTATGGAACACCATGAGTTAATGTAAAACACATGCAATTGAAAAGAAATACTAATATATTGGGAATTAATAAAAGCAATCTCTTTATGTTGCACTATTTTGCACTGAACTCAGTTATATGGTGTGCCTACAATACCTGTTTTTCAGCTCTTGCATGAATTAGTACAGCTATATTTATAATTACATTTGTTATTTTAAAATAATAGTACAAATGTGCTTCATCAGGGTCATTTTAACTTAAAATAAATATATTAAACACTGGATCAAGATTAGGCAAATTAGCACTTTGTGTCTCATGGCACTCTCATTTGTGATATTGAGTTAGGAAGAATGGAACTCAGGATAGTGACACTGGGAAAAGGAAGAGACTCTGGACACAGACACCTCCGATGTTTCAGGTAATGTGTGTTCTCTGTGGCAGGAGCGTTGTAGTCTGAAACATTCAATCATGCTTTTTGTTGTTTTAGGGAAGTTCAGCATTTTGAACATTTTATCGAATAAAGGGAGCATAGAGGCTCCAAGTGCAAAGTATAGTTCCAGCACAGAGAGCTTTGAAAATACTTGCATGGTCTCAGCTTTCTTTATAAACTGTTAAAAGTAGGCAGAAGAATTTCAGAATAGTGCTGCCTTCACTCTGGGGAAAATGCTGACAGTTCAGGTATATCACCTACAAATAACCCAACTGGCAAATCAAAATTTATTTCAGACAGTTAGGACCTAATTCTGATCTCACAGGAGTGAGAATTAGACGTAACTCAATTGCACTTAATGGAATTAACTGGTGTAAAAACAATCTGAGTCAGCTTGTGGCCAGATAGTTGTATGCTAATAAAGGTTTGCAAAGTGCTCTGAGATCTCTGATTGAAGAGTTCTGAGACCTTCTTGTGCTGAAGTTGATTGGCACTGTAGAGCAAGCTAAGGTTTCATGGATCCTTTCCCTCAGGGTATGTCTACACTATGGGATTATTCCGATTTTACAGAAACCGTTTTTTAAAACAGATTGTATAAAGTCAAGTGCACGCAGCCACACTAAGCACATTAATTCGGCCATGTGCATCCATGTACCGATGCTAGTGTCGATTTCCAGAGCGTTGCGCTGTGGGTAGCTATCCCATAGCTATCCCATAGTTCCCACAGTCTCCCCCGCCCCTTGGAATTCTGGGTTGAGATCTCAGTGCCTGATGGGGCAAAAAACATTGTCGCGGGTGGTTCTGGGTACAGCCTCACCCCTCCCTCCATGAAAGCAGTAGACAACCGTTTCACACCTTTTTTCCTGGGTGAACTGTGCAAATGCCATAGCACAGCAAGCATGGACCCTGCTCAGCTCAAGTCCGCAATCGTGGATGTTGTAAACACCTCGCGCATTCTCGTGCAGTCTATGCTGAACCAGGACCTGCAAAACCAGGCGAGGAGGAGGAGGCAGCTACGGCAGAGCTGTGATGAGAGTGATGAGGACATGGACACAGAATTCTCTCAAACCGCGGGCCCCTGAGCTTTGGAGATCCTGATGGTAATGTGGGAGATTAGTATCAAAAGCTTTGCTAAAATCAAGATATATCACGTCCAGTACTTTCCCCATATCCACAGAGCCAATTATCTCATCATAGAAGGCAATCAGGTTGGTCAGACATGACTTGCCCTTAGTGAATCCATGTTGACTGTTCCTGATCACCTTCCTCTCCGCCAAGTGCTTCAAAATGGATTCCTTGAGGATCTGCTCCATGACTTTTTCCAGGGACTGAGGTGAGGCTGACCAGTCTGTAGTTCCCCAGGTTCTCCTTCTTCCCTTTTTTAAATATGGGCACTATATTTGCCTTTTTCCAATCATCCAGGACCTCCCCTGATTGCCACAAGTTTTCAAAGATAATGGCCAATGGCTCTGCAATCATATCAGCCAACTCCCTCAGCACCCTCGATACATTAGACTGGACCCATGAACTTGTGCATGCCCAGCTTTTCTAAATAGTCCTTAACCTGTTCTTTCACCACTAAGGGCTGCTCACCTCCTCCCCATACTGTGTTGCCCAGGACAGCAGTGTGGGAGCTGACCTTGTCTGTTGCCATGTTTGCATTTGGCCTGGAGTCTTCCTTTATTGTACAAACTGTAGTGTGTCAGCTTGCCAACTTACTGAGTTTTTAAAGAACTAAGTAAACAGAGGGAGCCTTCCAAATGAGATTTGCTGCCTCCACGCTAGTGATGAAGTGAAACTATACCCCTTGCTGCGTGAGCTGCACTTTACTTTCTAAACTAACTGGCTTGTCACACATAGACCTGAAGTGCCTATTACATCAGTTCATAGTAAAGTGCAAGTGGTTTACTCTCTGGCTTCTGGTTCTGACATTCCCATGGCAACCTCCCCCCAATTTAGTCACACTTTACTACCTCACAAGTAGGATTTGTTCAAAAACGGAATAAAGGTTGCAGCATGAAAAAGACACTTCCCCATGTGTTCCTGATGGCTAGTAAATAAGGACTGAAACACAGTGTGAGGACGAGCTCTTTACTGAGTTTGGCAGGGTGCAGTTTTCAAGGTTAGACAGTTTAATGGAGCGAGCAATGTAAAATAAAGGAAATTAAAAGAATAACATAAACAGCTGTGGTCAGCTACATTTTAAGTACAATGAGGCAACAGAATCAGTAGGCTACAATTTAACATATGATAGAATAAGTGGACCTGAGTCAGGAAACGTGTGAAATCATAAATTAAAAGCCTTTATAGACAGTTTTATAATATAGCATATAAAAACTATGTAGCTGTGTCAAGTATTTTATATCTAGTTTGTGTGTGTGTCTCTCACATGCATATAAACTGGATATAAAAATACCTGATATATTATTGTAAGATCCTCTCAGGAGGAATGTAAAATTCTTACGATGATCCCTATTTGGCTGACTCCTGCAGGTGTAAGAATGGGATGTGGAAGGGTTTTAGTTTAATAAAACATAGGCTGATTTACAATATTGAAACGACTTCTTGACTGCTCTCTCTTTCCAGTTTTTATGGACCATTGGTCTAACCTACTATGGCCATTCTTATGTTCTTATGATAAGTAAAGCTGGTAATGCTGCCTGGTAGTTAAGGTTGCTTGATACTTCCCATTATAAAACCCTGTTTTCAGTTACTTGTAACTTTACCAAACGTTAACCATTTGGGCTGAAATTTTGCATGCCAGGTCTCTGCCTCAGTCTGATTTTTTTTTTTTTTTTTTTTAAG
>NC_133777.1:82890404-82989127 GCF_003597395.2 Chelonoidis abingdonii
CACACAAAGGGACACACACACAAACATTCCCCCCCTGAGCTTTTAAAAATCCGGTTTCCTGATTGGTCCTCTGGTCAGGTGTTTGGTTCCCTTTGTTAACCCTTTACAGGTGAAAGAAACATTAACCCTTAGCTATCTGTTTATGACACCTGTAAGGAGAAGAAACTGTGTCTGGACACAGGGGAGACTGGCACTGGCTGGACAGTGGTACCTGCTGTTTTAACAGAGGCTTGGGAGAAACACCAATGATAGCAAGATATTGAAATATAATTCCCAAAGCATTATCAAACCCAAACAGTTCCCTTATTGCTATCTGTCTGATCCCTAATAACAACTATGTGGGTGAAACCAGATAATCATCCTCACACAGATAAATGATACAAGAGAAAAACACCCAGGGGCAAATACCTTTCACAAAACAGTCACTCCATATCTGACCTCTCAGGCCTTGTCCTCAAAGGAAAGCTGCACAATACCTTCAAAAGATGTGCCTGGGAACGTAGATTTATAACGTTGCTAGACACTAAAAATCATGGACTGAACAGAGACACTGGATTTATGGCTTATAACAACAATCTGTAAACTGCTAACCCCACTTCTTTGTCCTATGACTGGAGAGTTGTTAACAGACGACTTCCCCTTGAATGGGCTCTTATAATGAGTGTTAAATACTTATGCTAAAGAATCTGTTCCACCTTGTATTTAGCTGTGACCCTCTGAGTTTCCCAGAGCTGAAGAAGAGTTCTGTGTAAGCTTGAAAGCTCATCTCGTTCACCAACAGAAGCTGGTCCAATACAAGATATGACCTCAGCCATCTTGTCTCTCTAATGTGCCTAATAAGGCATTTCTAAAGCTGAACAGTTAACATGAAGTTGAAATGACAGTGTTTAACGGTGTCTTTTTTTATTTCCTAGCACAATGAATATAGACGATGACACCCAATGGCTTGAGTGGGTAACGAAGCAGTTTGAAAGCATCGCTGGAGAAGATAAAGAGATTGACTTGGAAGAATTCAAAACTGCTCTGAAAGTGAAAGAGGCAAGTTCTTTGGGGCTCGGGGGGAGTTTGGCTGATGATCTGCCGTGTTTCTGTTCAGTAGCCAGATGTGAGCTCAGACTGTAGAGTATTATTAGACTTCACCCATTTGTCACTAGTTAGTGCAGAACAGCACTGGCAGATTAAAATGGGTCTGTGGTCTGTTGTTATCCTGTCTTAATTAGAATAGTGAAGCTTCAAAATAGAATGAAGGGGCTAAGGCCGAAGGGTTACAAAGAGCTTTGATTGACACAGCACTCGTGTATTGTTAGCAGTGACCAAAATCACAGGTGAAAGACAAGGGCTAAATCTTTAAGTCTTAGTTTTTTTGTCTGACTAGTTTTTTGTAAGGTTGCTAATCACCATCATATTCAGCCCTTACTAAGCCAAAATTTCCATTGATGTTAATAGAAGACTTCTGGCTTGGGTTTACAAGGAGTACCCCTCAAATGTTGTTGAAATATTTGTTCTCCTTTCTGTAGTCTTTCTTCGCTGAGAGGTTCTTTGCATTGTTTGATTCTGACGGGAGTGGAACCATTAGTTTAGATGAGTTACTCAAAGCCTTGAACCTTCTCATACATGGAGACGAAACAGACAAGCTAAGATTCCTCTTCCAAGTTTACGATGTAGATGGTAAGATTGTGAAGAATTTACTTATCCCCACTTGTCATTTGGATATCAGTGCTGCTGTCCTGAGCATGAGAGTGCGTCTGTTGGCAGATATTTAGACCACTCAATTGAAGCCATTGTCTAATATTCTATAGTGCCAGCCTTGTTCTCTTCCAGCACAGCATAGACTTCTCTTCCTGAATTAAATCAGTCTGGCTGAGATGCATTGGGAATGGATACTTCTAAACCATCTATTAAGCTTAACTTCGTGACTTTTCAATCTTCCCCATCTGTGATGAAGGTCTCAAAAATACCCTTAAAAGGCAGCAATTAAACTAGCTCCAGTTGTAAGTCCTATGTCAGTATGTTCTTACCCTAGAGAGGAGCCAAGCCGTTAGGGCTAGATTTACAAGGGGGACTTACACACCTCACTGCTGTGTTAGGCACCTAAGTCCAAATGTTAGATCATCAGAGCTGCTGCCTAAGTCCCATTCGTAAAGGTCCCTCGATACCTCTGTCTCGGGACACACACACACAGCCACCTCAGTTCTGACACTGCCAAGCGACTCAGCACCTCACTCACACCTCAGCCCCAAACTAGACCTTCCTTCCTCTAGCTCACTTGTGGGGCCTGATTGGGTTGGTGTGCTCAGAGATCACCTTAGAGCACATCTAATGGATTGGAGCCCATACAGAATACAGCCAGGGCAGGTGGGTCCAGCCAACCCCCTTTTAGCTCATTGCCCAGTGGCTGCAGCACTCACCAGGATGTGGGAGACCCAGATTTGAATCCTCACTCTGCTAGAGGTAGAGCAGGGATTTGAACCCAGATCTGCCACCTCCCAGGTGAGTACTCTCACCACTGGACTATGGGGAGACTCCCTCCCAATCTATCTTGTTGGAGCTGTTCCACTCTATATAAATAATTAAATATGAATTGGGCCAGAGAGAAAGGGTCTGCCTATGCCGCAATCAGAGGTGCGACTGTGGCATGCGTAGCCATTCCCATCATTAGCAGTGAAGCCACAAGTGCACAGGCTGTACAAGTCCATGCAGGACTCTGGATGTGTATTCAGGTGGCTAGCCTATGCTGCCAGAGCACCATTATTGTTGTTATTGGCGTGAGCTATGTGAAAGCCAGCTTGGGGATGTCTACATGCTGCAGTCACACCTCTGATTTCGGTACACACAGAAAGAGATTCATTAATGGACTGATTGCACCAATGACTATTTTAATTATTTCTACACGGTATTTAAACACACTCCGTGAAGAACAAGTACAGTTAAAGACAATAACAAAAAGTATTTGTTCGCAAATATTATTCATAGTGAATGGTTTGATCAAAGCCACAGGGGCAGGTTTTAAGCTGGGGATCTGACTGCAAAACATATCTGCCGCAACTTGAAATTTGCGAAGAGGTTTAGTTTTGAGGGTCATGCTTTTTTGTTTGGTCTAATATTGAAATTCTGGTACATGTGAAATGTTGGTTTATCTACAGACTAGGAAAAGTGAAAACATCAGCAAAATAAACATCCCAGTTCTACCCTGCCAGTATTTTCTGCTCTGACCTAATTGAGCTTAAAGGATTGGCCACAAAACTAAGAACCAAATCACTTTCCAAGCTAATTTGTCTTTACATTTTGCAGCCAGTTAAGCATGTCTGTGTGGATTTCATAATGGTGAACTGTCAATCAAGATTGTAATTTGCACTCTCAAAATAGTTGTTTCACGTAGATCACTCATTACTTAATGTAAATTAAACCATTTTTCCCCCTAATCTATCAACAATTAGCCAACCTTACCCTCAGGGCACAATTTCCCAATGAAAATCCTGAGTTCAAGGAAGGAAGCCTGTTTCTGTATACAAAGGGAAGATAAAACTAAAAGCACCCAGAGTTTTCATAAACCAGTTCACTAGCAGTTGTATATCCTTCTGTTGTCTCGGTAACACAGGAACAAATGTGTTATTACTTTCATCTGTATCAGATGTAAATTCTTGCTCACCATAGGCAGTGGTTCCATTGACCCGGATGAACTGCGCACAGTCCTGAAATCATGTCTGAAGGAGAGCACAATATCTTTGCCAGAGGAGAAACTGGACGACCTCACACTGGCTCTTTTTGAGTCAGCAGACAAAGACAACAGTGGCTCCATCACTTTTGAGGAACTCAGGGAGGAACTCGAACGCTTTCCAGAGGTCATGGAGAACTTAACCATAAGGTATTTTATCCTTAGTATAATAGCTTTAACAGGGCTCTCTGGGTTCCTAATCAGCGCCATATATTAGAACTGCATTTTCCTTGTTAGCACCTTGCTCTTCCCCGATTTCACAGGCTCCTTCAATATCATTTATGCTCACAGTGGCCTAGCTGCGGATGGGTCCTTTTTATTTTTTCCCTTTGCGATTAAGAGTCCCTCTTTCACGTATCTACCAAATCCTTCCCCATCAGGAGAGCATGAGGCCTGGGATCCCGTCCAAGGCCTGGGGGTGATTTTTGAGAAACAGCTCACTTAAAGGAAGCTGCATCCCTTCTGTCCACAGCAGGGCTGCTTGAACATACACAGGGCAAGACACTCTCCCTGCTGTTTTCCAGCTACACAAACTTGGTCTGCTTGAGTCTACTGCTGGCAGCTGCCACCTAGCTGCGAGCTGGCATGTTTTTGTGACACTCGCTTACAGATGCCCAGTATGAGAAACCGGACACCAGTTTCTGTGCTGCTTCAGTGCTGGACTAACAATCAGGACAGGGCAATGACGTTTAAAAATGAAGGGCCTAAGATCCTGCGCATCTCCTGCGAGGTGCTGTGAGCATCCCCTGATGAAATGAAGAGTGCGATAACACCTCAGAAATGCTGCTTGTTGTGTGCTTTGAAATGCTCTGCCTGGAGGAGAAGAGGCCAGGAGAGAGTCTTGCCATGTGAACCATCAGAATGTGAAAGAGAGAAAAATACTGTAGTGTTCTAGACGTCACAACTGACTCTCCTCCTAATCTGTACAATTAAAGGCCCACCGAGAGCTGAGGGTAGCAGTATCTTTCAGGATAGTGCCCCTCTATCAATTGATTCTTCAGTGGAGATGTCTTCAGAATGTGAGGAGCCTTATGGGATACCTCTCACTCTTATTTCCATATGGCGAATCTCCTGCTTCCACCTAATCAGCATTAAGTGAGGGATGTTGACCCTTCTCCGGCTTTGTGGAATGATGTAGGCAGGTCATCTTCACCTATTTGGTTTCCTCCTGTTAGTGGCTTACAGCTTCCTTTCCACTTTCTGTGCTTCAAGAAGTTGGGACTTCAGGGTGCCTCCAGCTGTCCATTTATGGTGGGCTCCCACTTCCCACCTTTGTGGCCATGTCAGCCCATGGGAAGGAGGGTTTATGTTCCAGTAACTTTATCCAAATCCTCCTCCACCGATCCTGATTCATCTAGGAGCCAGTAGTGCACTGCATGAGCAGAGTAGCCCAGGGGACTTTCCAGTCAGTAAACCAAGAGTTCAGGCCAAATGCACCCAGAGTTTATAGTGCTGTTACTGCTCTCAGTCCATCCAGAGGGTTCCAGAGGTATGATACGCTCAAGGTGGTGCAAAGTGGCTGCAGTCTGTTCCCTGCAGCCCGGAGGAAGACCAGCACCAACATGTGAGGGCATAGAGTCATCATCATCATCTTGGCAAGTCCCAAAGGGACATGGCCTTCTTGCAAATCTAGTGCCACCCAGATTGATCTCTGGCAAGATTTTTAAGGTGGTCTGATTGTATATTCGGTTTCTCTCCAGCACTGGCGATATTTTTGCACCGTTGAAGCTTTTGGTGCCCTCATGGTCACAGGCCGTGTAGCAGCATCCCTTGGTACATACACGCTGGAATTCATTGATCTTCCACTCTAATAATATGTCCATATCAGCCAAGCCGCTGAAACCGCTGATGGAGGCGGTTGCTGGGTTTGTCTTTGAATATCCCTGGTGCTGAGCTTGTCCTGCCATTTGACATGGAGCAGGAGACAACGAGAATTGAACACGTCAATCCGGTGACCTTCAGCCTTCCTCTGCACCCATGTTTCGCGTCCATACAGCAGAGTTGATGTAACTGGGCTTCCGTAGATCTGCAGCTTTGTAGCAAACGTGTTGTCATGACTTCCCCACAAAGGCCACTGAAGAGCCCCAAACTTGGCAGCCGCTGCTGCTATACAAGCGTCCACATCTTGCAAGCCTCCTCCAGCCCTGTCTGGGACACTGCCCATGTATTTGACAGCTGCCCCCTGCTTGATGACCCATCCGGATGGGTTAGTATCCATCTGGTTGTAAGCTGGAGCTGGAGGCTGTTTGATGGTATGGCCAGGGACTTAGTTTTATATGGATTATATGGAAGTGTAAAGTCTGGGGGCAGGGAGGCTGGTTGGGAAAGGAGCTTGCCATGGGCAGAAATATGTGCTGATTCGGGGGCCTGCACCAGCAGGAATGCTGTCTGCAGTAGAAGCCCAAAGGAGAGCATCCTGCAGCTGTTGCCAGTGGCACCCCTGGGAGTTCCCCTTGGAGAGTGGGTGCAGGGCCACCTCCTCCCACACCTTTCCCAGTGCTCTTCTCACAGCTGCACAGCATTGGAGCTGGTTGCTTTGTAACAAACCTCTTCCCTTCATGTTCTCTCCCTTTCCAACAGTGCCGCGAACTGGCTAATGCCCCCGACAGTCAAACAGAAGAGCCACACGCCGCGCTACTTAACCCCAGCCTACTGGCACAACAACAGGAGCAAGCTGCTCTTCATGGGTGGCTACCTGTGCCTGAATACCCTCCTCTTCACCTTGGCTGCTCTGCAGCACGCGCCTCTCGGGGGCTGGGTCTTGGTGGCAAAAGGCTGCGGGCAGTGTCTGAACTTCAACTGCACGTTCCTTGGGGTAAGTCCTGCACCTTTCCTGGCAGATGGGGACAGTCACACCTCCCTCCCAGCACTGTGGGAGGGTTCGTGAATCAGGTGTCACAAGGGGCTGAGGGTAGTGCTTGCATGGCAGGCGCTCTAGAAGAGTGAAGCAAGGAATCGTAGAAATGTGGGGCTGGAAGGGACCCGGAAAGGTCATCGGGTCCAGCCCTCTGTGCTGAGGCAGGACCAAGCAGACCTAGATCATCCCTGACAGAGGTTTGTCCAACTTGTTCTTAGAAACCTCCAGTGACAGGGATTCCACAACCTCCCTTGGGATCCTGGTCCAGAGCTTAACTACCCTTATGGGTAGAAAGTTTTTCCTAATATCTAACCTAAATCTTTCTTACTGCAGATAAAGCCCATTACTTCTTGTCCTACCTTCAGTGGCCATGGAGAACAACTGATCGTTGTCCTCTTTAGAACAGCTCTAAACATATTGCAGACTGTTCTCAGATCTCCCTTCAGACGTCTTGTCTCAAGCCTAAACATGCCCAGTTTTGTTAATCTTTCCTCACAGTTCAGGGGTTCTAAACTCTTGATCATTTTGGTTGCTTTCCTTTGGACTCTCTCCAATTTGTCCACATCCTTCCTTGTATCCCAGAGGTGGATGCAGAACTCCAGCTGAGGCCTCACAAGGGCTGAGTAGAGAAGGGACAATTTCCTCCTGAGTCTTACATCTGACACTCTTCTAAACACATCCCAGAATATTAGTCTTTTTTCCAACTTCATCACATTGTTGACTCTCATTCAATCTGTGATCCACTCCAACCCCCAGACTCTTTCCAGCAGTAGTACCACCTGGCCAGTTATTCCCTTCCACCGCAGCTGCACTCAGGAGAGAGGATTCTTGCTGTAATGCTTGTTTTTTCCATGGGGGCATTCAGCAGTTTTGCTTTGCTTATGTTCAAAAGGGCAAATGTTGGCAATCATTAAGACAAGTACTTTGCCTTTGTATTTATTGAATTTCATCTTGTTGATTTCAGACCACTTCTCCAATTTGTCAAGGTTGTTTTGAATTCTAATCCTGTCCTCCAAAGAGCTTGAAACCCCTCCCAACTTGGTGTCATCCACAAATTGTATAAGTCTAATCTCTACTCCATTATCCAAGTTATTAATGAAATAAGAAAATGGAACGTGTGGTCATGTCACTCGCTGGGGAATATTTCAGAGAATCAGACCATTGAAGTTAAAAATAAAAAGTTAAAGAATAACAAACAGGAAGAAGGATATGAGCTCTGCAAGAGCAAGTAAAACCAGGCCCGGCCTCGCCCCAGAGCAGCCAGCACACAGACATCCCTCCAGCCTCCTTTAGCTTTTACTCAAAGGGAAAGGGGGGTAGGATGGTCCCATGAGAAGATCACTGGGCTGGGACCCAGGAGAGTTGTGTTCAAGTCCTGATTGTGATGCTGGGCCAGTCTTTTTACATCTCTGGGTCTTGGTTTGCCCTTCTGTCCTGTCAGGATGGTGTTACTCACTCACCTTAGCAAAGGGCTTTGAAGTAAGTGTGTTGAGTGGAGCTAGGGGCTATGATACACGGAGGTCAGACCAGATGATCTGGCCTTAAATTCAATGGCTCTGTGTCCTGATGGAAAGGGCTGTAACAGCGAGGCATGACTGTCACTGTCATCTGGTTTTCAAAGGTGCTCATGCTGCGCCGTTGCCTGACGTGGTTGCGAGCTACCTGGGTTGCGAAAGTTTTCCCACTAGACCAAAACGTCATCTTCCACCAGCTTGTGGGGTATGTGGTGGGGGCTCTCACAGCAGTTCACACCGGAGCACATGTGGGGAACTTTGGTGAGTAGTAAATCCTCTGCTTTCCCATACCCCCATGCAATAATTGCTATGATTCTTCTTTTTGCATTATGCTTTGCTCATGCAACCATTCTTCTAACGTACCCTGCAAATCTTGAGTGATCTAAAGAGGAAAACCCATCAGTTATTAAAATGGAAAATGCCAACCCTTCTAACTATAAAGAACATCAGCTACTAAAAAACCAAGGATTGAAATCTACATTTAATACAGACTTGATAAAGCAGCATTTCCTAAAGAATGGGGTGCACCCTCTAGAGAGTGGGGAATGAGCATGTGAAGGACCAACCAGCAGGGTGCAGACAAACCTCTTCATTGTTCTCCAGGGTCTGAACTTTTATTTAACAAAAAAGTTGGTCCCTACATGTTATGGTTGCAAAGAAACCGTTCAAAACATGACTCTTGGATAATCAGTGTAGCCTTGTTCTACCTGAATTAAAGAGATCCTGAGACAATAGCTCTGATACGAGGAACTGCCCTGAGTGTAATTGATGTAGCAACATCTGCCTGAGTCTGCAGAGATCCTAAAACAATAGCTCTGAGGTGTGATTTGCCCCAGTCATTTTGGATATCAATAATAAAGCTTCTTTAAATGTCAGCCTTTGAACTATTTAGCTGCACATCAAAGGGTGTAAGAAAAGAGGAAGAAATGTAAAGCTTGATCCAGCATGTCCTAAAGTAGAGGGGGGTTCTAAGGACTATCTGGGGGAGGGCATGGGGGGCATAGAAGATGTATACATTTAACAAGAGCAGGCCTTTAATGAGATATGGTGAGACTGAAGGAACAAAATTGATTCCATATTCCTGAAGGGAGGGTTCAGCTTTCAATGGATTTAAGGCAGGTGTCGCTTGTAAGATCAGCTCAGCATTTTACTTTCACTCTTCCCATTGCTGCTAATTGTGTAAGGTTTCAACTAAGGTAGAAGTGTATGTGAGTCAGGAAGGGATTGGAGCTGTACGTAATCCACTGGTTCATTGTGCATTGTTCCCCTCTAGTGGCTTCCCCTGATATGAAGTTAAGAGCTTTCTACTGTTACCAGCTAATGGAGTTTCTCTGTAGCTCAAGTGCTCAAGGTTTTGGGTTCAGTCCCTGCTGACAACTCATGTTTGGAGTGAGTTGTGGAATATGATCCTGCTTTAGGACAAATCAGTCAGAAATCCTGACTTCAACTTCCGCTGATTTATAAGGGCACCCCTGAGGTACTTTGTGGGAGGGTGGGGGGTAGTTTGGCTTTTTTGCATAAATAATATATTTTATTAATAAAAACAAAGAAAGGAGACATGATTGCAACTGGAACGCTGGCTCCAAGACAAAGAAAACAGGTTTAGTGCCATGGGGTCCCAGGACCACAGCCCAGTAAGGGAAAGGATTGCGTTGTATTCCATTGCCCTCAAAGCTTTTTTGGTCGAAGAAGGGTTAATATTACTCTTTGGGAGACCTTGGTACGTGGGCCACTTGTTGTGGTCTTCATTATGTATCTCTGAGTTACACTGCATCCAAGGTGTGCGTGGCATTTTACAGACAAATGAACAGATCAGGGACCTCAGCTCTGAGGAGTTCAGGGCCACACTGGGATGCTCAGTATCCCCTTGTTGATCCTGTACTTCCTGTGGAAAGTACTAATCCCCTTGGCCGCTGCTGCTCCTCAGCCCCATGTTTCTCTGTGTTTAGTCAGGCTGACTCAGACCCAGGATCGCCCCGCGCTTTGGGAATATCTGTTCACCACTCGGCCCGGGATTGGCTGGATTCACGGGAGCGCCTCGATCACTGGGATTGCACTGCAGCTCCTCATCTGCGTGATGCTAGTTTGCTCCAGCACCTTTGTCCGGAAAAGCGGCCATTTTGAGGTACTCCCCACTGCACCCTGCAAGTGGCGTTTGGTTTTGTTTGTTCCCCCTTCATTACAGCGCAGTCATATATGCGCCAGTGTCTCCCATTCTGCATCCCTTTTCTGCCAGGGTCATTTTCATGCATTTCTTTCCACAGAGCTTGCAGTTGCAGCACAATGAGAACATGTTAGTCCCTCTCCATGCGGCACTGAGTAAACTGGTAGCTGATCTTAGAGGGTCATTTAACTGAATCCCATGCAGCCAAACTCCTACGTAGAAAGACAGCAGGAAAAACCTGCTCACAAGGGCAGGGGATGGGTGGGGAACAAAGCACTTTAATGGGTTAAGAAATAAAACCCAGCAATTCAGACAAACTCAGGTAATTACATCCCTTGCAAGGCCAAGTTAAGAACTCTCATCCGACTGCATGGGGGCGGTTAGTACAGGAATTGGCTCCTTGTCTGCAAAGCCGCTCAACACAGATGAGCGTTCAGTGCTTTAGGGGCTTACAAGGGCTTTGCTTTACTCTGTATTTGGCACCAACTTCCTGTGCACAACCATCAGATCTTCACAGAGCCCCACTCAGACTCTCCGTCTGGGAAGCACGGCCCCCAGTACCACAGAAGTAGTGTGCCCTCTTCCATGCGGGCCTGTGTGGTAACATGGTTCTTAGGCTTATTTGCCTCTTCAAGTGAAATGGAGAAATGTTGAGACTGCAATAGGGCCTCAGTTTCTCCTCTCAGTTACACCTGTATAAATTCAGGGGCCTCTTGGGGCAGGTTCTGACCTCAGTTACTCTTGTGTTGGCCAGGAATGGCAACGCTGAAGTCCCTGAAGGTTCCACATTGACACCAGTATAACTGAGAGCTACTGCTAAGAATGACTGGTTTCTCATACCTGTCCACGGCCATTGTTGGCTGGACTGGAAAGCCGAGTGGGAGCTTACTGTATCTGGTGCCTAGAAATAACAACGAAAAGAAATGATGGAAAACTAGTGACACTTTACCTGAACTACAGCCACAATTGGGCTGCATCTTTTGCCACCACTGCCCTCATTAGTCTCTCTTACTATTCATCACCCATGACAGTCCAGTAGATCCAGTGATCCCTTATTACTGTTACCTGCAGGTCTTCTACTGGACTCACCTGTCCTACATCTTCATCTGGGCGTTGTTAGTCCTCCATGGGCCTAATTTTTGGAAATGGTTTGTGGTTCCTGGATTTCTGTTCGTGGTGGAGAAGACAATTGGCATTGCTGTGTCACGCATGGGGGGGCTGTACATTGTGGAAATCAACCTCCTGCCATCGAAGGTTTGTTCCCAAAGTGATCCAAAGACACTCACTTATGAGAATACGTTTTAAAAATACCGCTGGGGCTGGGGTGAGATGTGAAATAAAGAATTGGAAATCGAGCTTATTGGGGTCTATTCCTAGCTCTGCCGCTGACTTGCTGCATGACCTTGGGGAAGTCGCTTCACCCCTCGTTGCCTCACTTTCCTATTCCCTAAAATGGGAATAAAAATCCTCGCTCCACTTCACGGGAGAGCTTTTGGCATTTGTAAAGTGCTTTGCGATTCTGGTGAAAAGCAATGTATAATAACAACTATTCTTAAGTGACCCAGGGGAAAAGTGAGACAAAAGAGGTATTAAAAAGACAAACTCAGATGATTGTCTACTGTGTATTATGGCAGCGTGCTGGAATGGCAGCATTCCAGAGACTCATGGAAAATAGAAATGGCAATGCTCAAATAGGGAGGCAGCGTGGCATAGTAGGTAAAGCGCCAGCATGGGATTCAGGAGATTTGGGTTCAACTCCTGTCTCTATTCACCAGACATTTGACCAGTTTCTGTGCCTCAGTTTCTCCTCTGTAACATGTGGATACTGATTCTCTTGTAAAGTGATTTGAGATCTGCTGCTAAGAGCTAGAGGTTATTATTCTTTCATCTGATGCAAGAGTGGTCCTTATGTTATATAGCCCAGAGCATTCATTAATCGATTTTAAGTGTCTAAAGAGTCTAAAGACCCTTCTTTTGGGTCACTGCTCACAAGCCAATGTGAAAAGCACAACAAATGGCACAAAATCATGCTTCAGTATTTGGCCAGTCAAGACGTTCTCTTGAGCTGCATCTTGACTGGTCTGATAAAGAAACGATCTGTATGGTGCAATCCTCTGTCAGCATTATTAGGACCTTTTCAGCAAACATTGACACAAAGGCCAGTGCTTGGCCACCCGTTCCCAAAGGCCTCTCTCTCCATGGAAGCAGGCTTGGAGCAGATATAGGTCACACCTCTGCAGTTGATGGGGCCTGGCTGTGCCAACAGAGAGGTAGCTAGACATCTGCATGCTGTAAAATATGCCCAGAGGTATTTGCATGCTCAAAACTGCAGGCACAAAATTGGAGGCTGTTGTGCTCTGGAGAAGCTATGCCAGTGGACAAAGCTTAGAATAACGTACAGTCTGCAGGGTTTTCCTGTGTGCAGAGAGATTCTCGCCCTCTTGGCTTTTCATTTCAATCCAGGTGACTCATCTTGTGATTAAGAGACCGCAGTTTTTCCACTACAAGCCTGGAGACTATATTTACCTAAATATCCCAGCAATTGCGAAGTACGAGTGGCATCCTTTCACCATTAGCAGCGCTCCTGAACAACAAGGTGTGTGTTTATACTGGATGCCAGAACTGCGCCGTTTTGCTGTTTAATCGGAATGGTTACTTACAAAAAGGCTAGAATGATAAAATAGCAGATAGAGACCATTTGGTATGGTGCAGCGAGATTTTGCAGCAAACGGGCTACATTTGAAGCAACTGATTCAATATCCAAGAATCATTTAATTAGGCACTCTAGCTGTGGCATGCCGAGAAGCAGCTGTGTGTGTTTATTTTTTTTTTTAATCACATGAGAAAGGAAGCTCTTTGCCAGTCTGGTGTCTGGTTTCCCTGTGCTGAGCTGGGACTTGTATTCCACCTCATCACCTTTGCCCAGCAGACGCGAGCTCCACACTTCTGGAAGAAAAAGCAGATGGGCATAACTTCACAGCAGCTGCCTCCAACCTCTGCTTCCCCTATCCCTGATAAAAGGGAACATTTCCATCTGCTTTGAGGCTCTGCCCTTCCCCCTTGTGTGGAATCATGGGAAATGTGGCTTCTCTGAGCAAAATCAAGGGCGAAAAACGTGTCTTCTCCAAATCATGTATTTCCCTGCAATTAGAGAAACACTGCTGTGTATTCCATTCTCAGAAAGGGGCTGACTATATTAGGGATAACATGTGTCATCTGATGTATGGATTCTGCGACTGCAGCTGATATACTGGATGACTGACCTAATTGAAATGGCCAGAGCATTTATTTGGTTAGCTTTCCTTGTTACTCCCTCTGGTATTTCTGAAAGCTTGGAATTCAGCCTTAATTTAAATGCTGGGCCAAAATCTGTTCTCCAGGAAGTCCAGGGTAACTGCACTGGACTTAATAGAAATTCCTTTAGATTTTCACTGGTGTAACCGAGACATTAACTAGGCCCGTTGATTTAAAAATATATCACTCTGCTTCTTGCCTGGAGAAAGTTTCAGTCCAGCTGTATGATTCCCTCATCAGAATATTTATACAAGGCTCTTTCTTATTTCACCATCGTCTGCCTTCATTTCACAGATACCATCTGGCTGCATATAAGATCACGAGGACAATGGACCAACAGACTCTATGAATATTTCAGGAGGCCTGAACCACTCAGCCAGGAGCCTAAACGGCTAATGGGAAATCTAAGAAAGCAGAGGTACCACAAATGGACCCAGGTTTGTCATGGACGGGGATTATTTTTATGAATCACTTTTTGTAGTTTAAAATAGGAGTGCCCTTTAGTTTGCTTTTCTGTGAAATGTGGTAGGTACCATATTTCTTGCTGCTGCTGCCACTAGGCAGTGCCAGTTGGGGATGGTGACATTGGCATTGGCATGGGAGAGGGGCCCTGCCTGTATTTATCCTGGCATATTGCCCTGTGCGGAGGCTATTCATTTCTTCCTGTTGAGCACACCCAAAAAAGTAAGAATATTCTGTTGCTACAAGGAACCCCAAAGCCCGTTGCTTGCGGAATCAGAAATGGCTGGGTTTCTCAGGCTGATGTCCTAGTATCAGACATACAGAGGGCTCTGCTAGCTCATTAAAACACGCCCCAGAGTTCAGTATCGGCTGCTTCACCTGGGACAGTCACTGCTACGTTTTGGATTGGAATTGTGTGTCTTCCTGTAGAGTTATTCCTACTTCCTGTTTCTCAAACAGCATGTGTGCTGTAGGTCCGATCCAGGCTTCTGGGTACATACAAGAAGTGTGCAGCAGAGGGATAGGGTTGTAACGCATTCCTGGGCGGAGGTTGGAGTCCCCCACACTGCTCTCTCATGAGGATTTTCGATCTATTCTTTATGAGTTTGCTGATTTTCTCTAATCTAAAATAAAAACCATCAAGATGGAAAGTGAATTACATGCTCGTGGTGACTGGAAAGGAGCAGAGTGGTACTGAAACCTGAAACAAACAGACCAGGCCATTATCTGAAAGGCCTCATAATAATCCCTTGCTCTTATACAGTGCTTCTTCATCAGCAGATATTGCAGTGCATTACAAAGGAGGGCAGTACCATTCTCCCCATTTTACAGAAGGAGAAACAGAGGCACAGTGGGATGAAGTGACTTGCCCAAGATCAACCAGCAGGCCAGTGGCAGAGCTGGGCACAGAGCCCAGGTCTCCAGCATCCCAGTCCAGTGCTCTAGCCATTAGGAAACACTCCCTCTAGAAAAAATAAGACTGACCCCAGGCTGGTGCAAATCTGCAGAGCTCCATTGACTTGAATGGAGCTACACCAGTTTACATGAGCTAGGGATCTGGTTCTATATCTCACTGCTCTCCGATTCTTGTGACATTCAGCTGCCTATGTGGCATCAGATTTGTGCATGTAAGAAAAGCAGGAAGATCTGCGTCCTGGACATTGTCCCCTGTAATATGGGCAATGAGAAAGGAGGTAAGAATGCCCAACCATTTCATGTCTAGTTACAGTTCATGAAATAGTTGGGCATTCTTACCTCCTTTCTCACTACCACATGATCCAACACATTTTTTAACCCTCGTTCGAGTTGTTTTCTGCCGTGGGGCCTAAGCAGCAAAGCCCTAGATGGATCAAATAGCTCCTGTCAATAAGGAGAAGAAAGTTTCATCTCTCTCAGTGCCATGGCTCACAGTGTTTTCTGTGAATTTGGCTCTAGGAACATCTTTTCTGCTCATCTGGTTTGGAGGCGTCAGTAGCCACCAGTAAGGATGAAACAATTGAACTGACGTCTTACAAAGCCACCAGGTGCCCTGGCTGTGAACCTGCTGACCTCACTGTCACCAGAAGGGATGAAGAAGGGAGCCCGCACGCCAGAGAAGTAAAGGCCGTTCGTTTGTTGGCTAGACAACTTACCATTGATTACATGCTTCCGGGCCTACTGGGTTCAGGTGGCTCTGGACCATCCCCATCTGGGCTGGGTCTGGGTGGCATGAATGAGCCCTTTTAGGATAAGTGCAGATGAGTAAGAGGAGAGGACCGTGTAAATGCTGGCCATTGGGGGCCTGCATTCAGGAATCAATAGGACTGGTCAAAATCTTTCCATCAAATATATATATATATATATATTTAACTGAATTTTTTTTTTTTTACTTTAAATTTTTTTTGCTAAAAGTATCTGTTTTGGTTGAAAAAAATTATTTTTCATTGAAAAACTGGATATCCAAAAAATCCAGCGTCTTTGGTTTTTGGCCACAAAAAGTAAAACAGTTGATGTGGAATTGCCGCCTGGAGGGTTACAGTTTGGGTATCCAATATCCCCATTCTCCACTCTGGCTGGGTTCCATAGCCAGACACAGCTCCCATGCACTGTCATGCATGTGGTGGCTCAGCAAGAGGGGAAACCATGGTGCATCCTGGGTGATGTAGTCCAAGTTGTATTGAGTGGTAGATAAGGCTCCAGTCCTGCAACCCTACACGTTTAATTTTAAGCATCTGACTATTCCCATTGACTTCAGTGCAACTATTTATGTGTTTACTGTTAAAACACATACATAAGTGTGAGCTGGATGAAGGCCCAAATCCTGATCATCTCTGATGGGTGTACACATACAATTCCCATTGACATTCACCTTTTGTCCTTTGTCGAGAAAATACAAAGGCAGACAGTGGATGATGTTTGTGCTTTTTATCAGTGTTTGCTACTGTGGCTTAATAATGAATTTCTTATTGTGAATTTTAGAAAAGATTCCTCTACAAAGCTGAAATGTGTGGTAATGCAGTAGTCACTAGTGGACCAGTTTAGACAGACCAGGAAGTCATTTTAAAATCAGCGAAGAGTCACACGATCTCTTTTTAACAGGGAAAAAAAAGCAAAATTAGTCAGAAATCATACTAATGTTAGGAAGTTGGAGAGCCACGTTTACTGGCTTTTATCATCTGATATGAAAAGCTCTCAGGATATTGATTCTGTCACAGCTGAAGGAGCAGTCATTACAGATAAAGAATTTATATGCACCATTTTTAATGAGTTTCTCTCCCTGTTGCTCTTGAACTATTATCTTTTCTCTCGGTTAGCAGAGATCCTCCTACCATTGTCAATCTGATCAAAATTCGTGTACATCTCTTATTCCCTCCCATGCCGTACAAAGGCATGATTTGTGGGAATTTGAATAATTACATTTTTGAATCAACCTTTGATTCAATTACAATCTGGATAATTTACACAGACATCTTCGGTGAGATTTAATGCCTTTGAAAATCTTCCCCCTAAACTTATGGGCCTTCCCATTTTGGATAATGATAATTTTTATTAATGTGGACTGTAAATGCAAAACCTTTACTTTATGTTGTCCCTCTCTGAAGAATGGGTATATAGCCACCTACCTTGAAAGTGACTCTTGCAGCGCTAAAATAATACTGTGTTTGACTTATTCCTGGTGCAATGACTAGGTCAGAAATGATATAACCCAAATAAATGTCTCCGCCAATCTGGAAAAACTGGAAAGAAGGAGATAAGTATTACCGGGTGATCTCTGGGTGCATCAGAGTATGGGTGGCTTTAATACTCAAGACGGAATAAATTCTGAGGACAATGTCATCTGCTTGACTATTGGTAACATGGTTTTCTTTACGTAACAGGTTTCTGCCAAGCTGAGTGAGAATCACAGAGTTTGTAATATCAAGGTAAGAGTCTCCTTTGTGTGGCTGGTTAAGGCGTCTCCCCTGCAGCTGGCTCTGGGCAAACAGACCCCAGAGCCAGTTGCAGGATCATTGACTCATAGACTTGAAGATCAGAAGGGACCATCGTGATCATCTAGTCTGGCCTCCTGCACATTGCAGGCCAAAATTCTCACCCACCTACTCCTGCTGTGGACCCCTAACTTCTGGCTGAGTTACTGAAGTCCTCAAATCATGGTTTAAAGACTTAAAGTTACAGAGAATTCACCATTTACAGTAGTTTAAACCTACAAGTGACCCATGACCCAAGGTTATAACCCCGCAGGGGTCTGCAGATCTGACCTGGGAGAAAATTCTTTCCCGACCCCAAATATGGTGATCAGTTAGACCTTGAGCACATGGGCAAGACCCACCAGCCAGCCAGGGCAGTAGGACTCTGGCCTGTAAATCCTTTCTCTTGTAAGTAGTCCTTACGTGTGCACGCAGTGCCACCCTGGGGCTAAAGTAAATCTTATTCTCTCAGGTTCCCCTCCTTGTTCACCTGACTATGGGCCCCACCATTCCTAGACATTGTGGTGCCCTACGCAGCCTCCTGTGGGTGGGGGGCTGTGCCCAAGGTTGGTTGGGGGCAGGAGCAGGGTTGGGGGGCAGGAAGGAAATCGCCCTCCAGCATGAGCTGGTGGCATGGAGCAGGCTGGGTCTGGGTCGCTTCACTTCCCGACCCCGACCCCTGCTGCAGTCCTCAGGGGAAGCGGTGGAGTAGGGGTGGGGCTGGGGCAGAGCAGAGGCAGGGACTTTGGGGAAGAGGCGGGGAGGAGCAGAGCAGGGGCAGGGGCAGTTTTCTTGGCTCGCTGAGTCAGGCTGGCCACTGGAGCAGCATGCAGCTACGTAGGGCACCAGGAAATTTGGGGCAATTTGGTGCCCCAGATTTCCTGGTGCCCTTCACAGCTGCATAGTTTGCATATGGGTAAGGATGGCCCTGGTGTGGGGTGTGACTGGCTGGTGCCAGAGCACTTTCCCGGCCCCACGTCTACACCAAACAGAGAAAGTGCAACTGTTTCTGGCTGAAAAGCCAACCTAACAATTACTTTGCAATGTTTGAGTTGATTGTTTTCTCCCTGAATTTTTGGGCAGGTGGAGAACCCCCCAGAAAGCGTCTTGTGTCCATCTTTTCTGCCAGCGATGCTGAGCTGAAGTGCTATTAAATCTTACAGTTACAGCTCTGTTAGCTCATGTTATGCAGCCAGACTGGACACTGTCTAAGCCGCTGGGCTGGAAATAAGAGAAATAATTAAAACAATTGAAACATTTTTCAGAAAAAAATCCCAGGCCAGATCCCCAGCGGGTGTAAAACAACAAAGCTCCACGGGAGCCCACGGAGTTACAGTGATGGACATAGGCTGAGAACTGAGCTCCCCGACTTGCCTGCCTTCCACTAAGGTGCAGGAGCACAGTGGCCAGGATTTTCAGAAGGGCTTAGCACCCACATCAACGCCAGAGTTTCAAATCAATCTCAGCTAGGCCCTCAAAGAAATGACCACATTTCTGAGGCCACGTTGGGTGCTGAGCACTTGCCTTGTGGGTCGTAGAGTCATCTACTTCCATTAAGGCAGAGAAGCTCCATTAAGATGCTGATCTTCAATCCTGAATCCTCTATTGAGCTCAGGGGGTGTTTTGGCTGTGCAAAAAATGCAGGGTGAGACCCTAGGCTTTTATCCATTGCCCTGCCAATGCAGGGTTATTTTAGATAAAAAAAATGAGAAGCATCTCTGTGAAACTGAAGCAAATGTATCTTGTGTGTCTCCAAATTGCAGCCTTTTTTCTCTCTTAGTGCTATATTAATGGCCCCTATGGGACACCTACGCGAAGGATCTTCACCTCGGAACATGCTGTGCTGGTAGGCGCTGGAATCGGCATTACTCCCTTTGCCTCTATCTTGCAGAGCATCATGTACAGGTTGGCATTGTACCTTTTTAAGGCTTTGTAAGTAGAATTAATACTAACCCACGGAGGCAGAATTTTTCTTCCATTGCCAAGTAAAAGCCACTCAGTGATTTCAAGATTCATGCTATGTGTTACATTCAAGGTCAGTTCTTTTCTAGCTGATCTAGACCTCATCGCCATATTAGTTGGACACTATTCCTGGTTCTCCCCTGGACTGCTGGGTGACCTTTTACAAGGCACCTCTGCCTCGGTGTCTTCCCCATCTGTAAAATGAGGATAATGATCTGATGTCCTTTGGAAAGCGCTTTGAGATCTGTGGGCGAACAATGCTATGTAAGAACTAGGTATTGTTAGCTGAGGGGTTTACGTTCATTGAATGGATTTTAACCTCACAAGGGCCCTGCTGAGGTACGGAACTGCTATTATCTCTGTTGTACAGATGGGAACTGAGGCCCAGCATAGATCAGGTGTCTCGCCTGAGGTCAGACACGAAGGTTGTGGCTGAGCCAGTCCAGTGATCTCGCCACAAGATTGTCCTTTCCCCCTGACATATTAAGGACTTTGTCCTTATACGTGGGTGAAAAGTTGTTCCTAAAACCAAATTCGTCCTTCCAAACTGACAGACACTACACTGAAGATTGACACTCGAACAGAAAGTTTGCAAAGAAGCTGAATAAGGGTATTTTCTAGAGCTGGTCAGAAAGGTGAACACTAGAAAAAAATGGTTGAAATTTAGAATTTTGGAAAAACGTGGCCCAGCTCTAATGACTTTCTAAGGAGAGTTTTCTCTACTGAGAGCGGGGGGAGGGGGTGGCTGGGGTGCTAAAGAGCTGACATGACAGTGCTTGTTACCACATGTGGGTTGTGTTGCATTCTTCTAGATTTCGCATGAGAAAACAAAACAATCCCTGCTGTGGCTATTCATGGTGTGAGAGCCTCAAGGATGATGAAATGAAGCTTAGGAAGGTGAGCTCCTACTTATAGGGATAACTCTAAGCTTCCCATCGATGACCTGACTGCTGGTAGAAAATATCTGATGGAAATCCTGTGACCTGCTCTGTGCAGTGGGCTCCTGGGCAGAGCAACTTCCCGGATCAGAGCCCCACGTTGTGTTGTCCGAGGATCTGCTGGCTTACCAACGTCTAACTACTGCACCAACTTTTGAAATGCAATAAAAACTACGTTTTGGTGCAGAAACTGTATCTCAGGGCTTGTCTACACTAGAAGTGCTGCATTGGTGCAGCTGCACTGATGTAGCTGCGCTGCTGTAGCAGGTCTGGTAAGGATGCTCTAGGTCGATGGAAGAGAGCTCTCTCATCGGTATAACAAATCCACCTCCGCGCGAGATGGTAGCTATGTCATAGTGCTGTCCATATTAGTGCTTAGGTCGGTGCAACTTACATTGCTGGAGGTGGAGGGTGGCTTATTCACACCTCTGAGTGATGTAAGTTTATACCAAAGTTAGTGGTAGTGTACACCTGGCCTCAGGCTGAGGCTTATAATGCGCCATTTAAGTCAAGAGGGGCTAATGTACCTTTGGAAGCACTGCAGTTGATTATAATAGGGATGCCAACAGATTCATAATGAAACCATTGGCACCTATGTTGTAACTGTAACAATAATGTAAGAGGTATAAACCATCCAATCATTTATAGGTCTTTGGGTTCTTCAATGCACCTCTGCCAAGAGGTCTCCAGACCCTTGTCCTGCACTCAGATACATCCTTACTAAATAATAAATGCCCAAACACCACTCCCCTAGAGCTATGTTCACAGCATACAGACAGAGGCATTAGATAGAAACATAAAATACTCTTTCTGAAAGGTTACAGTGTAACACAACTTTATTTCTTAGAATCCAGAACAGAGAGAGACAAAGCAGGCTGCTCCCTAAGGCAGCGAGGACAGTTTACCCCACCTTGCTCTAGGCTGGTTGTTTGCAGACTGACTGCTGCTCCCAGATAGCATGCCTCCCTATAGACCTCTCATGCCTGCAAGCAGTAGCAGGGAAACCCCTGAAAATTAAAAGTGATAGTTTACAATTTTAATACAGGTTTGAATACACCACTCCCCCAGGCAATGGGTCTGACTTCACCTGGCATAAGTTGGCAGAGCCCCAGTAGAATAAGTGAAGCTACATTGATTTGCTCAGGCTGAACTGGCCCAATCTGTGGGACTCTGCGCCTTCACCAGATCCCATGGTGATGAACATGGTATAAAGGCTTAGGCAGAGACAGAATTAGAACCTGGCTATGTCTCAAGCCTGTTTATCCCTAGTCTATTGTGACTGAGAGCCGCTGGGGACTGGGGCCTTGTCACTTTGCCAGTCTGCAAAGAGGGGGCTTCTGGTGCTCTAAAAGGCACAAACACCAACAAGTCAACTGATTCGTAGTTTGGTACTCACTATCACCAAAGCAAAAACTGTGCTTTCAGGTTGACTTCATTTGGATCAACCGAGACCAGAAGTCCTTTGAGTGGTTTGTCAGCCTGCTCACTAAGCTGGAAATGGACCAGGCTGATGAGGAACTGGAAGGTAAGTGGAAGCCAGGTGGCTCTAGTGAATTCCTCCCTCACCCATTCCAGTGGGCATGTATGAATACTATTGACCCAGGAGCAGCGCCAGGGTTTTTGGCGCCCTAGGCGGGGGTCCTTCCGCGCTCCTGGTCTTCGGGGCACTTCAGCAGTGGGTCCCGGAGCGAGTGAAGGACCCGCCGCAGAATTGCCGATGACGACCCAGAGCGCGGAAGGACCCCCCGCCGCCGAATTGCCGCTGAGGGCAGCAAAATGCCACTCTTCCAAATCCTGGTGCCCTAGTCGCCTAAATGGAAGCGCCGACCCTGTATTGACCTCAGCCTCCGTGACACGTGCCCCACAGCAGAGTGCAAGTGTCTTTAGTAACACAGTAGAATGTTGCATTGTCCCTATTGTCTTGTGATAGGCTCATCTGCAAATACAGGAAAAGAGGCAGCTGGAGGGGGATTTATGAACTGCAGCCATTGTGTCCCAATCCTGGCTCCATCAAAGCTCACTGAGGCTACGTTCCACAGGCTCTCGGCAGGTCCTTACCAGGAGGGAACTCCTGGGCCAGACTTAAATGTAGCCCAGGTACCCTTAGTCTTACTGCTGCTACCACACTCCTTCCCCTGCTTGGACTGGCCCGCTCCTGGCAGGAGAACTCTGTGCGAATGGTTGGGTGGGAAGCCTCAGCTGCCTTGGGCACTGGCACCAAATAATCCTGCTTTGCTACTTCGTGCTACAGCTGCTGCTGCTCTTCTGATAATGTGTCCCAACCACATACAGCCTGCACTTCCAGAGGCAGCACCTTCTCTGCACGAGCAACATGAGGAAGACACAGTTGGGAGTCTGTGAATTGGTGGGAGACTCTCCTACCTGGAGGAGGGGGCCTAGAACATCGGGCTGGTGTACAGACCAAAAGAGAGTCTGTCTGGTTGAAGTGACATGTCGTTCCACCTATTTCCCCAGGGACAGGTGTTCTCCTAGCTGAGGTTTCAGTGGCAATGTGTTTTGAGCCTGCCTCGGTCAGTAATTCTGCATTAAGAAGCTGAACTCCAGATGCTCAGCTGACACTCTGCTTTTCCCTTGAATGTTGTCATAAATAGATAGGTAAGGTAAGGGTTAAGTTTCTTTTACCTGGAAAGGGTAACCAAACACCTGACCAGAGGACCAATCAGAGAACTGGATTGTTTAAGTCAGGGGTGGGATTGTATACTCGGGGTCTTTTTTGTTTTCTCGGCTGTGAGTAAACAGGTTTTCCTCCTAACTCCTTCTTATTCAAAAATTATACCAAAAGTCTGTGAGTACAAAGGAACCCCAAAGCAATTTGGCTATGAGGAGCTTTGGGTTGTACGAATAGATGTGGAGCTTGTGTCTTTTGTGTTTTCTCGGTTGGAGTTAACAAGCTTCTCCTAACTGCAGCTTATCTCCAAGGTCTCCTACACATCTGTGAGTACGAAAGAACCCCAAGCAATTCGGCTAGAGTGAGCTTTAGGGTTGTATTTACATGGATGTGGATTGGTGGACTGGTTAATCGGGCTATCTTTTAAATCAGACTTTTCTCATATTTTCTTATAAGCAAGAGCCTGTTATTGAGTTTCTTAATGCAGATTATGTTTATATTTTCTTCTTTTTTTTATATAAACTTTCTTTAAAACGTGTGGAGTTTCTTTTCCTAGGAGGCAAAGGGAAGGAAAAGCCAGGCGTGGCTATTCCCTATTGCTTTCAGGGAAAAGCAGCTACGGGGAAAGGAAAAAAGAATCACCTTTGTATCAGTATCTGTCTTCCCTCACGGAAGGCAGCACGGAAAGGCAAAGCCAAGCTGTTGTATTTTGCATCCAATTGTCCTGAGGCAGAGAACGCTATCTCTTGAAGCAGAGTAAACCGGTTTCTGGCAAAGCCTGGGAAGGAGGAGGGAAGGGATTTCTCCCCTGCTTTAGCATCAAGAGATTTGGAAATCTGGTGTCCCACCAAGGGAGGCTGGGGACACCAGAGAGAGGAAAGGCGATCAGGCCCCATCAATTCTGATCTGTGCAGCGAGATATATCCAAGCTGGTAGTGAGGCTTTGGCGGATTCAGGTAAGCCCCCAGATTTGGAAGCGCAAAAGTCCAGGTTTGGGACAGGACCAGATGGGGACGCTAAAGTCCAGGTCTGGGACTGGAGCTAATTACCACATGGTGGCAGCGGGGAGTTTCAGTAAGCCCCCAGATTTGGACGCAAAAGTCCAGGTTGGACAGGACCAGATGGTGGGACGCTAAAGTCCAGGTCGGGACGGGAGGCTATATACCACATCTATTCGTACAACCCAAAGTCCTCATAGCCGAATGCTTTTGGGGGTTCCTTTGACTCACAGATGTGTAGGAGACCTTGGAAATAAGATGCAGTTAGGAGGAAGCTTGTTAACTCACAACCGAGAAAACAACAAGACACAGCCATCCACATCTATTCGTACAACCCAAAGCTCCTGCATAGCCAAATTGCTTTGGGGTTCCTTTTACTCACAGACTTGTTATAATATTGAAATAAAGAAGGGTTAGGAGGAAACCTTGTTTACTCACAGCCGAGAAAACAAAAAAGACCCGAGTATACAAATTCCCGCCCCTGACTTTAAACAATCCAGTTCTCTGATTGGTCCTCTGGTCAGGTGTTTGGTTACCCTTTCCAGGTAAAAGAAACTTAACCCTTACCTTACCTATCTATTTATGACAAATGTACAGGCCGTTTTCTAGAGATGCACATGTACATGACTTCAGCTCTTAGTAAGAACGATATGAAGGCTATTGGTCTGCAGATGGCTTTAGATCTGCTGGCTCAGAAGGAAAAGAAAGACTCTATCACCGGACTCAGGACCAGAACCCAACCAGGCCGCCCTGACTGGAGCAAGGTAACGATCCTTGAAACCCAAGTAACAAACTGCTTCTGTGTGCACTCACCACAAGCACCCTGAGCAGGGTAATGCTGGAGTAACTCCAGTGTAGTCAATGGGGTGCGTGTATTTACAAGGGTGCCAGTGTGGTCAGTCTGGGCCTCAGCAGCAAAGAATCCTGTGGAACCTTATAGACTAACAGACGTATTGGAGCATGAGCTTTCGTGAGTGAATACCCACTTCGTCAGATGCATGCATCTGATACTTGACAGTCTGGGACTCCTGGCCCAATCTCTGCCTCCTCAACCAGGCAGGTTCCTGTTAGAGTCAACGGGAGCTTTGCTTGAGCACGGAGCTGAAAACGATGCCTGAGGAGCCAGGGTTTCTGGTGGCTCTTGAAGTGGGAACTCTATGGGACTTCTTTGATGGCAGCTTCAAATTTCATGTCTACTGTTTAAGACTATGTTATGTCATCAGCTTATCCATGCCCAGGAAACAAGCCACCCTCCCTAGCAATTGTTAACGGCCACCATGAAAGGAACCTCCCTAGGTGGTGCTTTGTGCCACCTGCTTAGCTTTGTGGTGGAAGAGATCTAGTGAACCAAGGGCACGATAATGGTGTTCACATGAGATGCTAAAACAGACCTCACCTTGTTCTTTTCTCCTCTCTGCTTTTGTGTTGTGTCAGGTGTTCCACAAGATGGCAGAGGAAAATAAAGGGAAAGTCCAAGTCTTCTTCTGTGGGTCTCCAGCTCTTGCCAAGGTAGTCAAGGCTCACTGTGAACACTTCAACTTCAGATTTTTCAAAGAAAATTTTTAATAGTCTCTTTCTATCTGTTGCTGCCTTTCTCCTGGAGAGAGATGTTTAGAATCCTCTTCCTGCAGGTGATTTTATAGTGTAGTGTGGGTATTTGCTTCTGTAATTGCTGGCACATGCATCATACTTACAAAAGAGCTTTCTTTACCTTCTTTTCTGATTGTATGTGGGGAAATGTACCGTGTTTGCCCAAAGCATTGTCTAAACATGCTCCATAAATAAATCATGTCTGTGTTCAGCTGAACCTGCTGTCCAGCATCTCCAGCTGAGTCCCAGTCTGAGCAAAAATAATCACTCTGGCTTCTCTTATGTGCATAGCGTGCAACTGGGGTAGGATGCCCCCATCATGAAGAATAAAGCTCCTACTTTGGGGAGGAAATGTGGAAACTTTAAGGGGAGGGTGGGTCAGCACCAGTTCTAGGAGTTTACCGCCCCTTGATAGCTATGGACAGACCTTCATAAAGGACTAGGGACATGGGAGTTGCCAGGGTGGATCAGCCCAGTTCTCCATCCAGTCTGGTATCCCACCTCGGGTAGTGGCCAGTGCCAGGTGCTTCAGAGGAAGGTGCAAGAAACCCCCAAGGGAGTAATTATGGAGTAACCTGCTCGCAGATTAAGTTTTGTTCTGACCCCTGTCACTTAAAAGTTAGGCTGTGCCCTGATGCTTGAGCATTTGTGTCCCTTCAGACTAGTACCTGGGGGTTAAAGCAGGATATTTTTATTTGACTCTGACTCAGTCTAGCTCTGTGGAGTCAAAATATTTACCAGCACCTACAGTTCTGTGAGGCGACCTAGTGAGATTGTTGGCTTTCAGCAGAGACAGGGTAAGCCATAAAATACACATCCAGAGTCCAGGTGCCCCCGTTTGGGGATTTTCAGTGCCAGGCTTTTGATTCCACCTGGGAACAAAATTCAAATCTTTATCAGGGTTTGGCTTCTGAGCCCCCAGAGGTCCAGGGTCCAGGGCTCTGGCCTATCTCTAAATACTATCATTTGGCTGATAAGAAACATTACAAGAAAATAACCCACTGGCCAGATTCTCTATAGTGAAGAGCAGTGGCCATAGGAAGCCTGGTTTACAGTCGAGTGGCCCGGGCACAAGACAGAGTTGCCCCTGTGCAAAGCTACCTTATGCTAGTGGAGGATCAGTCGTCGCAGAGCTCCATCCCACCCGTAGATCATCTGCAGCCCACCACACACACCCCGCAACACAGCCACCTCTGACAGATTTAGTGGAGCAGAGAGTTCTCTTGGGCAGGAGAAATCTCTGCAGAGCATCTCAGGCCGTGCTCAGGCCAGTGTGCACAAAGTGGCCTTAGCAGACAGACAAGTGTGAAGAACAAACTTGGTCTGAGGAGTGTGCGATTCAGCCTGAGCGGGGAGCACAGAGATGCAGCTCTGATCTTGAGGGCTCACCGTCGGCACTTTAGGAGTGGGTTAAGTGCCTGATGGAGTAAATAAGCTTGTTTGTCTGTGTCCAAACCGACATCAAAGCATGAATTAGAGTTTCTTCCACTCGGCTAGTTTAGAACATCGTAGCACAAAGCCTGAAAATGCCTGTTCTTAGAGCCCAGACAGGCATGAACTGACAAGCAGTTTGTTTGCTCTTAGGGCAGTTAGTTGCAGTTTTGTCATCACTCAGCTTGTTAGCCTTTTCCAGCAGGACCATGTCACTGCTTTACTCTGCACACTTGGTTCCATCTTGGCTACGCCTCAGGGAGACCACTCAAATTTGGGGAGATTTCGGTCATTCCCAGGGAACGCAGGGGTGCAACCAAAGCCAGGAGAAATGCAAGAGAAAAGGAAGACACAGAAACATAAGGAGGCTGCGGGAGCCATTGGCTAACGTACTTCGCAAAAGCTGAGTGAGCCTCTTTCGTTCAGGATTCTGGGTGGGGCTTGTAACATTTTCAGCATGAAATTAAATGCTCAAAACTCTTTGAGCACAAAATGCTGGACCATCATTGGTCAGTTTCAATTTGCATGTGAGGTTGCAAACGGTTTGGTGGCTGAAAAGCTTGGTGCTTAAGCAACATCAAAAAGTGGATTTCCTCACATGGTTGTGAAAGTGTCAGAAAGCTGCCACTAGGCGTTTCCATTCTGAATGCTCCTTTTGTGTAATAATGCCCCACTACCAATCTCAGGTCTCATCCCCCAACATCCTCAGAGGGGGAAGTTCTGACTGCAGCCCAGGTCTGAGCATGGGACCGTGACATCCTGGGAACTTTAGGAAAGTCCAGCCCGAGATGCAGCTGTGAACATGGCAGCCAGAGCCCATCTCTGTGTTCAGAGGAGCTGGTTGGGGAATTATTATTGTTTTCCCCTAAGAAAAATTTAGACCAAACCTTTTCAGCGCGCCCCCCCCCATTTCTGTTGAAAATTTTCTTTTACTTTTTTTGGCTTTTGGTGAAAAACTGACAACCCAGAATCTGAGAAATTCCAGCTTTCGGTTCCCACAGACCAAATGTTTTCATTTTTTAGGGTTTGGATGTGTCAGCGAAAACCTACAAATTTTCTAGAAAAATGGACATTTTCCCACAAAATGGTCTGTTTCACCAAACAGCTGTTTTCAGACAAAAACATTATTTTGATGGAACATTTTCACCCTCTCTTGCATTTTGGATGTAGGCCCCCTGGCACATTAGGAACACTTGACTTTGGGTCTCTCAGCTCAGCCTTATCTCAGATTCAGACTCTGTCCTCAGATTGCTGATAGAGAGCACTGGAGACACTGTTCTTACCTGTTGGTCATGGCTCCTTGCCATCACTGTCCATAGTAGTGTTGTAATCGGTCTTCTGTGAACGAAATCACGTATTCAAAGATGGGGCTGGATTCATGGTATTTAGACGAGAATCAGAGTCAAATTATAACTTCCTGGGTGTTTCTGAGAGACTTGGTGTAGCCAGGATAGCCCATTATAGAGGAAAGGACCAAATCTTCTATAGATCCTGATCCAGCAGAGTGTGTGAGCATATGCCAAATTTTAAGCACGTGTGTAGTCCCAGTGATGTCAGTGTGATTATTCACATCCTTACAGTGAAACATATAATTAAGGACCTTGCTGGGTCCAGGCCACAGTCTGGCTCTAAGGCCTCGTGTACACTACGCGTTTAAACCGATTTAACGCCACACCCGTCCACACTACGAGGCCCTTTATATCGATATAAAGGGCTCTTTAAATCAGTTTCTGTACTCCTCCCCGACGAGAGGAGTAGCGCTAAAATCGGTATTACCATATCAGATTAGGGTTAGTGTGGTCGCAAATCGACGGTATTGGTCTCTGGGTGGTATCCCATAGTGCACCACTGTGGATCTGATCGCTGTATGGGGAGACAAATCTGTTCTATCAAAGCTCCGTTACAGAAGACGAAATGCCAAAGCATTTGAAAAAAAATCTCCAGGCTACACAGTGCTGCGTGACAAGCGTAACGGAAGCCAGAGACTCAAATGGACGCTCATGGAGGAGGGAGGGGGTACTGAGGACTCCAGCTATCCCACAGTCCACAGCAGTCTCCGAAAAGTATTTGCATTCTTGGCTGAGCTCCCAATGCCTGTAGGTTCAAACACATTGTCCGGCGTGGTTCAGGGTATAGCTCGTCAATTTACTCCCCCCCCCCCCCCATGTGAAAGAAAAGGGAAAGAAATCGTTTCTTGACTTCTTTCAATGTCACCCTATGTCTACTGAATGCTGCTGGTAGACGCGATGCTGCAGCAGTGAAGAGCAGTATCCCGCTCCTCTCCCCTCCCGGTGGCAGATGGTGCAGTAGGACTGGTATCCGTCTTGTCATCATCAGCCCGTGAGTGCTCCTGGCTGGCCTCAGGTGAGGCTGGCCGGGGGCGCCTGGGTAAAAATAGGAATGATTCCCGGTCATTCCCAGTAGATGGTACAGAACGGCTGGTAACCGTCTTCATCATAGCAACTGGGGGCTGAGCTCCATCAGCCCCCTCCCTTTCCTGTGTAAAGAAAAGATTCTGTCTGCCTGGACTACTGTCATAGCAGCGGGATGCTGGGCTTCTCTCCCCACACCGCTTAATGTCCTGCCTGGACTGTCATAGCAGCTGGGAGGCTGCCTCCCCCTCATTTTATCTCACTAACAAGTCACTGTTTCTTATTCCTGCATTCTTTATAACTTCATGACACAAATGGGGGGGGGACACTGCCACGGTAGCCCAGGAAGGTTGGGGGAGGAGGGAAGCAACGGGTGGGTTGTTGCAGGGGCACCCCCCTGAATGGCATGTAGCTCATCATTTCTGCGGGATCTGACACAGAGCAGCTGTGCTCTCTGATACACTGGTTCTCTAGTACACTTGCCCCATATTCTAGGCAGGACTGACTCTATTTTTAGAAACCATAAAGGAGGGATTGACTCGGGGAGTCATTCCCAGTTTTTGCTTTTGCGCCCCGGCCGATCTCAGCCAGGGGCACCCATGATAGCAGCAGACAGTACAGAGGACAGATAACCGTCATCTCATTGCCAATTTACAATGGCAGCAGCAGACAGTACAGAACAACTGATAACCGTCTCTGCTATCATGCAAAAGCAAATGAATGCTGCTGTGTAGCGCTGCAGTATCGCCTCTGTCAGCGGCATCCAGTACACATACGGTGACAGTAAAAAAAAAAAAAAACGGGCTCCATGGCTTGCCATGGTTGCCGTGCTATGGCGTCTGCCAGGGCAATCCAGGGAAAAAGGGCGCAAATGATTGTCTGCCGTTGCTTTCCCGGAGGAAGGATGAGTGATGACATTTACCCAGAACCACCCGCGACAATGATTTTTGCCCCATCAGCCACTGGGCTTTCAACCCAGAATTCTAAGGGGCAGGGGAGACTGCAGGAACTATGGGATAGCTATGGAATAGCTACCCACAGTGCAACGCTCCGGAAATCGACGCTAGTCTCGGACCATGGACGCACACCGCTGAATTAATGTGCTTAGTGTGGCCGCGTGCACTCGACTTTGTACAATCTGTTTTACAAAACCGGTTTATGCAAAATTGGAATAATCCCATAGTGTAGACGTACCCTAAGAATTCAGTTCTAATTTATTCTTAATCTGTCGCTTTGACCAACATTGGTATTTCTATAGAAATGGGATTAAGTTCCTGGGCTCTCTTGAGGTGCGGCGGGAGCACAGCACTCGCCCTGTGCAGCTACACACCCCCTGCAATGATTTTCCAGAGCTGAACGTGGATTGTCTCAACTTCCGACGCAGAGCAAGGCGAGGGTGCATTCTTCACCCTTGTGTGCCAGAAACACACAAAAAGTGACTTTGCCAGTGGTGAACTCTTCAGCCACAAGAGGGTGCTGCAGACCTGCCAACCACAGCTGGCACAACTCTAGTAAAAAGAAAAGGGGAAACAATCCCCTGTAAGTGTGCTGTTAAACCTCCCTGGATCCTCCTGAGCTCCTTGCCCCGGGGGGGACTATGACCAGGTTTCTTGTGCATTTTAAATAACAATAGTGTCCAATCCCATGGGAGATTCACCTGTGCAAAGAGGGCAGGCCGAGCCCCTTCCTGTACGGTTTAATTAAGCAGGATTCCAAAGAAGAATCACTAGCATTCATTCCCCTTTAGCTGGGCTTGTCATTTTTGCTGGTTTAAACTCCCAGCTCTCTTCTTCCACGCTGTACAGAGGAACCTGGTGGGTCAGTGACAAGACCTCATCCTGGCCTGGAAGACTGGGGCGTGGGCAGGGGAGAGCACCCAACCTTTTTGTGAATGCACCGTTTTGTCAACGTCTTTCTATGAGAGCTACAAAAGGTCCCACCCTGCGAGGGGCTGAGCAGCCCTGGGAACTGCTGAGGGAGGTGCACAATACTGAGTGGGACGGGAGTGTGAGCCCATACGCTCCTTGTTAGGTGCACTGCCCCTGCAGCTGCCTCTAGGCTTAGTTCTCTGGAGGCAGCAGGGGTGGGGCATTGTATGGAACTCAGGAGATCTAGGTTCTATTGACTAGTCTGCTGCGGGACCTTGGGCAGTCACTTCCCTACCTTGTGCCTCAGTTTTCCCTCCCACTCTTTGCCTAGGTTGTCTATTTAGACCAGAAGCTCTTTGGAGCAAGGCTGCCATTACCATGTATTTATACAGCACCTAGCACAATGTGGCCCTGATCTGAGCTGACGCCTTTAGGTGCTGCTGTTCCTAGTGCCAGGTGGAAAGGTGTTCTCAGCGAATAGCCCTCAGCTCCAGAATTTGCTCCCCTTGCTGGCAAGTGTTTCCCTGGGCCGGGTGGGGAGGAAGAGCTTTCTGTTTAACTCCTCTTGCCTGTTGATGGTTTTTGGCCAGCAGTGCAGAACAAAACACCCGCCCATCTGGCTGCGCTGGCCACGTGGGAAGCATCCCATGGAGCAATCTGCACACAAGCCAGTGCAGCAGAGGTGGCTGCAGCATCGACACCCCATGCCCCCAACTGGAGGGTAGCTGTGGGGAGCCCAGGATGGGATCTTCCAGAGCCAGTTTTTCAGAGGGTTGTAAACACCTTCTGGATGAATTCACCTCACCTTCCAGTGCCCCCAGGGAAAAGAAATAGACCTGCCATCACCCTAGGCAGAGCTCCAGTGGTATGACGTTCTGCCGGGACTAGAGCGGGTCCATGAGATGATCGACACCTCCACACCACTCCCCGGCAGCCGTGATAGGGTCGTAAGCATGATCACTGAGACCCGTCCGGGGAGTTACCACCTCAGCTGGCTGGACTGACAGTGTCTTTCATGGCCCCCTGGGGCCAGGTGCCCTATTTAATTCCAGGAGGCGCTCCAGGAGGTGTCTGCAATGAGGCAGACTTCCCTGCCAGCTGTGGCGAGGGAGCTGCTTCTCTTAGCTCACTTTCGGCCCCCCAGCCCTGACTCTGACCCTCAGCCTCCGCCCTTGAACTGCAACTCTGATCCCAGCACTGGGCTTTGTACTGGGACTCTGGCTTTGCCCCTGGCTTCGGTGCTTAGTTTCCAATGCTGGCTCTGCCCCTTGGCTCAGACTCCTAGTTCCTGACTCCAGCTCGGACCTTCAGTGCTGTCCCTGGCCTCTGACCTGATGGTCCGGTTGTGACAAGTAGAAGGGAGATGTGGGATTGCTGCGAGAGACCAGAGATTCTGCACCTCAGGTCAGACAGCAACAGATCACGATTGGTGTTCTTGGTCCCCTCAGTTCCCCATACCCCATTCTTGTCTTATCCTTCTCTGTGTCTGTGGGAACAGACCTTTGCTTTTCCCTCCCCTATATTAATAAGCATTTTATAGCTGTTCATAGAGTGCATAAGACAGTCCCATATTCCAAGGGGTTGGTTTGTTTTTAGTAATGCTAGCCAAACTCATTTTCTAACAAGTGCATCTGCCAAAAATGTTTAGCGTAGAAACCCAAGTAGGCTGAACCTTTAGCTAAAGGAAGATATGGGACTGCTACCATCCAGTAGATGTTCTCTTTATAATCAACGGCCCACGAGGGAACAATTGCTATTCTAAACAAATACTCATATTAAATGGCATTTCTTGGCAGATTTATCTGTCTTTTTATGATCGGCCTGGCTAATACGCTGATGCTTTCATTTTAAAAAATAAGATGAATTCAGTTGAGACATTTATTTGATGGCAAAATCATCCATGGGGAAAACAAAATATAAAGTGTAATGGGAAGGTTCAAGAGAAAGCTGGAGCTCTCTCCTTGAGCGGAAAGGCAGCCGTCACAGCCCGTTGGCTGGAGAATGGGCTAGACTAATTCCCAGCGAAGGACAGCTCGCGCCGCGTGTTTTACGCTGACTCAGCTTAATAGCTCCGTGTATCCACCTGCCTGGAGCTGTGTGCGCCAAGCCCCTGGCCTGGAAGGCTCTGGCTGGGATCAGGGAGAGTTGTTTTCCAAAGGAGGGGAGCTCTCTCTGCCCTATGGGAACTCCCAAGCGGGCCCTGTTGAGAATTCCTCTCCAAGGAAGAAGCAGGGCCTCTGGTCCCCAATCTGCTGAAATCTGTGCAGATTCTGCTTGAAAACACATCGACTCGGGGGCCTTGTACCTGTGCATGGGCTCTGATCCCAAGCAGCATTGAAACTCTCCATTACCCAGACTACAGAATGGGCTTGTGTCTCCATCTTGGGGTTGTACAAGGACTGGTTGGTTAATATCGGTCCTGTGCTCTGCTAAGGGAGAGCGCACACCCGTGTTCTGATGGTCCCAATCCCGCAAAGGGCCAGCACAGACCTTTATGCCTGCACTGAGTCATACTGCCCTCACCGGGACTCTAAATGGGAGAGGGGACCGGGCTGCAGTGTCCACTTACCGGAGCAGCGCCTCTGACTGCTAAATCTCTCGAATCCCAATTAACGCCAATGGGAAGGGAGGGCGCTGAGCACCCTCAGAAATGCATAATCTGGTGTACATGCATTGTGTCATCTCCAGGTCTGAATGAAAGAGTGGTCAAGAATGGGTGCTACTTTGTCTCTATCACTGTGAGCATCAGAGCAGCTGCAAGGGGCTGGTCACCTGGATCCAACTGCATGATCAGAGTTTAATTATAAAACGAAAACTGTGCCCATTTTTTTTTTTGTGCAGAAAATGTTGTGATGGTTTCCAAATATTCAGAACAAAAAAAGTGAGTCGGCCTAGTTTTGAGCCAAATAGAGCAAAAATTAGCCCCCCCCCCCCCCGAAAGATTGGCTTTCCATGGAAACAGGACAAAATTCAAGTTGCTGCAGATTTGGGGCCCAAACTCAGCTATTTTGTCAATGAAGTGAAATTTGAGTGGCTCAAAATCACACCAAGCTAAGTGGCCAATATTTGTTGTGCATATAAAATGTGATTTCCTGCCCCTGCCCTCCCGGGCCTTTAATTCCAAACTTTTTAACATTGTTCTCACCTCAGTTTGGAAGCTGTGAGAGATCTTCAGCTGGTGCAAATTGGTACAATTCCATTGCTGATTTACACCACCTCGGAATCGGGCCCTGGATCGTCAGCTGCACATTGTCCCAGTCTGTTGTCTTGGCCCATGGATCAGAATTCACATTGCCCATAGCATTGTTCTGAAATACATTTCAAAAATAGGAGGGTGTGTGAGAGCCAGCCTTCTGACTGCGCTTGGGCTTGGTGTGGGTGGATGTAGAGAAAACAGATCACTTAAAGGGATTGGGGATAAGGGTCTGTGTGTATGACAGGTACTGTGTGACGCATTCAGCTAGTGCAGACGCTTCCCACGCTTCTCACCAGGGACTTCAACTCTGCCCCGAGAGCACAATTCGCAAAGTAATTTCTTCCTGATTCTGTAAGTATGAAATTGGATGACTTCCCTTCCTTTCATCTACGAAGAATAAAAAATAGCAGAGGAGAGGAGACTGGAGTGAGCAGAATTAAAGGGGTAAGTGACTATGAAACAGAAAATTAAGCCTTTCTTCCCAAGTTGTTATTCAAAGCAGCGCTTTGGAGTAAAATGCAAAAATGTCACCGTTGGTTACTCAAGGAGGATAAAGATCAGAATTGCAGTAATGTCCCGAGCTCTGTAGATGGCAATCTTTGTGACCCACGCTTCATTACCTGTAGGATTTGGCTAACTATTCAGCCCTGTATGAAAGAAACACTTCCCGACCCTTGAGCAATGGCTGCTTGCAGCCTGCGGAGGCTTTGATCTTCACCCAGAGAGATGAAGCTGAAGCAGTGACGTGTTCTCGCTTGTGATGATGTAGCTCTGGCTGGCACGGCAGCATCCAGGCAGGAGATGGCTGATGAAAGGTGCTGCTCCCCCATCCTAACAGAGCCAGTGCAAAGTCCCACTCCCGTCCTAGAGATGGGTGCAGAAAAAAACAGAGTTCTCAAATGCCGCAGATGGTGGTTTTGCTCCCTAGTGGAGGTGTAACCCTGAGCAGCCCTGATTGTCTGTAGTCTGGAGCCTGCACTCCCCACTCAGCACAATTTCCATCATTCTGGGGTGTGGTCCAAGCAGGCAGATTGCGGGGCTGGATTTAAGAATAAGGACCCAGTTGGCAGATCGGCCAAGGGGAGGGCACCCAGCAGAAGGCCGCCAGCCAGAGGGATGTTTGGGAGGAAGCCGGAACTGAAAGACAGGCAGGAAGAACAGACCCAAAGCAGGCAGGAGACAGATGTACCTGGTGGGAGTGACCCTGGCTTTATTCCAGCTGGGGTCAGGTCTGATCCGGTGGCTGTAGGGGATACGGATAGGGGAGAAGGCTCATGGGCCACCCAGGAGCATGTTCCTGTAAATGGCCAAAGATTTCCAGGGCTGCTGTCAGTTGTGACAGCAGCTGATTAGATACAATCTCAGGCACAGCCAGGGGCCAGGCAGGCAGCCAGTTCCCCGCCCGAAGAATGGGAAAGAGGAGGGGACACAGGCCATTCTCACCTCTTGTTTTTAAATGGAGCCTGTTTTAATGAGACCCCACGAGGGCCTAACTCAGAGCCATCAATCAGCCAGCAATGGACTGTTACTTTCTCCTAAAGACTGGGAGGGGTGTCTTGAAAGCCTGTTCCGAGGGAATAGAATTGTTGCTGCAACAGACACAGCTGGAAGCAGCTGTAGGCAGCTGTTCTGCAATGAGCTAAGGAGTAATGCATAATTGATGATAATTGATCTGACTGCCTAAAGGGTACACAAGTATAATACGCTATCTGAACCAGAGGCTGCATCGGACCAATAAGGGACCAGAGAAAAAACGTTCGAGTCTGCTGTATTTTGAGTTTTGAGCGCTTGCACTCGAATGCTGGGAGAGGCAATGAAAGCCACTTCGGTTGACTTGTAAAGACAGTGTGTGGGTTAGCACCTACCCCAGGTCTCATTCTCAGGAGCATCACTGGAGTCCTGGGAAATGGGCTTTTTTATCTACTTGTTTATAAAGTGGTGAAACAAGAAACATTCTGTACTTTATAAAAGGCATGCAGGCTGCCCCCAAGAAATATGAAGGTGCTGACTGAAGAAGATGCATTGGAAAATGGGATCTTTCCTTGGTTCAGTAAAGGCCAGTGTGACAGATTCGGTCTGTCACCTGATGTGCTGAGCCTACCTCTGAGCCCACTTTCCCTGCCAGCTTGGGATTTCAGAACCCTGCCTCGTGGAGCCAGATATGCTAATCTGCCACAACACAGACCCAGGGTCAGACCCATGCCCCCAAAGCTGCAGACTTAACTGAAAATGGCTTAGAAAGTGCTCCTGTCTCTTGCATCCAGTTCCCAATGGGATCCAAACTCCAAATAAATCCATTTTACTCTGTATAAAGTTTATACAGGGGTAAATTCATAAATTGTCCACCCTCTATAACACCGCTAGAGAGAGATGCCCAGCTGTTTGCTCCCCCAGGTATTAATTACTTACTCTGGGTTAATTAATAGACAAAAGTGATTTTATTAAGTATAACAAGTAGGATTTAAGTGGTTCCTAGTAATGACAGAACAAAGTAAGTTACCAAGCAAAATAAAACAAAACATGCAAGTCTAAGCCTAATACAGTAAGAAACTGATTGCAGATGAACTCTCACCTCCCGAGATGTTCCAATAAGCTTCTTTCACAGACTGGACTCCTTCCTAGTCTGGGCCCAGCAGTCACTCACCCCCCCGTAGTTACTGTCCTTTGTTCTAGTTTCTTTCTGGCATCTCTTTGGGGTGTAGAGACCATCTCTTGAGCCAGCTGAAGACAAAATGGAGAGGCTTCCAGGGCCTTTTATGTTCCTCTCTTGTGGGCAGAAACCTCTTTGTTCTCCTGTGCAAAGTCACAGCAACAAGATGGATTTTGTAGCCACCTGAGCAAGTCACATGTTCTGAATGATTCAGCTTTTTGCAGGTCGATGCCATTGTTTACATGTTAGTATGAACGTTCCCAGGGAAGCTCAGATGTGGATTGGCATCTCCCAAAGTCCATTATTAGTTAAGTACTCCCAATTACTTGAGTAATCCCTTCAAAACAAACCTTTCTTTTGTGTCCCTACGGCAAACACTTTAAATACAAGCCAATGCTCATAACTTCCAATATAAAAATGATACATGCATACAAATAGGATAAATATACTTAGTAGGTCATAACCTTTGCAGAGAGATGTGACATGGCATATGTAGCATATAACATATTCCAGTTATGTCATATTTACACTCATAAGCATATTTCTATAATCATTATGGAGTGCAGCGTCACAGCCAGAACATTATATTAGCTGGTAGGAACCTAACAACTCAGGTGTGCACAATGGAGCCCTCATGGAAAGTCCTGAATCGAGAAGGATACCATTCCTAGAGAATTCTTGAAGCCACCTATTGAATTCTCGTCCAAGATGGTCAGGAATGCACCCCATGCTCTGGGTGTCCCTAAGCCTCTAGCTACCAGAGAATGGGACTGGATGACAGGGGATGGATCGCACAATAATTGCCCAGTTCTGTTATTTCCCTCTGAAGCATCTCGCACTGGCCACCATGAGCAGTGGGTATCCCAGGCCTGGGGAGGCTGAGCCTCCCAAAACAGCCAGGCGTGGCCCTGCCATGCTCAGCCCCAAGGCCCACTCCAGCTTCCCACTCTTCCCCTGGGCTGGGTCAGGGCTCAAGCTAGGGCAGACTGGCCTGCAGCTGGGACTTGGATGGCTGGGGCCGGTGTTCACGCTGCCTGGAGCACCGGGGTGAGGCCGTGCCACTTGGCTAGTGCTCTGGGGCGGGGGGCCCTCAGGGGTGGCTCGGGGCTTTGGCAGAGGAAGGGGGGAGAGGGATGGGGCTTCGGGCAGAAGGGGCAGGAGCAGGTGCTAGATTCCCCAATTGGGCAGTTCACACACTGCCCATGCCGGCCACTGTCTGAAGACAGGACCCTGGGCTAGATGGACCATTGGTCTGACACAGTATGGCTGCTCTTATGTTCTCTAGTAGGGATTTAGGGCCAGAGTGTTAATGGGGTGAAGGTACTTCAAGAAGCAAATAGGTGGAGATTTCAAAAGCGCTTGGCATTGAAAATCCCACTAGGCACCTACCTACTTCTTCGGGCACCTAAATACCATTGAAAATCTGTCCCTTTGGCCCCCAGCCTTGCCAATGCTTATACAGGCATGTGCCTTAAAGTAACCCACAGGTGTGTTGGTGGGATTGGGGCCGTAATTCCCTATTAAATGCTACAGGATAGTTAAAATATTCTCTAGAAAGTCTCTATTCAGTGCATTATGCTTTCAGCGTTGCTGCTAGAGAACTCGATTGGCTTCATCCCTATAGGTGGGTCTTACACAGCTGCATAGTAACTAGCGTGTTACTAGGTGCGTAGTCCCTCCTGTGTAACAGGTAACGAACAAGTCAGACCCTCGTTAATGCATTCAGCCTGGAGACCAGCCTTTATAGCCGAGAAACACTGAACTCAGGCCCCACGGATGCTGCCTGGCCACTGGCTTAGTGCAGTGAATAATTGACAGTGTCACCGGTGCTCAATAGCTGCCTGTTTTCGGATGCCCGTTCTGGGGGAGGGAACGATAAATCTCAGCCTGAGCAGGTGCCACAACACAGGAACCTTTTTTTGATTGCCGGAAAACGCTGTGGAAAATAGCTCCCCAAAGGAGGAAACCGGAGCAACAAAATGGGGCTCGGCACTGGGTTGTCGGTCTGTGCACACCGCGTAGGGGAAGAGCTGCGTAAAATCTCCCATGGACCATAGCGGGGATGAAATCAATGGGGAGCTATACAGATTACCCTAAAAACATACCTCACCGAGTAGAGACTTCACTGTATATAGGGTGACCAGATGTCCCGATTTTATGAGGACAGTCCCAATTTTTGGGTCTTTTTCTTATATAGGCTCCTATTACTCCCCACCCCCGTCCTGATTTTTCACACTTGCTGTCCGGTCACCCTTGCTGTACATGGCGCAGTGGAACAGAGACTGGTGTGGGATTCCAGAGATCTGGGCTCCAGTCTTTGCTCTGCTGCAGCCTGGGGGCAGGTCACGTCACCTCTTGGAGCTTCTGCCTCTGCCCCCTTTCTTGTCTATTTAGATGGCAGGCTGGGGCAGAGGCTGCCTCTGCTGCACGGCCCCCAAGGTCCTGACCGTGAGAGTAAGGCCACATCAGTTCTATCCCAGCCTAAACCTAGATTGTCTACAGCCACCTCATCTTGCAAATCTGACACTTTAGCTCCTTATTTCGCCAGTGCTATTTACATTCGTTGAATACTTTGTTTACTCACAGAAGCCTCCATTTAGTTGCAAGAGCAGCAGGAAAGCTTTCAGGCCCCATTCTCCTTTTTAAATACATCACTACTCCTTTGATGTAAGATGCAGTAGGAGTTCAGATCTTAGCTCTGCTGTCTCATTAGCCACAGCACCATGAATATAGGAAATGTATGTTCTTTTCCCCCTTTCCAGATGCTTTTATCTCCTGGATGTTTATCATACCTCTCAGCACTGCATAGTCCTGCTTTCCTCTGCTAGGCGTCTCAGGTGTTTAGGAAAAGCTAAAACACCCCTGCAGAGATTTAAAATTAGAGTGAACTAGTCAGGCTTTTTGACTTGGTTACATAGATTCTTCCTCCCATCTCCACAAGCCCTCATGCCTAAAGGCTGGGGAAAGAGTTGTGCAAAATTCACATGGCAAAACTTGGGACACTCAGCATTTCTCTGGCTTGGAGCTGGAGGCTTCTAAGAAGAGGTAGATTGAATAGAGTTTGGTGTTTGCGGGAATGTAAGTTTTGTCAACGTGCGAAAGCTTTTGTGCCACTTTTCCCATGCCGTCTGTGAGAATTCCAGGCTGCAGCTGGTTGCAAATGGCAACGATTTGGGGTGAAATCATTTTCATGCTTCAGTCTGGGCTCAGGAAGGGGAAGAAGGTTTGGTTTATTTGGAAGTTTCCTTGAACATCTTTTTAGAAAATATTCCTTTCTGGAAATTTGGGGTGTTTTCCCCCCTTTTCTCTTTGATTTTGCCTTTCCTGCTTTCTCTTTATTTGCCACTGGAAAGAGGTAAACATTAAAGAAAGTAGCCAAAAGGGGAGAACAAAGCATCTCCCTTCCCCCCCCCCCCCAAATTCTTGGTTTTGAGTTTTGACATTAAAGAAATGAAACATTTGCAAAAATCTTCCTTGCTCTAAAGCAGGCCCTGCCCCCTCTCCCCCTCCCCATGTTTGAAAGGTATTGCCCAGCTAGGGTGACCAGATAGCAAGTGTGAAAAGTCAGGATGGCAGGTAGGGGGATAGTAGAGTCTAGAGGAGAGAAAGCCCCTAGTATCAGGATGTCTGGTCACCCTCAATCTGACACATTTCAGTGTTGTAGTGAAGAGGCTTTGTACGCCTGTGAGCACAGGATGCTGCTGGGCTTTAATGATTGGCCCACTGAGCACCTCTCGCTCTCGCCTCTCACTCAAAGGCCACAGGGACCTTCTCATCCCACCACCCTGGATCTGTGACTCTGCAGCACTGAATTTTATGGTTGGTCACGTGATATTTGACTTGGGTGGCTGGTTGGCTTAGCCTGCCCCACGTGCTCAGGAGAGTCAGGGCAAGCTGTTCTGACTTTCCCAGAGAAGTGGCTGTGTTTTCTGGGCTTTGCACGAGCCAGCCGTGAACAGAACTTCGAGCTCTGCTGTTTCTAGGGGACTCAGAAGAGAAGTTTCTTTAGCACCCCCTCCAAAGAGCTTTGAGGCATGTGTTTCCCCAGCGAGCTAATGAGAGTAGCAAGGAGTTAGAGCTGAGAGAGGGTGGAGCAGAGGCCTGCCTCCAGCGATGTTGGAAGGATAGCAGCTCACTGGGATTTTTTCTGAAGAGGATAATAGGCAAGAGAGGGGATTGTTGGAGGAGGGCTAGGGGCCCGGCGGAGGTCTCTACGGGGGCAGACACTATGGATGTGTGTCCAGCCATCGGTTTGCTGATCTAAACTGGACACCCTTGTGGTCCCCCTATGTGCGGCCAAGGGGCGAGGGTGCTGGACTGGTACTCAAGAGAGCTGACTTCTGTTCTGGGCTCTACCACTGGCCTATTGAGTGGCTTTGGGCAAGTCACCCCATATCTCAGTTTCCCCCTCTGTAGAATGGGGGTAATGGTGCTGTGATCCTTTGGTAAAGCACTGTGAGCTCTAGCAATGAAAAGTGCTGCATAAAAGGTAGCACTTATGGGTCCTAGGCTCATTCTTAGGCACGGGTGTGGGTTTGCTGCACTGCGGCTGCTTTGCTGGGTGCGGTCACAGGGGTGTTCTGCACAGGAGAGGTTGGCTTACTAGGAGGGCTACAGCAGGGGAGAACTGTGGCCAGCACTATTCCAGAGGCTGTTGGAGCCACTAAACCTCCTGCCTCCAAGCCCCTGTCCATGCAGCGCCAGCTGGAAATGCACAGGTCAGTGTCTACACCTTGACAGCAGCGAGAGAGCATTCGAGCTTGGGGATGGGCCCACAGGTCCACCTAACTCAGCTGCGGCTGCTCCTGGCCGAGCGTAGGATCACCGCATTAGGAGCTGCTGGCACTCCTGCGGCAGCTGTCTGTGCATCCAGAATGAATCAGGAAAGCTTTGGGTGCCCTGGGCTCTGATGGGGGAGGTTGGTTTGCTGTCTGCTGCTGCTCGGAACATGGGAATTGCTAGGCTGCTCCAGCTCCCAGGTCCATCTAGTCCATTATCCTGTTGGGTGCGTCGGAGGAGATGTAAGCACCCTGCTGTAACAGAGGTGGGATAATCTAACCCCTGTGTATGTCTCGTCCTGGTTTCTATTATTTAGAGGTTGGCTTAAGCCCTGAAGCAGGAGGTTTAATATCCCTTCCAAAATGTGTTGTAATTAACTATTAGAACTCTGGATTTTCTTGATCTCCATATAAATACCTAATCCCTTTTTGAATCTTGCTAAACTCTTGGTCTCAACAACTTCCTGTGGCAGTGAGTTCTACAGATTAATCAAAGCTTTTCCTTGTATTGGTTTTGAATTTCCCATCTTTTTAATTTCATTGAACACCCCCCCATTCTTGTGTTTGGAGGCAGGGAGATACTGTGCACTCGACATAGGCACTTTCTCAGCTCAGCCACTCCATTCTGTCTCGCTGCTGCTGACGTTCACTGCTGAGTGAGGCTTAGCTCTCTGTCCTGCCTCCTGACCTTAATTCCATCGCTCCCATCCCATGTCTCTCTCTTGCATAATGCAAAGCTGGCAAAGAGTTGGTGTTAATTTACTGTGGCTCTCGCTTGTTGATGCGGGGAGCTGTGCTGTTAGAGCAGTGCAGCTGTGGTAAGGTTACAGATGACGTGTGCGAGAGCCAGGGCTTAGTCAAGTAGGAGGGAGGAAACTTGGCAAAGGAAGAGCAGCAGCAGGCAGGGGAGAAGCCCACGGTAACAATGAGATGACTAGGAACTGCATGGCAGGCAGCTATCACAGCATACCAGCTACTGAACCATCCCCACCCTGACTCTTGGCTTACAGTGGGCAATGTTTCATGGTCACCAAATTGCCAGGGAGAAGTGGGATGGTTTCTGTGTTTTCATGTGTATCCAGAGAAGAGAGAACCATTGGCCTGAAACGTCATAGACCAGTGAAATGTCAGGGTCAGAAAATCACCCAAACTGAAACAAGCAATTTCCTGCTGAAATTCTCTGCCTTCTCACAGCTCTGTTAATCTCTGAGCTCTCCAAGCAACTGCTTGTTCTTATTACACAGAGGAAGTCTCTGATGGCATTTCTCACACCAAGGAGCAAGCTAATGCCTGGTGTGAAGTCGACACACTCCAGAGACAGAGATGGAATCTGATTTCTAATGACTTTAATTGAATTTTTAAAGAGCCTTCCTCTTCATGTCACAGAGAAAATAGAACACGCTGTCTTTTTAAATGTAGTTTAAAATGTTATTCTCTGTAGAAAATGGCTGGTATGTTCTGAAGTCAACAGATGAGACTCCCCCTGCTAACAGGGTGCCCAGCCAGCAGAGTGGGCTTTTTGATATGTTCCCCATACTCATTTTGGTTTTGGACACACATAGATAGACCATTGACTCCCATCTCCCAGCTCAATTCCTCACGACAAGATTTCAGTTCCAGCCCTCCAATCCTGCAAGGTGCAGAGCACCTTGATCTCCAAGTGGAACGGGCAACTCCATGAGAATAGCTGGCTCTAAGCCCTTGCCAGATCTATGCCCTAGTATTGGTCTTACACAGTGGGGTGCCCTTTGTTTCTTGCTTCATATGGTTCGCTGTAGTCCTAGACCCATCACCATTTCCATGAGGAGTCACCCCGAAATATTAGGCGTGTGGCAAATTGCCGGTACTGTTCTCTGGGTCTCGTGCTTTCTCTTCTCTGGGGTAGGTTCAGGGCGATATTGCTTGCCTCTGAACCAGTTCTTAATCACTCCCCTAGTGTCCTTGGAGGAGGGGAGTGGAGAGGGAGGGACCTGGGCCCGCCCTCTACTCCAGGTCCCAACCCAGGGGCCCTGGGGTTGTGGTGAACCACTTGACTAGCGGTTTCTTCCCCTGGGTTACTTCCCTCTCATACCCGTCAGCTTGTGAAGGGCTTCTCGCCTCTCTTCTATACAAGCCTGGTGCCCCTTACCTAGGGTTTCTGTTGGGCTTCCCAATCCACCGCAGCACTCCTCCAAACCTTCTATTTCTCTCTGGACAAACTCTTCTCTTCTGCAATCTGCACTCTGCTCCAATCCAACCTTTCTCCTTCAACTACCACCCCCTGTCTGACTGAAGCAGGGGTTTATATCCCATGACTGGAGTCAGGTGCTCTAACTGGAGTCAGGTGCTCTAATTGGCCACAGCTGTTCTAGTTAATCTAAAGCAAACCTTCCTCCCTTGGCAGGGAATAAGGCCCCCTGCTAACACTCTTATGCTGCCCTCTGGCCATGCTGTATCACAGGCAGTAAAAGTTTCTGCATCCACCCAGCATGTGTGGCCAGTGTAGTGCCCCACCAACTGAAAAACAAATCGGCTGTGCCTGGTTCATCACTGCTGATGCATCTCATCTGTTTCACCAGAGTCTGTTTCGTCTTAACTAATTGTCTTCATAGTTCTGAGAAAGAAAAGGAAATAACTCAATATAGCGAAAGCTTAACAACATAAGGACCTGCCAATCGTCTAATAAATAATGTAACCGGGGGAAACCCATACCGCAGAAAATCATTTAAGTGCCTTGGCCACAAGGAGACTTCCTGGATTGCTGACTCCATGAACGGACTGGGGGACACCAAATGCTGCCGAGGGCTCTAAGGGTTTTCCAACCATTCTTTACTAATGGACGTGGTGAATGGTTTGATTGTGTTGACTTTTGTGAGAGGGTGACCAAAAAAAATCCTTCAACCACTAGAGTATTCTGTCCTGCTCAGGTTCTCGGAGCACCCTTCCAGCCCTAGGATCCGAGCAGAGCACCGTCCAGTAATGCATTCAGTCACATGACAAGCATTTGTCACATGTGATTCTCTCTCCTATTGTACTTTGAATGGCGGCCGGTGACTCCACCCACTTGGTTCCGGGCTCCCATCCCAGTGCAGAGTGGGGGTTTCTCTCTCAGCTCTCTCACCTTCACAGCCAAAGTGCCTCGAACACAATGGCTGTTCTCCGCAGCGCCATGGTCGGCATGAAGTGTTGGGAATCTGTAATGCTGGGCTCAGCTGTGAATCTCACAGGGCAAAAGGGTTGGCTTGTAAAAAACGTCATCTGCCTTAGAGAGGAAGGGGACGTGTTGAATTTGTCATCTCACCTGGAAGGAGTAAAATGACCCTGGTGAGATATCTGTGCCTAACTGAGAGGGACTCTGGGGGACGTGCCCCCTGGATTATCTGAGGCGTCAGCATTTTTAGATCTCTAGCATGTTCAGCAAACACTTGTGATGCTTGTTTTCTTCCTGAGCAGCGCAATAACATTTTCAAATACAGGCCTCTGCCCTCCGTCACTCCACCATCTCATGAGAGACAGGAGGCTGATGGGAATCCTCATTATGGAGTCAGCATTGATATGGCAGCAGGGAAGAAATTGTTGCTGTCGGTCATTTTCAGTGGCTACAGAGTACACGTAAGCTGCAGGGTATCTATGCTCATGTTGGGTTATACTGGCAAGAAATGCCATGATCTCTCGGCTGTCGGATTTAAGAGCCACTGCACTAGGGCTGGGAGCTGACTCTAGGGGTCTAGTCCTCTAACACTCGTGAAAAGCTGTGAAGCTCTGAGGGTGGAGCCGTTGCTGAGCAAAGAGCAAGCGCTGGTGATCGCAGAGTGTTTCCTCTCAGACAAAATGTGCTGAGCTACCAGTCAGACGGGAGGGGGAAACGAGGACAGTCTGCACTTGCCCATTTAGCATTTCCCTCTCTCCCCATAGGGCTCTCTGCTGTGTGTGTGTGTGCGCGCGCGCGCGATGGCAGCTGAGAAGAAACCCCCTAATCAGAGGGCATCAAAGCCTCAGTAACTGCAAAGAGCGAAATGAAGACGCGAAGGAGCCAGACGCTTTAAAGTTAAGCTGTTTGATGTAACATTAAAAGTGGACACATTGCCAGCTGCGAACTTTCACTTGACTTTTAATTAGTTTAATTTCCAGTCATTTCCACATGGTTTTATTGTACAGCCTTTTCCCAGGTTAACTGGGAGACATGCATTCAGACACATTATCCTGGACATTCAATTACCGTCACGGCGCACTTGCAACTATTATTAAGAAGAAGTCACCATCCAGGAAGACTTTATGAGAACACACAGGTTTTTTAATCGCCCTGGAGTAGTAACAGTCTTCTGATCATCTTGTCAACACAGCCAAAGGCTTAAACATGAAAGTCCATTCTTTGTGGTCTGCATCCTCTGTTGCTAACTGGGACCCCTCAGCTCCCAGGTTCACTGATACCTTTTCCTTCCCCAAGACCAGGCCCCGAGAATCAATGAAGTTTTGGTTACTCTAAGTAGATGTTTTAACTGGGGTCATTTTAAACTGTATTTCCCAGAACGCACCATTCCTGAGCTGTGTCAGTCCGCTCTTTAGATGTCAGAAGTCTGGATATGACCCTGTGGGTGGCTTATTTGCACTACAGATCAAGCCAGCTGGATTTAACCAGGGAGACAAGTAACAGGTTTCAAGGGATTTTTAACCGCCCCCCCACCCCCAAACCCCATGTGTTTATGTTCCATTCTCCATCTGGGTTTCTTACTGCTATCGCAACAGCAGCGGTGGTTGTGCCCACGCATATCTGCTCAATAGCTGCTGACTGCTCACGACAGCTCCATCACCTCTCACACCTCGTGCTTGCAAAAACTGCCCCTTCATGAGGTACAGGCCAGGGTCAGAGAGAGAGAATTATGAGCAGAGTAAAGCTGAAGGATTTGTCATGGAAGCCCCATTGAAGAAGGCCTTGAGGGGAATCATTTCAAATCTGACCAATAGTCTTGTAATCCGTCAAAGCCTTGAAGACTGTCTCCTGGCTTGCCCTGACGGGTGAGCCTCTGGCTGACTTCTGGAGTATCCCTCTTAGCTGTTGGTAAACTGCTAAACAAATCAATTCCAAATCCCCCCTTGGTCAGCTTGTCTTCAGGCTGCACATGGAAAGCACTCGTAACCATTCCTCCAAAGTCTTTATGCAGCACAGGGGATTCAGCTGCTTTGGAGCTTCCACCGCTTCTGAGCTCCAAGGCCGCTGCTACCATGTGGTTCAACTGCACTTTGTGTAAGTACCAGAACTGCCCCAGAAAATGCTGCAGTTGGACCAGGGGTTCTCAGACTTTTGCGCTGCTCACCCCTTTTGCACAGCAAGCCTCTGAGTGCAACCTCTCTTATACATTAAAAACACTTTTTTGTATATTCAACACCATTATAAATGCTGGAGGCAGAGCAGGGTTTGGGATGGAGGCTGACAGCTTGTGACCCCCCGTGTAATAACCTCACAACCCCCTGAGGGGTCCTGACCCCCAGTTTGAGAACCCCTGATCTGGACTAACATTGCAAGGTTAGGATAAGCTGATCGGCTAATACTGGGATGCCTGTCCTGGGGGTGACTTCCTCTGGGTGATGACTGTGTTGGCCTCCACCTGGATTGTCTTGATTGTGTCTGAGTAAACTAGGTATGGTCTGGGGGTTTCCCAAGATATTTTTGGACCCTCAATCTCACTATATAGTCACAGCTTTTGCTGTCCTGCTTCCAAGTGCTCAAGGAAATGACCAACTCTGAGTTCAATGCACAGTCTGAAAAGAGTTGGCTGAGACCTTGCACAAACGGGAATTGTAAGCTATAAGGGTCTTCCTCGAATACCGTCATCTTGGCTGACTCATACCGCTTTACTTGCACTGCCTTATCCCTTGTAATCGTGGCGCCGCCTCTGCTGTCCGTGGGCATGTCATTCGTTACTGGCGAACACGGCACACCTTGTATATAAATACTGGAGGAGCTATGCCGTCTGCCCCGTTTGTGGCATATTCAGCAATTTGTATCTGTCAGCAATAATTGAAAAACAATTCGGTTTTTTAATCCTGCTGGCAAAAGGGTCAAGTGCCCATTTGATGACAACAGGAAAGTTGTTCCTTTGCTGAGGGGGGCTCTTTACGTCCTCAGCTCAGACCCTCAGGACCTGAAAGGCCAGTGCTGCCCATGTTCCCCTTTCTCTCCAAACTACAAGAACAAGGAAATCAAACTGGCTCAACCTCTCCAAAGAAAAAGGCACCACTGTCGGCCACGAAGCCAACACATTTGCAGCTGCAGGGTCATACCTTTCATGGGTTCTCGTTCCTTGTCAAGAACCAAATTCTGGGTCCCCCATCTCTGCTGCAGCAATGAATGTGTTGGCAGCTCTTGTGAGAGAGACAGAGAACTCTGCATTCAGGCTTGGAGTGCTGCAAAAAATGTTTCAGTTCACCTTTAAGCAAGAATAGGAGGACATGCATTAGCCTACCACTTCTGCATGATTAGGGTGTGTTGTGTGGCATTCGGCCAAAGCCAGAGTACCTTCAATTATCCAAGGTTTGCATCCATGGCCCCATAAGTAATGCATGTGGCGCACTACGATACCCTCTGCAAATGGATTGCCACTTGCCATGTCATATTTTATTGATAACTCCAAAGAATCACGCTAATAATAGAACGGCTGGGCAGCTTCATCCTGCTCTGGCAGCCTGGCCTATAAGTTAATCGACAGAGACAAAGGGGAGACTATCAAAAGCACAGATGGCAGGTCTGCACCTGACACCTATTGAAAGTCAGGAGGAGCCAAACTACAGCTTGTACCTTTGCAAATCTCCCCCAAAGCATGTCAGTGGGGGACAGTTTTAACCAAAATACGTGCACCAGACTGTGAAGCAGCACAAAAGCTGGGGAGGGCTGCCCAGAGGATTCAGGGGGCCTGGGGTCTTTGGCAGCAGGGGTCCTTCCATTCTGGGTCTTTGGGGAACTTCGGCGGTGGGTCGCGGAGCGAGTGAAGGACCTGCCACCAAACTGCAGCGGAAGACCTGGAGCGGAAGGAGACCTCGCCGCTGAATTGCTGCTGAAGACCCACTAAAACTCTCATGGGGGCCCCTGAAAACTCTCATGGGGGCCCCTGCAGGGCCCGAAGCCTGGGGCAAATTGCTGCACTTGCCCCCCCTTCTGAGCAGTCCTGAAGCGGGGACCCTAAGGACATATCTACACTGCAATAAAACATGTGCTGCTGGTCTGTATCACTGGGTCTGAGCTGTGGGGCTATAAAATTGTAGTGTAGACAGCCAGGCGCAGGCTGGAGCCCAGGGTCTGGGGCTTCCCACTGCAACTCTTAGGGTATGTCTACGTGCAATGTCAGCCCACATTAGTACACCTCAAGTTACCAGACCCAGGGTTTGTTAACCTAGGGCTTGAGTGTCTACACTTGTATATAGCCCTGGGTTCGGAATTGTTGAACCCTGGGTTCCAACCTGGGGCTTCAGGTTCTACACTGCATGATGCGGGCCCGAGTTCAACCACTCATATCCCAGATTTCCTAGCATCATCCCAAAATATGGCTGCTCTACTCCTTTGTTTGTGGTATGTGGGAAAACTTGACTGTCCACCAAACTTGACTGTCCAGAGAACAAAGAAAGTCAGCCCATGGGATTGTGGAATGCTTTCGGTGGACTCCCAGAGCATGAGTCCGATGGGACATTGTCCCTATTGCAAAGCAACAGAACTTGAACCCAGCGTACCAGCTTGACTCAGGCTTGGATCCTCCACTCCCGGGTGGTCCAGGGACTTGGAGTCCGAGCCCTGAGTTAGTGCAATTTGTGTGTAGATGAAAGGGGGGTTAGGCCTGAGCCTGAGTTTGAACCCTGGGCTTACACTGCTGTATAGACATTTCCTAAGTGTCCTTCATTGGAGCTGCTCAAAGTACAATCAAGCCAAAATGCCCAGCCTGCCATGGGCTTCCTATGCGTAGAGGTCATTTTGTGATACACCCGGAAAAGCCGATTTTCTTCAGCTTTCACTATGTCTGACTCTATCCTGTGGCAAGTCAAAAAACCCAGACTTTCTCCAGCAGGAAAAAATAGTCATGCAAGTTCTGAAAATTATTCTTGTCTGTGTCATCCCAGTCTGTGCTGGAGCCACTAGCAATGCGGACGTACAAATAATGCCTTGAGATTTTGCTGACATATCATTTTAAAATACCTGTATAGCTTTTTCGTTAATGTTTATTAGTTTGTATTAATAATGACATGGGGCTAGATCCCAGGCTGGTGTCAACTGGCCCAGGGCCACGCTTACATTATGGTGAATGGTTTTCAGAAATAACAATGAACTCTCTGGGCCTGATTCTTGTTTACACTGGGGTAAATGAGAATTGGCACTCTGTTTGTGACCGCGTTTGTACTAGTGTAACTCCATGTGCTTCAGAGGAGTTACCCCAGACTCAGTTGGGACATCATGCTCCTTACCATGTCTCCTAAAGCAACAGAGAACTTTTCATCCCCTTCCCCTCGCACCAAGAATTGGCAATTAGCTCCAGGTACTTAGTGAAATTAGAAGCCAATGAGCAAAATCACTGGATGTGGGACTGTGACATAAATTCTATGTCTGAATCTGATTCAGGCCCAGTAATAAATGGGGCAGCTAATGATCTGGCTGGGGTTATGTCTGTGAGTGATATGTGATTGATGTAGGGGAGCTCTGACTACTGCGTGAACACACAGTGTATGGTGAAGATCCCAAAGTCAAATGTCAATTTTTCGTAACCTTGGCTAATGCAGTTTCCTGGTCTGCTGAATTAACAGAAATCTAATACAGTCCATTCAATGGAGCCCCTCCAATAGTGTTAGCATGTTGAAGTCATTCTCGTTTTCTCTTTGTTGCACCACATCCCCCCACTCCCCTCTGCCAAATTATGGATGTGAGAAAGTCAAAGATGTCAGCGACTCCATCAGTGACAGAACACTTTGATTTATGAGCCTGGTTTGATGGTTCCTGTGATGTGTCCAGCATGTGTTGCCACAAGCATCTTTGTGAAGAGATTAGCTGGATCTTTCCTATTGTTCTGCATTTGCCAGCCTGGTTATAAATATGTTTGGAAAATCTAATCAAGGTTGGATATCTAGCTGGCAGATCATCTGGACCGTTTACCAATGAGTGAATAGCAGTGATCATGTTTAGGTCCACTGCAGGTCTATGGGCCTGGTTCACCATTCCATTACTCCAGTTTATGGCCGTGTGATTCCACTAGTTTAAACCAAGTTATGCAGTTTAACATCCAATGCAGTAGTGAATCAGAATGTCCCTGTGTTTTCTCACACATGTGTTTCTACCACTATTGACAATATTTGGGGAAACAGAACGTTCTAATTCACTTAGGACCTGATTTGGGAAAGCGCGTACTTAATTTTAAGCACATACTTAAAGTTATGGTTAAATGCTCTTTCTGAATAAGGATGCTTTCCTGAATTTGTGTCTTAAAGATGGGTCCCAGACATGAAATTCAGATCTAGATTTCAACCCAAAGTTCTGCAAATATCAAATTGATTCAAAACCAGCGTCTGAGTTCTGGTTACATCTCCTAGAAACCAACCTCGGCTGTGAAGTTCAGAGTTGAATCCAAAACGGATGTTTTTCAGATCCATCTCGAAGGTTGCTGTCCGTGTTCCACAATTAGAGGGGGCTGATTAAACAGGGGCATTGACTCACCACGTCCCTAGTACAAATTAGGACTGCTGCTGCCTCCTGGGCTTAGAGAAGTGTGAAAAAAATCCCACACTTGGCGTTATGGTTTAATAGGGATGTGTTTCTGTGTGATGGGGCATTGGTCCCACACTGGGTTAATAGAACTGTAGGGAGGCTGCACAAGAAACAGACAATAGGAGGAGGCAGTGAGGAGCGGCCCATGGGGGCTGGAAGGCCCATATGAGATGAGTTGCAGGGCAGAGCAGGGTCAGGTACTCCTTGGAGCTCAAGGAGGGAGGACTGGGTGCCTGACAGGCAGAAGGAAGCTAGCACCCTGGACAGAATAGTGCTGGGCAGAAAAAGGGAAGTGAGAGGGAGTTCCTGACTGGCTGCTAGGACTGACAGGCTGAGGACCTGAGGCAAGGGCAAAAAAGGTGCTGGGGCCAAGGGGAAGTGGTCCAGGAAAATGTACTGAGGCGTAGGGCAGCAATGTGCTGCGTCCCCTCCATCTACAGGGCCCCTGGCTGGGACCTGGAGCAGTGGGTGGGCTCAGGTCCCGCCTGCACTTGCCGCTGGGGAAGTGGCCGGACAACTGGCTGCAGTCACCACTGGGGGAAGCAGCTGGACAGTTCACTGTGGGGGCCCTGGAAGAGAGGAGCACAGATCGTGACATAGCCGGAGGACACTACGGTCCTTGGAATGACATGGGTCTGGAACTAGAGGTGACGGCGGGTGAGACCTGGAGAGCTAATCCCCAAGACAGCCACCAGCAGGTGCTAGTGTGGTGAGTGGAGCCCTGTCCCATTCTGTTAAACTGACTGATTTTACTCTTTGTGAGTGTGTGTTTGTGTGTGTGTGAGCAAGAGAGAATCTGCACAAACATTTGAACTGACACCAGAAAGATGTTACTGTACATGGCAGGCTGACGTACCATGCGGCTTAAGAAAAACACACTCATCTCAATCATTAAAAAAAAAAAAAGTTAATTCCATCTCCCTAGTCTCGTTCTGTGTCGAAGCAATTATAACCAGAATGAATCATTATGCGTATGCTGATAATCATTTTCATTCAGTATCCCTGCTGAATTGCAGGGTACTGGAGTGTATCATTCAAACACTCTGTTGCTTTAAGCATCTGAAGAGAGATTTTAGCTTTCTTTGAAAAGCAGGGAACCAAGGTGTCTGAGCAGGGGGGTGCGGGGTGTCTGGACTTGTGGATGTCTGAGGTTGTTGTGCTCTGTATTAACTCTGCTTGGAGCCCTTGACCCTGATTCTCCTTTGTAAAACAGCACTAACTCTACCAAGATCCGGGGGAGTCACATTGTAGGAGCAGATTTTTGATAGCCCAGAGCCCAGTAGCATGCTTAAACCACTGCCAGCAGCTGGAATGCCAATTGTTATGCTTATTGGTGAAAGCAGCTAAAAGGAGGCCTTTCTGAAACCTTTGCATGACTAACAAGCTAGGAGGGGAGGGAGAAGTGAGTGATCTCAGAAGTAAACATGACCCTCTGCCCTCCTGACTTGATGCGGTTTTTCTATGTGAAATACAGCTGGTTAACTGATGGAAAACTACAGGCTGGAAATCTCCACCCTTAACTTAGCTTCTGCTCAGCGATTTTTTTGATGGACAAGCTCTGTAATACTAAACTGCGGATTAAACTAGGCAGAAATCTCAGCGACACTTGGACATTTCAGCGCTTGGACACTGCTCAGTTCCACTGCAGATGGAAGGCTGGTCACTGGATGTCTGCAGTTACCCACTTGAGATCCCCCCAAGACCCTGGGTAAATATGAATCTGGGATTTTGGGGGGTGTTTTACTAACCTGTTGCGGATGTGTGCAAATGCTGGAGACTAAATAAAGTAAAGCTTTAAGTCAAAGCACTCTTGTATCGTACTGCTTGTGCCAACCATCTGTCAGTCAGATGGCCAGGTCCCCACTGGTTTATTTCCTGCCACCGTCTCACCAAGAGTAAAAGTTACCAAGAGCTTTGGGGTTCAGAAACCCCAGGGAACAACACTGGTGCAAGACAGTTGTAATTACTCTTGTTTTTATGGGAGTTTTGCTCAGGATTTTGCTCTTGGGCCAAAACCAGCAGGCCCTGCTCAATTCTTATCAAAATCAGTGGCCACATTCACCAGGGTAAAGGACACAGAATGTGGTCACTTGCGGCACTTGATTGCCTGCCAAAGAGTTTTGTAGGGCTACACCTGCAGCTGTCTGGCACAGTCGATGATACGAGTATTGTCCTGCAGCAGTGTCTAAGTCTACAAGACATGGGCTGACAGATGGAGGAGACAGCGTGAGATGGAGCCAGAATGGCAAGCAGGGGTGACAGTAATAAATGCCTAGCATAGTCTAGCTGCATGCACAGTTCAGAGGTGTAAGAAACCAGACATGGGTCACCTGCTTTGCGGCTCCATTAACAACCCAAAACTCAGCTCGGGTTCGCTGAAAACATGCTCCAGTTTCTGAACTTTTGAGAAGTGAGTGAAGCTGAGCCCAGTTTGGGGCGAGTTGTTATTGCCAACCTAAAGGAGACAGAACTCGGCAATTTCAGCTGAACTTCACTTTGTTGTGGGGGGTTCACGGGAACTCAAAATTCAAAGCAAACTTCTGGGGTGAGAATTCATGGGAACTGAAGCCAGACAAAGATTGGCACAAATCCCTGTGAACCAAAACTCCTGTCCCTCAGGCCTAGCTAGAGAGCTGTATCGCTCAGAGAAGGGACACAATAGAGGTACAATTGTACATGGTATGGGGGAGGTCAGTCTGGTGCTCCTATTCACCCTTTCTCACAATATTGGAACAAGGGGACACCCAATGAAATTAAAGGAAGTCATTTCTCATATTATGCAAGCTTAACCTCTGGAACTCACTGCCACAAGATCTTAGGCTAAGACTGCGGTAGGAGTCAAAACTGGCTTGTTTTCTTAGAGCATAGAAATATCAGTAATAATGATATATTCACAGCTAAACTAACTGGTAAAATGGATACACATCCTCATGCCTTGGGGCATAAGCCAGCTACCACAATCACTGGGATTAGAAAGCACTGTCCTTATGGGCAGTGAGAACAGTCAACGTCCCTGTTTTGTTCAGGACAGGGAGAAGAGACCCTGAATTAGGGAGTCAAACTCAACCTTGTCTGGGGATTTGAGTTTACTGATAATTCAGTACTAACACCACACCTGCAGAGCTGTCCATAGGCTTTCCTTGCAGGATCTCCTTTGTTCTCCCTTCTTGTTCCTTCCTGCTCCTCACTTATATCCAGGAGCAAATGAATGGACCACAGCTCTACAGCGAGTCAGCAGAACTTCAGCAGGGGTCGGCTAACCAGGTGGATCTGTAGAAGGCTCCTTTCCTTTCACACCACTACAGCCAGGTTATTCAGTAATTGGCTACTATGGGGTTAACTGCACCTTCCTCCTAAGCATCTGGCACTGGCCACTGTCTGAGACTGGATAATGGACTAGGTGGACCACCAGTCTGATCCTGCCTAACAATTCCTAGGTGCTTAAAGGTTTAACCTTCTTTGCAAATATCTGTTGAAACATGGGCTGTCTTAATCACCGCACTGAGACAGATGTGCATGCATGCAGGCTGGAAAGTGACTCATCCTGCAATTGGTTGTGTCTCATTTACATGCAGAAAGCTCAGCTCGCCAGTCCCAAGCTGAGACAGAGCTGCCGAAGTTACGCAGTGAAAGAGCGATCTTTGTGACAACACCTGGTCACTGTAAGGCTCTCGGATGCTCTAGAGGGAGGGCAATATAAACAGAGTGGGGGTTATATAGCTGTGCACTTCCCAGGATGGCTCTGATTTACGCACGACGACTGAGAAACATGAGCCAGCAGGGAGACAATGAAGATGGTTTCGTGGCACCGGGGAAGACAGCACTGGAGGAATAAATGACTGTAATATAGCTATATCCTGTGTGGAATTTCAGCTGGCTAATGAAATCAGTCCTGAGTAATAACAAGACCTTTTCTTTTCAAGTGCTATGCATGGACATCCCAATGAGAGGGAGGTAGCCTCTGAACTATAAATAACCCACCTCCTTGACCAGAACCAGGGATCGGCCTTTATTGTGTTATTAGATGTATTGAAATACACAGAAATACTTGTGTCTTTAACACCATTCAGATATTAGTTTCTATTTTTTGTAGACATGGATACAATTCTGTTCTTCTCAGAGGCCTCTCTCCCCTGACTCCCAGCAGCGCCTGTATTCCTTGGTGGCTGAGGAAAAGATGCTACAAGGTTAAAAGAACTCACCTGAGGTCCCAGATGGAGTCGGAGCTGAAGATTAGAGTTAGAAAGTCCTCCTGGGCGGTCAGCACATTTAGAAAGAGCTGTGAATACATAATATGGAGCCTCATTCTCCTGTCACCCCTATATTCCACTGGCATAGTGTCTCCGAAGCCCTGGATTCACTCCTGATTAGCGGCAGTGTAAGGGGAGAGGCAAACCAGACATCTAATCAGATTCCCAAATAAAACACTTAAAGATTTGCCATGAGTTCATAGGATAGATTGACAAGCCACTTTTACCCTGCAGTAAGTTGGTTGGAAATTGCATTTCAGGGGTAAGTTGGCTAATGACATCAATATGGGTAACTATGTAGGACCAAGCAAATTAGTTATAATATCTCTGTTCTCTCCCCTCTGGGTGTATGGCAACATTCAGCTAGGTATGGGTAAAGTGCTTTGATGGAATGGTCTGTATGCAGAGCCCTGTGCGGATACAAAATCTGGCTACACATCCGAACAACAAACACGGTCCGCAGCCATGAAGCGGCTCTCCACAGATGTTCAAGGCTCGATCTGTGTGCTGTCCGCTTGCAGTATTGCCCTGCCAACGTGTTTTGATCTTTGCAAACTCATTGTGGCCCGCTCTTGGATGGAGCCCAGGGGCACAGTCCATGTCACTACGCAAACTACTTTCTGGGTACATGGATAGTTTCCTCACCATAACAACCGAGCACCCCACAATCACTAACAAACGTCTCTGTGAGCTAGGCTGCATTAGCCTGGTGTTCCAAGCAGGCAGCTGGGGCACTGGGCAGATGAAGTGACTGGCTCAAAGTCACATAGGGAACCTGTATCTGACCCAGAGCCCCCACACATCAGTACAATGCTCTGTGCACTCCCTGCCTAGAATCACAGGTTCCAATGCATCTCAGGGCTTCCCCTTGCTGAGCTCCAGGCAGTTCTCTGGGTGAAGAGCTTAGAAAGAGACCTTAGCCTTGGAGGCCCAGCTTGTCCTGGTGGGACACAGAAGATCTCATGGCCATTTGTATCTGAGCAGGGTTCATCCAAGTGTTCTCCCTTCTCCACTTTGGACAGGTTCCCTGGCTGGTTCCCACCCAGAGGTGGCTGCATTTCCGTGGAGCTGTACCTTTGCGTGTTGCACAAAGCATTGTGGGACACAGCCCTATGGAAATGCCAAGTGCTTACTCATGTCTCTCACTGTGGGCTGATGCACTGCTTCAAATCTGCCGTGTACAAACTAAACAGCTTTTTTAGCTCTTCTGAGATTTGTATTAGTTTTAATGTTGACAGTGTTTACGGACTCAAAGCACTATAGTGTGCATGCTATGGAACTGGCAGGGTTCCTGCAAACAAACACGCCTGCCTTTTGCAGCTTTACATATGTCTTGTCAGAACGAACCTGATTGCTGAACAAACACACTCCTTTTTGGCTGGGAGTTGTCAGAGCTGGGAGTGGAAGCTGCACGCTCCCGTTAAACGGCAGGCTAGTGATCGGGGGCAGCTGCAGTCCATGTCTACACTAAGAGTCTCGTGGTGGTTGGAGGCCTTGACGTGCATCGGCCCTGCAAGCTCTAATAACCTCCCTCTCTTAAGAAGGACGGTGCTGGGCTTGTTGATATTTCAATTGGTACCATTCTGGGCAGTTGTTTTGTAAATATGCCTGATGGCAAACGACATGCTTTTCACTTCGTTTTCCCTGCACTTGAATTCAAAGGGCACGTGGCTCGGGCTGCCTTTTGCCTTTCCAATGCCTCACTCTTCTCTTTCATCCCGACAAGAAGGTGAGCATCACAAAGAGATGAATACGAACCAGATGGTTGGAGAGAGCTCTGCAAGGGGGAATCGAAGCAGCCGCAAGGTCACTGCTGACATGATGAATACTGAGCGGCACACATCTCAGCCCCGGCAATGAAAAATTAATGAATTTCTTCCTCTCCATCTTCACACGCTCAATCAGCTGCCATCTTCTTCACCTCTCCAGCTCGTCGGGTGTTCCCGTTGGATTAGGGAATAAATGATTAAAAGAGATTAATCATGGAATCAGCGCTGCTCTAAATACTGGAATATCATTGCATTGTTGGCTTGGCGGGGGGGGTGGGGGGGTTGTTTGCTTGTATTTAAACAAACAAACAAGGTACCAGGAGTGAGAATGAAGATGGAGCAGAGGCAAAGGATTATAACTGCCAGCCCATTCGGTTTACTAAAGCTCCGAGTTGTCGTGACCCTGGGAAGGTTAAGATTACTCATCTCTGGACCAGCCGTATGTCTTTCTAAAGCAGCAGTGAAGCTGTTTTATTCATAATCAAGCTTGGGAAATCATCCCAGGTTCTCATGCTAACTAGAACTAAATGCCAAAATGGCAGATTTAATAAGGAAAGCTGTTCCGATTGTGGGACAGTGTTTAAACAGGTTTTTCAAAGGTGCAGTGGAGGTCTGGCTTCTTAAAGATGGGCAAAATGTCTCTTGCGACCAACGTCTGTCATGCTTGTTGTATTTGGCTGGTGACTTTGTACGTGCTTGGCCAGAAAACCGGTGCACTGGATCTCTAGCCAACTGCATGGGGGCTGAGAACAGGCCTCCTGTGCAGCTAACTCGTGCACCTGGCATGGGATGGCGTGGTTGGGGGAGGGGCAGAATGAGGCTATAAGGCACATGGTCCAGCAAGACACCTCCAGCCTAAAACTGCTCATTGAAAATTTCCCGATGAAACAATTTTCCACTGGAAAATGTTGATTTGACACAATGGAAAGGTTTTGTGGGAAGTATCAATTTCGTCTAAACTTCTGATGAAGAGTTATCAGAATGAATGATTTTGAAGGTCACAAGCATACACATAGCTACCATCCATATTTTGACATCTGTAGTATAAATTATAATCTAAAGAACAGAAAAGTTGACAGGACAAAGCCAAACGTTTCAAGACGATCACTTTGATGGCTCCAAAACAAAGTATTTCAGAGGTTTTGTTTCTTGGTAAAGTTCATCTCTTCCTTCCCGTTTGGGACAAAAACAAAATGTGAAATGTGGGAATTTCCCAGAAAGGACATTTGGATTCCCAGCTAGCTCTGCTCTGGGCTATGCAGCCTTATCCATAGGGCCTGCCCGCCGAAGCCCACTGCCCCATGCACTGTGGGCTGGCGGACCTGCACTTGGTGCTGGACTTGGGGCAGAGCCCATCCATTGACATACTGAAAATCCAGGCGTCCTGAAAGTCAGGCTCCCTGACCCTTAGGCCTGCTGCAGGCAGCTGTGGAGCACTGTCAGAATGATGACATGTGGGCTGTCCGAGGGCTTTAGGGGTGCCTCTAGCCCTCGCTTCTGCTTCTCCTCCCCAGGCCACGGCAGCTTGCAGCCAGAAGGAATTAAAGAAATGGGATCGTCCCACTCTGCAATCTCTCGCCCTACATTCAGCTGCCTCTGCCTGTGACAAGAGGCTCAAGTGGAGCCTAGCTATGGGAGATTCCCAATAGAGGCTTTATTTGGGTGATGTCAGTCCTGCCAGATACAGCCCTAAGTGAGCGTCCGGGAGCACCCTGGTGCATGGAGCCAGCCTGCTGCCTTCTGCTGGCCCCACCTCGCTCTCAACCCTAGGACGTGCTGGGCACCCCTGGAACAGAGCTGCACTCTCCTGCCCATGGGGGCTGCAGTTCTGCCTGTCCCTTACCTGGGGCACTCAGGGGAGGTGGATGCTTTTTCCACCCCTCTTTTCAATTGTCCCCTGCCTCCTGCCCTGACCATCCCCAAAAGGCCAGGGCAGAATCTGGCTCTCCATGATGATGCATGAGGCAAGTTCCATGGCATATGTGGACTTTGCTTCTGCTCATTTTGTCAAATAAACACAAGGGGACTGATTCTCAGCTGGTGTATGCTCCTTTGAAGTCTGCATCTATGCTGATTTACACCAGCTGATGGCCCAGCGTTTTTTGTTTTTTTCCCTGTTCAATATTAAAGCAACAAGAGTCTCTGAATTAGGATTTTGTTGGAAAACAACCCAAGGTTATATCTGATAATGTAACCCCTGAGCAATGTCTTCCCTTTGTTTGCTTCATTACTGTGATTACATTCTGACTGTAGCATAGCAACAGCTAATTGCTTAATGGTTGCAAAGTGCATAATTCCCTGTATTAAAATTTTATTGAGTTGTAATTGTGTTCCTCTTGCAGAGAGGGTGCTTCAGAGGGACGGAGAATAATGACTGTGATTAGTTTAGCTTTTGTAATGTTTGTAACATTGGCCACCTCTGGAAAAATATGATTTTTTTAAAAAGATTGGTAACCTTAGAAACCCCTGTCTTGGGTTAGCTGCTCCAGGAAGCTTCACTGTTAGTGCAAATGGATTATGGGAAATGTAGCATTGTAGTGCAGTCTAGACATACAGACTTTCTAATACAAATACTGTTTCCCTCCCAATATTCCATCCAGTTTATTCGTGCTGTTTCTCCGGTAAGCAAATCGCGTGAAACAATCAAGTCATATCTGATAAATTAATCAATGGATTTAATCTCCTCTTCTCTGTGGAACATCCAGAAACAGACTGTAATTTTTTCAGATATATTCTTCACAACTGTCTGGCCCAATTGCTGTGGGAATTCCATTTACGGTCTCTGATTTTGTATGCAAAATCCAAAATTGCAGGGGCACTAGAGAGTGGTAGGGCACCAGTCACATGGCATTGAGTAAATGAGTAACTCCTGGAATTAGTTTCCTGTTGTGACTGCTTGCGGAAAGCGAATGCCAGGTATGGTCTCTGCATGTTCTGGAGCATGCAAGCTTATAACTCAGTCTCTGAGCGTTTGTGCAATTAAATCTCAGTTGCTCTAATGTCTGCAGAGACCAAATGCACTGGGGGTGCAAACCTGGCCAAAGCAAATGCTTTAAGTGCAGTGCCAGTTGTCTGGCACACTGCATGGCTGCTGCCTGGAATGCCCATTAACAAGGACTATGTGAAAATGCTCGGAGCTAATTCCCAAGAGTAGATGGGCTCAGCATGGGGGGTGCGGGGGAAGGAATACTTCTTACATAGGCTGCAGCGTGTAATGAAGCTCCTCTGTAGCTATTAATGCACCACAACTGCTCCTTGAGGGCAACAGCTCAGCATAATGCCAGAGCGACTGGGTCTTACCACCCACACTGGAACACACAGTGCTTGGGGGGGGGGGAAATGGCAGGGCTGGCAGGCTCCCTACCCAGCTCCGTGTGGCTCCCCAGAATCAGCCGCCATGTCCCTGCAGCTCCTAGGGGGAGGAAGGCCAGAGGGGCTCCAGGCGCAGCCAATGAGAGCTGTGGGGGCGGTACCTGCAGGTAGGGGCAGTGCACAGAGCCTCCTGGCTGCTCCACCTAGGAATTGCTGGGACATGCCAGCCACTTCTGGGGAGGTGCCCGAGGTAAGCGCCTCCCCGCCCCTCACCCCACCCCTTGCTCCAGCCCTGAGCCCCTTCCAGTACCCAAACTACTGCTGTGGCTGGGGCTGGAGGGAGGTCGGTGGCCCGAGACTGCCCCAGCTGTGGCTGGCGTGGCTGGCCCAGGGGCTGCCTGAGCTGCTCGGGCTGGCCCAGAGCCAGCCGCACCGACCACTGCAGAAGTCACAGAGTTCACGGAATCTGTGACAGACATGCAGCCTTATCTATAATTTCCTTATCGTGGCAGTTTGAAACCTCAAAACTGATCTGCAGATCTGGATTTCATCAGCCGCTCTGTGAAGGGGAGGTAAAGATCTGTGGTCTTTTGATTCTGCCTCAACCACTACTAATTAGAAAAGAAAATGTAACCAACATTGTTTGCACTTGCTCTATGCTGTTCCTATCCAAAACCCATTGAAGTCAGTGGAAAGGTGCCCGTTGACTTTAAAGGGCTTTGGGTCAGGTCGGAAGTCACAGGCAGTAATTAGGTGAATCTGTGCAGAATATTTCATGGCAAACTGTCAATAGCTATTCTTGTCCTTTGACAAATGGAAATGAGGACATGAAAGCGGCTGAAATTATGTGATCTATCAAATGGCTGCTCTAGATGCCTGAGTATGTAGCTGCCGTCCAGGCAAAAATGTCTTTCCAACCTATTATTAAAAAAGAAATAAAATAGGAATTTGCTGCTGTTACGAACCGTTGGTATTGCCAAAGCCATGTCACTGTTCTTCAGAAATCTAAATACAGAATGAATTTTTAAATAAACTGTATTCATTAGTGCGGTGATCACACAAGGCATATTCTATTACTAAGTGATCCTGGTACATAGATATTATTCACTTAAGTAATCAGTCACTGTCAACAAATTACAGGATACAGAGAATGGAATTAGCAAAATGAACTATGGATGTAAAATTCATTTGAAATTCAATTTAGAAGCAACATTAGCTTTCAATTAGTCTGCCCAACTGTTTGAACATCATTTTTTCTATTGGATTTTTATATAAATGTAATTAACCTTTGCTGTTAAATTGTTGATTTTGTTGATATAATTATTATGTGACTCCTAATATTTTGCTTGGCTGACATCTAATTAGATGGTGGCTTCAAATTAGAGAAACAAAGACTGCCGGTGACCTCTACCATATTCTCCTGCTCAGTCTGTGTGGAAGGGGGGGTGGACCGTGGAAAATCAAACTCAATAATGTAGATTTAGTGCAGATAAAAATGTGAAGCTAGAAATTAATATACGATTTTGCTTCTAAGTCTTCCTCTGGAAACAGGAGAATACAGTAACTCCCACTAGAGCTCCTGCTGAAGATTTTTAAGTTTGCTGACAGTGCTGAGAAGTAATAATGAAAAAATTAATTTCAGGTCAAACAAAAATGTTTGTTTAGTTTTGATTTTGAGCATTTGGGTTATTTTTGCATTTTTTAAAAATAAAACAGAATGAAATTTGTAAGTGAAAAGTGGTTTTTGACCTATAAAACCAAAACATTTTGTTTAGAAGATATTGAAATGAAACATTTTGAGTTTTTCAGCATTTTTTTCCCCAAAAAGAACAACTTAGTGAAACATTCACAAATTTATTAAATGATATGGTGTTTCCAAACCCTCATTTTTTGCCATGAAAAGCTTTGGGTGAAATGTGTCACCCACCTACCCTTCCCACCATGGTTCATTCTCCTCCAGGCTTGCTCTGATCAGATACAGGCACTGTGTTGACTTTTATAGGCCTTAAGAGTTAGGTAATCTAAATCAGGATTATGAAGAATAAACATTTCTAGATGCTAGACCCAATCCTGTAAATTACTCCATAGGATTGTATCCCTGCACTGGTGTGAGGCCCCATTGAAATCATAGACTATCAGGGTTGGAAGGGACCTCAAGTGATGTCTAGTCCAACCCCCTGCTCAAAGCAGGGCCAATCCCCAACTAAATCTCCAAATCGCCTCCTCAAGGACTGAGCTCATAACCCTGGGTTTAGCAGGGTCAATGCTCAAACCACTGAGCTATCCCTCCCCCCTGCAGTGGGGCTCTACAGGTGTGCAGGTATATAGTCACTCACCTAGGAGCAGCATGTTTGCCCACCACTGCTCTAGTCCCTCATCTGCATTAGGGAAGTTTTGCAAAGCTTTCCTACAGTTGCTAAGATCTGTTCATCTTCACCAGGAGTTCCCAGCACAGACAAGGTGCTAGCGCTCACCTCAGCTCTGACCACCACGCATGTCAGTTACATCTGCTGTGAGGGGCTGCAGCTTCCTTTGTTCTTACCCTTTAGGCCTCACTCTGCATCCTCAGGTCTTGCACCAGCAAAGAGGGCATTGACGTTATGTCTTTCTCCCTTTGTCTCCCACCAATGCTGCGCTGTGCACTGGACTGACTGTGACTGGGTTGAGTTCGGAGGAGGGCTTTCCTCACATTGAATATTCTGTATTTATTCTCTCTGATCTAGTCCCACATCATGTCATACTTGGAGGGTCACTGTCAAGCTAAAAATTCGTAGTGCTGAGTTTTAGCTCTTTTCCACTGATGGCAAACCAGCCATGGACTTCAGAACTGAAGTCACTCCTGATTTTCCCTGGGGTAAGTGAGGTCAAACTCAGACTCCCGTCGCTCAGCTTCTCAGCTGGTGTAAGCCAGCGTAGCTCCCTGGAAGACAATGGTGTCTTGCTGATCTGCACTATCTGAGGATATGCCCCTAAGCAGTTTTAAAAGCCCTTGTTTCCTGCTCATATTACTTAGATTGAAATAAAGATATATTTGCCACTGATATTTTTACTCTTCATTTGCACTTTAGGTTTTTACTGCTAGCAATGACATGACACGTTTACTTAAATGTATGTGGCCATCACGTTCTCGCAGGCCCCAGATACTTCCTGGCACTGTTGCAGGACAAGAAGAGATTTTAAATACTATGGTCAGGTCACCCAACACGTTGACAAGGGGAAGGGTTGCATCCAAGACTTTAATGCTCTGGCTCTAGCACTGGTGATCTGCACAGGCCACTAGCAACTGCAGCCAGCAGCTGGGGACCTGAGCTGTGTGAACTAGCTGAGGGTTACATTTGGGGACTTGATTCAGCATCTGCAAGATTAAATTATTCCAGAGCGAGTCACAAATTAATGAATTCATCAGGCATTTGCCTACTGTACACGGGAGGCTACTTCTCCTGACTTATTGGCAGTGGCAGAAATGTCCAGGAAATGGAACCAGCTCAGTGTGATTAACCTTGAATGGCATCAGAGGCTACCTCTGTTACCAACACACGCTCTGATGCAAAGAGCACAGGTGCCAGCATCGCATGCAGACCTCTCCTTCTGCGTCCATCTGCTTGTGCAAGGCACAGTTGTGTGGCCCAGTTTCTTGTGCTGCTAAACATTTCTTCTAACCATTGTAGGTGAGCCAGCCATTTTGACACATGCAGGCTCTGTGCACTCATACATGGGAAAGTGACACCTTGCAAGTCCATGAACTCAGTGGCTGAACAAATTGAAGGTGTCCCTGTCAGATGGTGTTTTCCCACACCTGTAAGAAAACCCATGATATCTATTTCATCCGCTCTCCTTTACAACCTTGATCTACTACAACACCACATTCTGGACACGACCTTGGGCTTTGTCTAGACCGGGATGTAAAGGAGTGATATTAGATTGGGTTAGTTAGTTTGATCTAATGAATGCTTCCTAGGTTGGCCCCAGGCTTTTACTTGATCAGCTGAAGATGTGCTAAACTACAACTTGTCTTGTCCTGACTAGAATTTAAAGGTATGAGTTGGCTCTGCTAACCAACCACTGGGTTATGTGGACTTGCAAGGGGGTTGTCACTCCGCCATGGAGAGCACTTCATGTGTCAGGTTAGTTGGTTTTCTTACAACTGACAGAAGACAAGTACGTGGCCTCTAGCTAGATAATTCAAGACATATTGCCCATGATAGTCACCATGCTTGGGAGAGCTTTTACTTCTGTCTGGCCACTCTGCAAACTTATCGGATGGACTTTGGGATTGGATCACAGCCTTAGCTTGACAAGATCATAAGTTATAGATTATAGCAACAGTCCATCCTGCCACTACTAGTTTCTTCTCTCATAATTATGATTTATATTATAGTAGGGCCCAGATGCGCTGATCCGGATCAAGGGCCTGTTGTGTTAGGTGTTGTACTGACACTAAGCTAAACACAGCGCCTGCCCCATAGTCTAGGACTCCAATTCAGAGTGTATGCTAATCAAACATGTTTGTGGATGCCCTACCTTTAACCAGATTAGTTACAAAGCAGGTGCATGACCCCACGGGCATTTCAAGAAAAGCCACGATGCTGGCACAAGGAGGGTGTGCCGAGTGAAAAGATGTATCCCTGGGATTTCAAGATCGCCAGGAAGGCTGAATGTCTCTCTCACTCCCTTGATGGACCTCTTTGCTACAAATGAAATAATCACTCTGGACTGTTACCTCAGTTACGTGAAGCTTGAGCACTGCCAGATGCCATCTGCTAGGAATTTGTAGGTAACTTTGGAAGTCTCCTACCATCTGCCATCAAGTGACTATACTTTGAGAAGAATGTCTTTCAGGCTTCAGTCATTTCATAATCGTGATGAAATTTGGTCTGTTTATCAAGAGTTGAAGTCTACCTGCATAATATTACAGAGTAAGGACCAATGCCGAACAGTTGGGTGTGTGCTTCATTGGTATAGTAGGCCCTTCCCACCCCCTCGTTCCCTTCCTCCATTGTAAACTAAAAGGAACTTGAGCTAAGACATGTTAAAATAAAAGATATAACAACACTTGCTAGGTTGTTCTCCTGCCCAAGAGGGCATCATGCTCTTTGGCCTTGAATATAGAGACCATGTTTGATCTTCTTGACCCACAATGTGCTTTTCTTTAGACCAGGAAAGAGACTAGATTGTTATTGTCACTAAATGTGGGTCTGTCTTCACTGCAAAAGTAAATGTTAATTTGGGTTAGTTCGTTAACTCAGGCCAACCTAGTAGTGAAGACCAGGCAACTCTGCTTTTAACTTAGGTTAGCAGCTCTGTCTGGCCTATAGGAGAGCATGGGGTTGAGCTCAAGTTGCTGACCTGAGTTAAAAGTTGAGTTGCTGTGTCTTCACTGATAGTTTAGCCTGAGTTAAAGAACTAACTAGCTTACCCGAGTTAACAACATGCCTTTTCTCCAACAAAGGGCTACTCTCTGTGAGTATCCCCCTCAGGGCCTGGGGCTTCTGCAGAAAAAGGCAAAGGGTTTTCTGGGTAATTTTCCCTTTGGGGCATGGACATACTTAGGTGCCTGTGACTATCGACTGTCAATCAGTTTTACTCATGGTGGTGGTTGCTCTTATTTATGGTTCATTTCTGATTGTGCCCATGAGACAGATGGTTCCCAACAGAAGAGACTCATCTTTGCCCCGAGAAGTTCGCAGTCTAAAGTCACGTACCAGACACTTTAATCTCTAAAAACTGCTTTGTGTCTGGGATGCACCAGATGTTGCCTTGAAATAATTTGTAACCTGTGAGCTGATTTCACCCTCTGCAACAATATAAATTCACTTTCAACTGGGAGGTCTTAGTGAAAGATGGGATGCTGTGGCAGCTTGCCTGAGTCTAGTCCATTAGGAACTGGATGTGCACTGGTGGGATTGTTTGTTTCAAGGCCTTGTCATCACACATCTTAAAGACCCACCCTCTGTGGGCCTTAAGGGCACCCAAGACGTGTCCTAGGAGTGAATATACTGCTACACACAAACTTGATCAGTAGGAATGGCTCTGCCAGGACAGCACTGCTGTAGAAATGGGCTAAGTACCACTTGGCCGCTAGTAAAAGTGCAGGATGCTGTACTGTAAGATTTTCAGGTATCTGACCCAGGTATGTGGAGCACAGGTTGGAAAGGTTGAAATTTGGCACATTGGGTGATTGCTGATCTAAGTGCGTAATAATCATGCTAAGTCATGGTGGAAAGTCTAATGAATTTTTAGAAGCTGCCTTTGAAGGATGGTTGTTTCACGAAAACCATTATTAGTGTTCCCAGGTCTCAGCTACCAGAGCCCAACCTGTAGGTGCATTTTTGTATGTGGTCATGTGGTGAAACGGTTACGGGCTACCGAGACAAGGATTTTGTTGTTGTTTCTTGGTAATATAACAGTGGTGACCTGAGACTATATCCAAAGCCTGAAGTTAATGGGAGCCTCTCTACTGACATCAGCGGGCTTTGACTCAGCCCTTATGATCTCAGAAATTGATACTGTCCTCTCTATGTCAGTGGCTCACAGCTGACACAGGATGGTTGTGGCTGGAAAACCATTCCCATATGACAGCTGCTCAGCACCTTCTCTGACAATGGTTCAATGGCTCCCATCTAGTTCCCAGCGAACATGTGTTCTGAAGCCACTATCTCACCATCTTTGGCAGCCAGCTTGAGCCAGTCTCCAGATAAACAAGGAACTTCCATTTTCAGGCCTGTCACCTTTCACCAGCACTAAATTCACATTCGCTCTGAGCAGAGAAAGAGGCTGCAGACTAGGATTCCAAGTCTGGTCCTAGAATTTAATCACCTCCCTCCTCCCAGCATACAGGAACTTACTCATCAGAGATGGCAGAAGAGGCAGATGCCACCCAGGAAGTTAAAGCACCGTCAACAGCCTAACTACACAAAGGAGCCGCAGACGATTTTATCCTGGCAGCACAACAGATAGAGGAGCCTGCCAAGGCCAGATGCTGTTGAATATACCAGCAGGCAGTCTCTTGCCACAGCCTGGCATTCAACTCATGTAAATGTCACCCAAAGAGAAGAAAGAGCACTGAGGGTGGGGTGAAGGGGGTCTCCAGCATGGCCTTGGGGGGTTCGTTTAATAGATAAAATGTTGGGGTAACACTTAATTGAAAAATCACATTGTTGCTGAGTAACTGGGTATTTTATTCTGCCTAGTATGTGTGCGGTCTGTGTATTTGTGCCAGTGTCAGACACTTCAAACATATACTAGAAGGAATGTGCATTTGGTCGATTCTCTTCAGTCCCAAGTCCCAGGCTCTCTCGGTGGCACTTTGAACGAGCCCAATACCTGTTGCTTTGTGTTTGGGATCAGGGGTGCATGCAGAATGGCAGTTCAGAATCATTCAGCCATGCAGATGGGACACCTGAGCCCCCATAACGGCAAGGCCCAGATTACAAAGGCACTTGGGCACCTGCCTACCATTAAAGTCAATGGGTGTCAGGCACCTAAACATCTTTGTGAACCTGAGGTCAAAGTGCCTTGCTCAGGGTTACACCCAGAGTCTGTGGGAATCCAGAGCTGCCATCTCCCAAGCCTTTGCTTTAGCCACAAGGCCACCCTCCCCTGCCAATGGGGACAGGATTCACTGGGGGCTAGGGGAGGGTTTGCGGTAATGGGCATCTCTTTTGTGTAGGTGCAACTGTTTGCTACAGACAGTGTCCAATGTGCAGATGACCGAGTTTGCAGTTGTGCTGCAGCAGAGGGGGAGAAATTCGCATTCAGAGAGAGCCACTGAGAAAAATTATGTGCTGAAAATTGGTGAGGCCAAGTGCTACAAAAGGAGAGTCGACAAATCTTCCCCACTCTATGTTGCTCTCGGCCTTAATGGGCTCAGCAAGCATTGCTGCAGCATAGCTTCTCCTTGGAGATGAGCATTCTTTTCTTTCCAGTCAATCTGCCCGGGTGTTTGAACTGTGGAGATCCATGTCCACTCACTTCTTCCCGTCTGTACAGAGCGTGATGTCATTGGGAGAGACGGGCATACACGCAGAGGGTGGGGGCACGCTGTGAGCCCAGCGGGTGATAAATTAAACCTGTTCCGATGTGTGCGGGCCATGCTGAGAATCTTCAGCCTGCCTGATGCTAGTGGGAGCAGGAAGGATTTCAAAACCACCACCTATCATAAGGGGAGGCAGCAGGAGAAGACCAGGCGTGCAGGGGGAATGCAGTGTCTTTGTTACGTAGGACCAGCGCAGCCGAACAGCAGAGAATCTGGGGCAGAGAGAACTGCACGATCCCCTGTGCGATGCAGAGCGGTGCTCCATGATGGGTCTTTTCCCTGGACCATAGATAGCACCACTGGGCCCGCCGGCAGAGGGGTGAAAATGGGTCGAAGCACCGATTTCTAACCTCAACCAGCGTTGGAGTGTTATTTCCATCTTATCACCTCTCTTTTATCATGGAAGGTGGATATATTAGAACTCTTGCAGTTGTTCCATTCCACCAGAAATCGCAGGGGAAAGCATAGGTCGAGCTCCACAGTTCAGACCGCTTTCCCCATGACTGCATCACACCCTGCAAGAAGAAAGGCAGGTTGAATTCTCCACTGTCTCTGCTGTCGAACACACTTTATTTGGCCCCCATCACTCTGGGATCTGAGTGCTTCCTGAACAAAGGAATTTGTCCTCACAGGGTTAGCCCCAATTTCCTCATGCAGGACAGAGGCCCAGACTGACTTGCCCAAGGTCAGAGGCAGGAATGTGAATCCAGGTCCCACCACGTTACCTCGGACACAAGGCCGTCCTTTCTCCGCAGCAGCCTAGAAGAACAAACCTTGCTTTCCTGCAGAAATCTCTGCATGCCAAGCTGGCCGACAGCGCAGCCCTAGGCAGCCGTGGGCTGTCTGCGCATGGGCTGATCTGCATGCTGTATAAATTAGAGAGGTGTCGAGAGTGGAGACGCTGAGCAGATGCAGATGCTCAAGTGCCGCCCGCTGAACATTAGAGGGAGGCAGCACAGTTTGACCCGTTTTTAAAAGAAAACAGCCATTCTTCCGCTGCTGGCTGGAGACAGGCTCCCTTATCAGCCAGAGAGAAATGTCATCTCTGTTGCCCTCTGCTTTCTCCTCCACCTCCTGTTCTTTGTTTCTGGGTACTGCAGGCCAATAATGATTAGCCCCTTTCAGGAAACAGACTCCTCTCTCTCTCTCTCTCGTTTGGCAGGCAGGAGACTGAAGGAGGGGATAGAGGAAATAACAATCCTTAACGTGTTTCTGAAATATTGAGGCCGACGCCATCTGTCTCACAACGCGGTAGGAAGATGGGAATGAAACACAACACCAAAGAGTGGCTAGTGAGTGAGTGGGTGGCATTCTATACCGGACACACATTGCAGTCCTGGGAGAATACCAGGGGCACAAGACAGCTCCAGATGAGGCGTGCAGAGGAAGGTATGGTGCTGTGCGGCTAGAAGATGGTGCTTTTGGCCATTCACCACTTGCCTTTCCATTGCCTGACGCTGTGTCTTTCAGCATATTTCTTGCTTCTGTCATGGGTACGAAGGTCCTGATCCTTCAAAGACTTAAGCATGTGAGTAACTTTGCTCATTGCCAATGATGGATTTCTGTCACCCCAGCAACATTCAGGCTTTTCCAGGTCATAATTCATCTGCATCAATCGATTAAATCCCCTTCAGGGGTTTGTGTCTCAGCAGCAGGTTAAAAAATAAGACGAGAGAAATCTTCTAACCCGTCAGTACATTGAGCCAGACCCTTGGCTGGTGGGGACATGCTCGGTCCACTGTAGCTAATTGGCACCAGCTGAGGATGTGGCTTGTGGAACAGCTCGCATAAGTAAAATTACTCTTGCGTAAGTGCAGGCTAAAGCCCCAAACGAAAGACACCTCTGCACATGAAGAATGTTACACCTCCCTTTGAAATGGAGCTGATGAAAATCAGTGGAGTCCCACTAGCGTCATGAGACTGTGCCACTCTGCACCAGTGAAGGGTCTGACCTCAAGTGCTTAGGCTGGAGAGCGAATTCTCACTCAACTTTCATTTGTGAACCTGCCACAGAAGCAAACTAGGATTTGACGGACCAACACTGACCCATTTTCAACCAGGAGCACCTGCCTCTTGCTGTGGCAACATAAATCACAGTCACGTGCAAGCATTAAGGTACAGTGGAGGACGCTGACCTAGCAGGAGGACAATATGAACCGTTCCGGGTTGTTGCTGTAGAGTTACTTATATTGATAACCAAGTTGTTGTCTCTCCCATTTCCAAAGGGGCAGGAAGTCAACTACCCTTCAGACCTGTGTGCCTTAATTCATGCAATGCTAGTAGGAGCTGGCGCCCAGTGCAGCAGAATCCTGCACCATGTCCACTACAAGAGCAGGCTATAGGCCAGAGATATAGGGCAAAACTCATCACAGCCTTCCCCAGCTACTGCCTTCTGTGCTTTCTACTTGCAGGCAGGGAGCACCTCGTCTGGGGACTGCAGGCCTCATTCCTTCCCCATCAGACCTTCTGCCCCTGCCTGGCCAGTGCCGTTGCATGGTCCGTGTCTGCGTTGCAGGCAGCAGGCAGGTCTCCTCCACCATTAATGCCATACCTGCTGCTGCTTGCTTACCCCCTCCACTGAGGCTGCTGCTGCTGCTCTCCACCCCACTCCCTACGCGCTGTTGCTCGGGGACTCGAGTGACATTATGTGGCTTGAGCGGGCCACACAGCTTAAACCTCTTCATGCAGCCTGATGGTCCCAGACACGGCAGAAACCTGGCCAGACTTCAGCGACACAGCTGGGTGCTGAGGCATAACCAGAGAGCCCTGCAAAGCTGCAGAGAGCCGCTTTATATCCATGGGCCATGGATGCAGATACAAATTTTGTATCCACGCAGGGCTCTACGTTTCCATGCCCCTGAAGAAACACCAGTCTGAGGACCTGTCTTCCGTCTGGCGTGGTAGTGCTGATGAGAGAACCCACGCTAGTATCACCTCTTTGCTGCTGCTGCTGATTTGATTGCTGTAATCTGCCTCCCCCCCACGTTCCCCGGTCACAAGCAGCTTTTGGGTTGTCTGCAGGGATGCTTCCAGAGTGCATAATCTCCCTGAGAGTTGTTTGCAAGAGTATTTAGCCTTCTGTGGGTAAGCTTGCAGACCAAACCAGGCTTTCTCGAGTAAGTGAGTGTCAGCCGTTGTGCACATGAGCAGAACCAGCTGGCAGGAATAATGAGGTAAACTTTTCTGCTGTGTTTCTCCAGCTTGGTTTCAGCTCTGTTGCTGCGCTGTCACTCAGTGCTTCCCAGCATGGGGCAGTAATTTTCCACTGTAAACCTCCACTTCTGTCAGCAGTAACCAGCACAGCAGGTACATAATGCTGGATCCAAAGGTTCATTTGAAACCTTTATTCATAGGAATTATTTGCAAAGAAGTAACTTAATTTTTTATGTCCAGATCGTTTGGGGTGGCTGGCTAACAAGTCTTTAAGATGAACAATGAATTCGTTAAGGCATATTTGACTTTGCAGAAAGAGCAGTTGTTATGGCACAGAGTCTCTTACAATCGTTTCCTAGAGTGTCAAGCCTCTCTGGAAATGTGTCCGAGAGATCAGTTGTCTTACATGGTACATTACTATGCTGTTTTGAAACAAACTTTCCTACCAGCTCATATATATGTGGTTACAAACAACAATGCTGGAGTATTCTGAACAGAGCTGAGCATAGTAATTACATTGTCTTCAAGTTTTTGATTAAAATAGTCATTAACTCTCCTGTCCTGATAATACATGGCAGCCCAGCTACTGCTTCCTGGAATATCAATAATTCAGAGCCTGTCTGCTATGCTTCTATGTCACTTTGCTGCCAAAGATCTCTATCAGATTGTGACAGAGAGCATCAAACACAATGCAGGCCATTTAAAGGCTCCAAGTCTGCCTGAATTAAAAAAGCTGGGACTAAATACTGTCTCTAGTTCTTTGGTGCAATATTTCAAGAGAGCAGGATAAGAGTTCTCTGAAGCTCTGTATCTGAGAATCTCAAAGCACTCTGAAAATATTAATTAAGCAGCATCAAATTCCTGCGATGCAGCTAAGTATGCATTTCACAGATGGGTAAATTGAGGCACTGAGAGAGTTAAACCCAATATATTCCAAACTAGGCACTCAAAGCTAAGCGCGTAAAGTCATAAACAGGGACCTTAATAAATGTGGCCTGATTTTCAGAGGCACTCAAAAATCAGATTGTGTTTATTTTTGGTGCCAATATATGTACTCTTTGGGCACCCAGGTTTGAAAATTTTGGTCTAAATGACTTGTCCAAGGTCACAGAGCAAGATGGTGGCATGGCCAGGAACAGAACCCAGGAGCCTGACTCTCAGCCCTGGCACCACACACTAGATTACATATGTAAAACAAAACACGATCACATGTTAGAGACATGGAACTACTGGAAGGTTTCATTAGTGTGAAAGTGTATTCCCTGGATCCTCAGCTGGTGTGAATCTGCTCTGTTCCTTCTGTGGAGTGACACCTATTTACACTAGCTGAAGATCTTGCCTTGCCTAACATACAAACCTAGGGGAGAACTCTAGGCCAGCTCAAGAACTGCTGTGTTCACCTCCAGCCAAAACAGGAAAAGAAAGCCCAGCGTTGTATTATGCAAAGGTTCCTGGGTTGTGTCCCTCATCTGAAGGTAGTAGTGAGAGATTAACATTCCTATGCCATCAAGATGGCTAGAGAGCCCTGGGTAGTTCCTCGGAGCACGACCTGGTTATACTCACATACAGTTTTATGCTGGCATATTGGGAAAATACCCTGGGATCAGGATGCTGTCATTCCCCTAGAGATCTGGAAGCAGCTTTAGCTCTGTCTAATTCATTCTCATTAGAGTCAAATAGGACAGGGGAATTGCTCAGGGCAAAGGGATGCGCACGTGAATAGGAAGATTGTCGTGGCCTGTTTTGCTATTCATTGCAGGAATATAATATTAAGAGCCGTATTATTTCTTTATTGTCTGGCGCTGATGGCAGGAGTTCCTGTCAATACAATCAGATGGAAGGTAGGAGTTCTTTATGGCAACATAATCAATTAGTGACTTTCCACCACGAAAAATTAGCCCAGCTTTGCAGCCAGAGTCAATTTTTGTGCCTGCCAAACTGCTGCTTTGTAGCTTATCGGTGTGATGTTTGACAGGTGGGGGAGAATTTGTTGCATAAACCTCTCCCTGCAATAGCTTTATAGCACAGTGTTGGGGCAGAAAAACATGCGTGTTTGCAGTACACATGTATTATTTTTCTCCAAGACGCCATGATGTCTGGCATTGTGTTTTGGAGTGGCAAATATAGAACCTAGACTGCTCACATCAGGGCCCCGAAGCAAGAACAAATCTCTAGGTTATTCACAAATTTGGGAACAATCTACCACTTCTCATTGAGCAGCTGTTGTCGCTGCATCTCACCTTTGGCTGGGAGAAGAGGGAATTGGCTCCCTCTGAGACGTGACATAAAATGTCTCTTCATGGCTCAGTTTTCACAGGAAGCAAAGCTGCGGCCCAGATGGCACGTCCTGCTTCTGCCATTGCATTGCCTGGAAAGCTGATTCTGCTCTCAGCCTTGACTTGCATGGCTGGCTTTCTCCATTGGCAGCGCAGTGGCCTGAATGCCTGCCGCTCAATCAGCTTGCCTCTGCTCTTTATCAGGGGGTTTACTCCTTCTGTTGCATTTTCTGCCATTAGCTCCTTTTGCTACTCTCTCTCTTCCTGCTGATACAGCTTTCATTTTAATTCATTGTAGCTTCGCAAAGAGAGGAGTCACAGCTGTTTTTGCCAAAGCATTGAATGCTGGGAAGACTTCTAAGCCTGCCTAATTGCAACACCTGGTTCTGGCCCAAGACCCTAAGCCTCTCTGACTGAAACGAGGTGATCCAGATTCCTTTGTTTTCTCTTGTAAAATTCACCTCCATCTTTCTTTTTTTGGTCTATACCTGGGGTCGGCAACCTTTAAGAAGCGGTGTGCTGAGTCTTCATTTATTTGCTCTAATTTAAGGTTTCGCATGCCGGTAATACATTTTAATGTTTTTTAGAAGGTTTCTCTCTATAAGTCTATATATTATATAACTAAACTAGTGTTGTATTGTAAAATAAACAGGGTTTTCAAAATGTTTAAGAAGCTTCATTTAAAATGAAATTAAAATGTTGATCTTACGCTGCCAGCCCACTCAACCTGCTGCTGGTCTGGGGTTCTGTTCACCTAGGCTGGCAGTGGGCTGAGCGGGGCCTGTGGCCGGGACCCCGGCTGGCAAGGGTCTGTCAGCCAGAACCCCAGACAGCAGTGGGCTGTGTGGGGCTTGCGGCCAGGACCCAGAGGGCTGGGGGCAGAGGGCTGGGCAGCGGCTGGGGCTGGTATGTGAGGGGGTGTAGGTGTCAGGGCAGAGGGGCCTGGGTATGGGCGGGGTGCCAAGTCAGGGCTTGGGTTGCGGGGGGATGAGGAGTCACAGGAGGCTGGGTATGTATGAGCGAGGTACAGGGTCGGGCAGGGCCTGGGGGTGGGTGTGGGGCTCAGGGAGGACGTGGTGTGTTGGGGGGGTGTCAGGGCTCAGGGAGAGTGATGGGTGATGCCCCCCAATACTCTCAACCCCGCTGCTCCTTATCCCTGAGTACCCTCTCCTGGGACCCCCACCACCTATCTAAGCCTCCCTGTTCCTTGTTCCCCAGACTGGACTCTACCTTCCTACCTGTCCCCTGACTGCCCCGACCCTTATCCACAGCCCTGTCCCCAGCCAGACCCCCGGACTCCCATGCCTATCGAACCACTCCCTGTCTCCTGACAGGACCCCCAGAACTCCTAACCCAAGCCCAACCCCCCAACTCCCTGCCTCGACTTTCCACACCTCTGCCTCCTGACAGGACCCCCAGAAACTCCCAACTCATACAAACACCCCAACTCCTGTCCACTGACCACCCTCCCAGAGACCCCCCCACCCTAACTTCCCCCCAGGACCCTCCTTGCTCCCAGTCCCCGTGACTGCCCTTGCCCCTTCACAAAACCCCGGGACTCTCATGCCCCATCCAACCTCCCCACTCCCTGTCCCCTAACTGCCTCCACCCCTTATCCAACCCCCCCCTCAGCCCTGGGCCCCTTACCATGAGGCTCCACACAGAGCTAGATACGTTGCTCCGCAGGAGCACACAGCCCGGCCCCTCCAGTTGAGCGGGGAGCGTCTTTGCCACGTTTGCCATAGGTTGCCGAACCCTGGTCTATACAGAAGCCAAATTTGCAGAAGCCAGATAAGTCCTGCTACCTGCATTTGTGCAAATGCAGGAATTGTTACTGTGCTGAACAATGAGGCTCTGGGTGAATTTTATCTTGGCACTCATTTGTGGTCTCTCGCAGAATTCTAGCTGGGAATCCAGGGTGCCATTCCAGCTGAACCTGATTCATGACTGGATGCTGTAAGCAGGTTGTAATAGCTTTATCAATCTTTTGGTGGCTGATTGTCTAGAGTTATCATCCAGCAAAATTGGACTTCCTGTTTGTAAGTCTTGGTTTTAGCTACAGGCAGCTGATCTTCATAGCACTGGCTGGGCTCAAATACCAGCGTAACAGCTGATCGCCCTTTGTTTTGCACTCCCAGGTTTGGGCCAGGGCGGGAATGAAGGCTGGCTGCTGGAGCAGGAGTGGTCTGACACGTCGCCCAAGGTGCTGGGAATGCTGGCTGTGGAAGGAGCTGTCTGGCCCTCCAGCAATGTGACCATTTTAACCAGCTCCTTCTCCAGGCTCTGCATTGATGGACGATTACTTTGCCAGCTAAGCCAGACCATTCAGTGCAGCCAAAAGTCACTGTGGCCTGTTCAGAGAGCAAACTTCTTCCCCTGTCCCTGCATCTCAGTGCCGGGGCCCAATCCTGCTTTCACTGAAATAAACAGGAGCTTGACTACTGACACGAGTAGGGGCAGGATTGGGTCCCCAGGTGGCCTTGCAAACAGCAGGCCAAACCCTTGCTGCTCAGACAATCTGTTATTCTGGTAAACTTCCACTGGGTGCAGAGAGAGGTTAGTTGAGTGAGGAGTCCAGGCCTTGGTCCTGTATTTCTTGGGTTTGGTGGTTGAGGCATTTCTCTCTAAACAACTACTCTAGCCAGGGGATCGACATGCCAGCGCTGATGTTGGTCTGGCTAGAACGTGGGTCTGCAGCAGTGGCTTTTGCATTACCAGTACGCATCTAATATTAAACATCGGTGCTATGGAACGAGATGAGTGGGCATGAAGAAGGTAGAGGGCAGGTGCCGCGACCCTGGATGTGACCATGCTAAAGAATTAAAGCAGGAAGGAGGAGGCGCCTTCCGGCACAGATGGCAGCTGTGATGTGGTGGAGTGACTCGGCTGTGACGATGGGTTGCCATTCCAGAATCTAGATTTGCTGCCTCCCTGGCAGTGACTGCCATAAGTGAGGATCCAGCTCTGTGAGGGGTGAGTCCTGCCCCACTCCTCTGAGTGGCTGGAGCCTGGGTCTCACCGGAGCTGGGCTGGCTCCGCTGTGTGGATTGGCAGGGGAAGGATTTGGGGAGTCCAGGCAGGCAGCTTCTGGCCATCCCGAGTGAGCTTTGGAGATCAGCAGCCCAGCATGGCTCCTGCATGCTCCTGCACAGCTGGATTTGCTGACAAGCCTGGTGGATCTGCCCCTCAGCAGAGCCAGGGTGGTGTCCATGCAGGGAGCAGTGAATTTCATTCCGGGAGGGGCTGTTCCAGCTCCACCTGGACTCCAGGGTTCGCTGCTGATCCATCCCACTAACATTCTGGTGGGGGAAGGATTTCTACCCCTGGTGCCCCTGCTGACACCATGACGCACTGACCTCCTGGCCCCATGCATTAAGCCTGGCTACTTGAGCATGATGATGGGACAGGATTCAGCCCGTGGTGGATACTTTACTCCATGGCGTCAAGCTCAACACTTTCTCTGATTTCCTAAAATTGACTTGTCCTGTGATATTAGAACTGGGAAGACTGTGTCTCCTTTACTGCCTGCGTCAGGATGGTCTGCTCCCCAGAGGGGATATCCAGTGGCTTCCACACCTGCGGCCATACACGGCAGTGGGGCGACTGGGGTGTAACAAGGGAGACCTCTCTCATTGGGATGGACAGTGAGAGCCCCGAGGGACCTCTGCCTGCCTCTGAGCTGCGCACCTACCACTGAGATCCACTGGCCCAAAGACAAAGCCTCAGTCCCCACAGGCCCCACAGGCATCCCACTAAACCATCCCACCCAGAAGCACCTGTTGCTTAGGGGCCCTAGATTAGCTCTGGCTGCCTCCACTTACCCCTGTAGACTGCTCCAGGGGGTCTCCTAGGGCCCCAGGGCTGTGTTAGCCTTTGCAGGACTTCGGAGAGTGGGGCAGAAGGGTTGGGAATCTCAGCAAGCCACTGCGGGAGGCAGGGAGTTAGTTCGCAGGGCTTCCTTGCTCCAGTCTAAAGCTCTGCAGGACCTGGCTGCAAATGGCAGAATAACTGCTCTGTGCCCCCTGTCACAGCCAGCAGCCTGTCCCCAAAATCAGCCAGGCCAGCGCAGCTCTTCCCTCTGCGGGATTGAGCGGCAGTTGCATACCTCAGGGCCAACCCCTTGTCTTCAGTATATCCACAGCACTGGCCGCAAAAGCCTCTCTGGTTATCCCAGGCTAAAGCCAGCTTTCAGTTTACACCCTGAGTGCACCCTGAGAAGAGACCAAACCCCTTGCAGGTGAGACTCATATCTACAGGCCTAATCCCTGGGTGACTTCCAGCTCATCCAGCCCTATTCAAGGCAGCACAGATTATGGCTCCCAGGGAAGAAGCCTGGTCTCTACAGAGTCTCTCTATTTAACCCTTGCTGGGTGTGCATAACTCCCATTAACGTTGACAGGACTCACACGTGCACTGAGGGGTGGAAAGCGCCCCCCCCTTACTCTGCCAAGCCCTCGACTCTGGCTCCCAACTGTTGTATTTGCAGCCCAAATTGGCAGAAACATGTGGCCACTTGTCACCTGTCTCATTCCACCTGCTCCTCGGCTGTCACCTTGCTCCAGCTCCTCCTCCCCAGGCTCATGATTTATTTAGATATTTTGCCTTTTTTTTTTAATTTTTACAGCTCAGCAAAGCTCAGTTATCCACCCTGCCCCTGCCTGCTCAGAGTAAACACGACCGTGTGACAGTTCTGTCTGGCAGTGCCTTCTTGCATTCTGGATACTGTGCTTCACACTCTTCCTCGCAGCCTGCCCAATGCGCTGGAGCAGTTTACCATGCTAGTCCTAATGTGCAAAAGCTGATGTGCCACTGTAACCCACTGGCCAGTGTGTGTTGTGTCCGATTCACAGAGGCAAGTGACATCATCATAGGACCTAATGACATCAGCCACGCCACCAGGGGTTCATTCACCAGCACATCCACCAGTGTGGTATACACCATCATGTGCCAGCAATGCCCCTCTGCCATGTACATTGGCCAAACCGGACAGTCTCTACGCAAAAGAATAAATGGACACAAATCTAACATCAGGAATCATAACATTCAAAAACCAATGGGAGAACACTTCAACCTCTCTGGCCACTCAGTAACAGATTTAAAGGTGGCAATTTTGCAACAGAAAAGCTTCAAAAATAGACTCCAAAGAGAAACTGCTGACCTTGAATTAATATGCAGATTAGATACTATCAATTTAGGCTTAAATAGTGACTGGGAATGGCTGAGCCATTACACATATTGAATCTATTTCCCCATGTTAAGTATCCTCACACCTCTTGTCAAACTGTCTGAAATGGGCCATCCTGATTATCACTACAAAAGTTTTTTTTCTCCTGCTGACAATTGCTCATTTTAATTAATTAGCCTCTTAGAGTTGATAGGGGAACTCCCACTTTTCCATGTTCTCTGTATGTGTATATATCTCCCCTCACTATATGTTCCATTCTATGCATCCGATGAAGTGGGCTGTAGCCCACAAAAGCTTATGCTCAAATACATTTGTTAGTCTCTAAGGTGCCACAAGTCCTCCTGTTCTTTTTACAGGGGCTATGAGTGTGTGACAGCCCCAAATACAGAGCCTGGGGCTTTGGCTCAAGCTGTGGAGACTCATCCTTCCAACTCTGGAGGTCTCCAGTTCAATCTCTGGCGTGTTGGCCAGACTGCAGCTGTTGTAGAACACTGTCGATTAGGTGAACCGAGATGGTTCCTGCGTCTGTGCAGCCCTCTCCAGTGTGTCTGGCTGTGCAGGCAGTGTAGAGAAGCTGAGCCCTGTAACAGGGGTATGCCCGGGAGTTGGAAGGATGGTCTCTGTTACATCGAACACCCAATCTTTTGCACTAGAAGGCTAACGTGAATGGTAAATTAAAACCCATCCTAAAATATAGTGAAAACCTCCCCCACAACACAGCTGCTGTGTGTTGTTCTTCAGTACTCAGCTTAGTGAATTTCACCACTTATGCTAACCATAATATCTGCTTCTATCCTTGCAGCCCTGCACTATGCAGGGCTGCTCCATAGGCTTCTCAGGAAGGGACTTTTTTTTTTTCCCAAAGGAACCGTTACCTTATGGCTCTGCTGCAACAAGAGCTCCTGGAACTATTGAGACGTAGGCTGGTGCAACACCCTGGGAATGCATGAGGCATCTGGCTCATCCCTCTGCACAGATGCGGCTTGCATTGTGTTCCACTGGCCCCTGCTCCGCTGGCCTTTGTGGAGCCAAGTTCTTTTCCCATGTGGAGAAGCAAGTGCAAAGACTGGGCCTGTGCCCAGGATGGGGACTAGGCACCTTGCATCCCCTCCCATTCTTGGGTACCTACCGAGGCGTGGACACAGTCTAGCCTTACAGGCCTGGATTCTGCAATCCTTGCTTGAGAAAACATCTTCTGATTCCAATGGGGACTTCACCTTAGGAAGAGCAATCAGATTGAGCCCTCAGTTGAATCTGGTTCAAACATACAAGGGGAGAACATGCTGGGGGATCATTTTTAAACTGTAAAATATACATTTAAAAAATCTGTGAGTAAATTAATATTATTAGAGTCAATTGTCATTATTAATTAGTTGATAATAATTAACAGAACATCATCATCCTTCCCTCTGAGTCCTGGTGCAGAACAATCAGGAACTTCTACTGAACATCTGCTTTCAACGTTCTCCTGAAGTAATGGAAACCAAAGACGGCTGGATTAGCTGATGAACAGAAAAATCTCTAGTGCCACATCGGCTCAGTCTTTCCCTGGCTGGCATCCAGGAATAACCACAGAGTGCTAAATAATAATAAATCTGAATTATTTGTCTAGGATACAAATTGCTCATTACAATCTAGTACTGGTATTTCTCTTACTGTGGGGCTTAAAAGTCCTGTGACATCATATGTCGCCCTCTATGTTTTACTCGCTGCTATTTCCAGCAAGTACTATCAGCAGAAAAAGATAGAACAGAGAATCCGTTGGGGGGGGAAGGGGGGATTGTGTGTCCTTAAGTGCTACGGCAATTACAAAACAGAGGATTTGTGCTTTTTTATGTTCTGATGCAAAAATAACTTGCTTGTAGCTTTGGTGTGCAGCGCCAGAGAGATGTGCTCAAATCAAAGGAAGGCCTCAGTCACATGACTGCCGCTCTAGAGAGAAGTGCTTTCTCTCCCACAGGTGAAATCCTCCCTAGTCACAATGCCAGCACAAGGGGAATTTAACCTACAGGTTTTTATGCAGGGCTTGAATCTCCATTCTGCATCAATGTGCCTCTGCTGACTTCAGTGGAGACGTGCCATCACAAGACTGGCGTAATGGGACGGAGAAGTAGATACCTGCGCCTGAAAAATGTCGAGGAGTTTGTAACATGTGCAAGCGCTGGTTAATCTATTGCTCCCTTGCCGGCAGTAAACCCTTAATCTCCTATGGTAGACCTGCCGCTGCACTTGTATGATCACTAATCCATCACTGCAGCTTCAGATGTTAACGTGTTTAATGAAAGGCTCAGTGGAGAACAGCAACAGAAAACACATATGCCTGCCTACACCTAGGCATTAAATGACCCTGATAAGTGAAAACATTGGGCTGGGCCAGATCCTCAGCTGGTGTGAATCTGTGGTACACATGGAGTGATGCAGATTTACATCGGCTCAGGATCTAACTTATTGCTGGAAAACTCACTTGAGTACTGGGATAAACAACACTGGTTGTCTTTGACCAGGACAATCTATATTTCTGCTACTCTTTCAACAGTAGCTGTTTTCTAGGTACCATTTTAACAAAAACATTCCCAATCTTCTGATAGTGGAACTTTTAGATCCTAATTTAGAAGAGATTCTGTGATCAATACAAAAATTGCTTGACTATATGATTCCCATTGGATAGAAGAACAATAAAATAAACCATTAATAATGTACATTGGAGCCATTGAGATAAATAGTAGCATAGTCAGAGTAATAAATTCAAAATGAAATAAAATCCTTATTTTCAAGCAATGGTGTAGTAAATATGCTTTGAAAGACAGTGATTTACTGATATGTTACCTGCAAGATCGCAGTGTTTATGTAATGATCTGGGGACCATCCTATGGTAAACGAGCATGAGGTATGTAAATAGAAGACATTACCATAGCCAAGTCATCAATATCTATATTTCCCCCCGTAATCTTGTTTTTCAATTTCTAACCTAAAATACTAGGTTGTTAATCAAGCGAGAGAAACAGTGCATTAAATATAACTTGATCAGAATTCCTATCTTACTTTGTCCTAGTTGCTTGAGGCACAATATAAAGGTTAACAACAGATACAGGACCCAGCGCATTTAACCATAGTACTGCTACACATCACAAAGTGACAATTAGAAACTCCTGTGGAATACCAATAGCCGATGATCAAAGAGACTTCAGCAAAACCAGTAGATATCACATTATCCCTGGTCTTCATTCATCAATTATTTGACAGGGTACAAAGCTTATATTGAGTGTTAGGGTCGCTCTTTCTGTTTTACCACACAAATGATCTACCATATAAGATGAGGGCAAGGTGAGGTGGGAGGGAGAATGAAATCGGCTTTACTTCAGTGAGCTTTGTCAACAACTTTTCAACCCCCCCCCCCCTAGCAGAGAGGAGGCTACTGAGTTCTTCTGGGCTCAGCCGGCACTAATCAGGTACACCTGTGATGCTTTCTCTGTCTGGAGGGGTGGGGGAGGGCGAGCTTAAAAAGAGAGAACCTGCCACAGGAAGGGGTGGTGAATATAAAGAAAACAGCTGAGCACAGAAACAGATCAGCCATAAAGGTGCCTGTTTCAGGCCTCACTGTCCCTGAGACTGCATGGACCAGGTATAAAGCACAGTGCTCTGAGAGGAGGAGCTGGAGGCAGACTTGAATTGTAGATATCAGCTGATAAGCCAAGCCCCAAAAGAGACAGACCACCTTTGCTTTCCTTTTCTTCTGATTCCCCTCTCTCTCAAAGGAAAGAGAGAAAAAAGGACCTTTTGATGCTTGTTTGGTTTGCTTGGAGAAATCCTTAGGTGCTACAATCAGGGGCAGGGCATTGTAAATAACTTGAACCTTGGTCTGGTGGGGACTTGGGACCTTCCCCAACTTGTAATGTGTTTATAAGGAACTAATATTATGACTGATGGGTTTTTTTAATTGGTATCTGTAATCTCACTGTAATCTCACTATGTAAAATGACTGTCTTCTGTGAAGAGCATGGACTGAGAGTAGGGTGACCAGATGTCTGAGTTTTATAGGGACAGTCCCGATATTTGGGGCTTTTTTTGGTATAGGCTTATATTACCCCCCCATCCCAATTTTTCACACTTGCTGTCTGGTCATTCTAAGAGTGAGTTTCACTTTTCTCTCTCTGCTAACAGAAATCATAATGGTGCACTTGGCTTCCAGGGCCCCCCACTTTCTTGGCAGAATGTACTGGACTCTAGATCCTGCCGACCATGCTATGTGTGTGTCCACAGTTACATGCTGTAGCCTGCACCGAAAACAACGGGAGTGGAAAACAGATGGAAACTCACCATGAAATGTACGTGGCAGATAAGTTAATTAAAGAGTAATAACTCTTTAAGTCTCATTTTGAGCACTAGCTACTTCCAAAACAAATGAATGGCAAGCCATTAGGCACTCAACATTTATTTAATTAGGATGACTATAAAGAGTTATTATTCTTAGTAATTTGATGTTTCTAGCTATCTGTGTTCTTAATTATTCCTTGTGTTGTGATGCACCTCTCCTTCTGTCTACATACAGCGTATGATGCACCACAATCAGCAGCTTCCGTCATATTATCATTCACACTTAGCAGGCCACCCCCATATCTGCAGCAGGATGTAAATCTCGCTGCCTGTAAAAACTCCTTTATGAGTGTACATGTAACAATAGATTGGCAAAGGCTTAAAACTACCATTCTAATTCAGTCTCCTACTTGTTGGACTACTTGAGCTTTGACTTTGTGGGCCGTAATGTTCACAAAACGCTTAACTGAACATACAAGTCAATGTCAACATGTAACCTTACTAAGTGCTCTGTAACCTTTCAGGTGTAATATGGGAACCTAACTTGCAAAGCAAAGTATATTATTATTATTTTCCATAGGATGTAGGATCCCTAGTAATGGACCAGGACCCATTGTGCTAGGAGCTGTACAAATACAGAATAAAAAGACTGTTCCTGCCCCGAAGAGCTTACAATCTAAATATGAGACAAGAGACAACAAAAGGCTACAGACACGGAAAGGGGAGTATGAGGAAACAATGAGGTAATGTTGGTGGGCATGACAGGCAGTGATCACCGCATACCACCAGCCTATCGTCAAGCTTTTTGGCAGTATCATGGCAAAGGAGAGTTTTGTGCCTTCTTGGATATTTTCAGTGGTTTATCTTTTTGTGTTTAAGGAAATTTACAAGATTGAGACCTGCAAATACTAAGCTTTCAATGAGCAAGAGGAAAGACAGATACATGCTAAAGGCACTAGACTGGGACTCAGGAGATCTAGGTTCCCTTCCCAGACTTCCTGCGTGACCTGGGCCAAGTCACTTGTGGGTGGTTATTTACAGATGAGACATGCCCACAACTCCAATGAAGTCAACAAGCCCTGTGGGTGCTTGGAAAATCAGGCCCTTTATCTCACTCTCTGCCTCACTTTCCCTTTATAGAGTGATGATGATAGTACTTCCTTTGTCTGTCTTGGCCCTAATTCTGTAAAGCATCCCTATTTAGGACAGCACTTAAGTATGCTCCTAATCTTAAGCATGTGCTTCAGTGTTATCCTGAATTGGGGCCTTTGATTGTAATCTCTCTGGACTGGGGACTAGCACTTAGTATGTGTATATTGTGATGGGGCAAGGCCAGATGGCTACAGTAAAGTACTGAGAAACAGGTATGTTAGCCCCAGGCTAAACAAATCCCTAGGACCATGGTAACCAAATGGCAGTTGCTCCAGGTTAATCAAGGCACCTGGAGCCAATTAAGACCTTTCTAGAAAGCAAGTAGAGATATTACTTTAAATTAGAACATCTTGCAGCATCAGGCAGGTAAATTCAGGCACGTGGGGTTTAAAAAAGGAGCTCAAGCCCCGAAATCAGTGCAGGGAGGAGCTTAGAGGATGTGAGTGTGAGTGTGAGGTGAGTGTGAGTGTGAGTGTGAGTGTGAGTGTGAGTGTGAGTGTGGTGTGAGTGTGAGTGTGAGTGTGAGTGTGAAGTGTGATGTGAGTGTGAGTGGAAGTGTGGAGAGCAAGAGCTTGAAGTGCACTGCTGGAAGGATGTGAGGAGGACAGCATTAATCAGACACATAGGAGGAGGTCTGTGGTGATGCTAAAGACAGGTGTTTGGAGGAGGCCACGGGGAAGTAGCCCAGGGAGGTGTAGCTGTCATGCAGCTGTTACAGGAGGCACTATAGACAGCCGCAATCCACAGGGCTCTGGGCTGGAACCCGGAGTAGAGGGTGGGCCTGGGTTCCCCCCAAACATCCCAACTCCTGATCAGACACAGGAGGAGTTGGCCCAGACTGTGGGGAAGATCACTGAGGTGCGCAAATCTGCCAATAAGTGCAGGACCCACCAAGGTAGAGGAGGAACTTTGTCACAATATTATGCACAATTCATAGTAACATAGCCCCTAATTTTGGTTGGACCTCTAGGTCAGCGGTGCTCAACCAGACCTGGAGGGCTGCGAGCAGGTTTTGGGGGGGTGGGGCACCAAGCAGGGCTAGCATTAGACCTGCAGGAGCCCAGGGCAGAAAGCCAAAGCCCCACCACCTCAGGCTGAAGCTGAAACCTGAGCAAGTTAACTTTGCAAAGCTCCCTGTGGCGTGGGACACTGAGCAGTTGCCCGGCTTGGTACCCCCAACACTGGCCCTGGTTTTATATGCATAAAAACAGTTGTTGTGGCACAAGTGGGCTATGGAGGTTTTATAGCATGCTGTGGGGGGGCTCAGAAAGAAAAAGGCTGAGAATCCCTGGTCTAGGTAATAGGTAACCTACCTAATATTTGTAATTGACAGCTGTAATATTTGTTTTTCCCTGTTTGAGGTAAATATCGACAGTCACCTAATTCCTATGACTTATTTTTAACAGATATATATTTTCCCCCCTTTCAGATGTATGGATTTTCTCAGCCCTATAAATCAAACTAGTAAGTGATATATGGGCCTAATTCTATTTCTATGAAAGTCAATGGAATTTTTTCCTTTCTCATCAATGAGAGCAGGATTGATTTCTATGCATGTTCCATTTGTTGCTGAGATTTTAAGAATGAATTTCCTTTTTTCCATTGCCAAAGACAGATAGCAGCAGTAGAGGTAGAGGAGTCCTCTAATAAGCACATATTAATACATGAATCATCACCTTGGAACCCAGCTCAGTAAAAGACTGAAAGGAAAATGACTGCACTTGATATTTTGGCTGTCTGAAGTAAAGGATTTTACAAATAATGCACAGCAGAAAATCTGTAAAAACAAGATGATAATTGCAGTGTAAATTTTCACTTTGGCTTTGGGATCACACACATCCTTTAAATGCTGTTTAAAGGCAGTATAATACTTAGGGCTCTACTTTAAAACCCTCTGTGCTTTGCTGAAACTTGAGCAGAGAAAATCTGTTAAAACTCTCACTTTTAAGTGTTACCAAATCACCTTCTGACATAGAATTTGCATTCAGTATTTTAAAGTGAAATAGCCACAGCGGAGGATAGTCTCCTAAAAGAAGCTTAACAAAGACAAATATATTTCCATTCTAAATTGGCTCTTCCGTTTATGGAAGGTAAAAAAAATCTGATTTTTCCTTCTGTTCTGCTTATTCTTCATGGTATTTTTGATATTGCCAGAATAAAAAAGGCACAATTGTGACTGAATACCAAAGCCCCAATTCACATAGCAGGGTGTGAGAGTAGGGATTCATTTATGCTGTTCCTGCTCAGGAATCCAGTAGTTTTCCAGTGATGAAGTTGGTGACAAAGCACTGCAATGAACAGCAGTCTTTGGCGTTGCCTGCAGCCTTGGCGATATGCCTTTAAACTCAAGGGTGGCACAAGCCACATAACTTGAGGCAGGTTCAAAAACCTGGATCCAACATCAGAGTTATTTGGATTTGGGGTGCTGTTTCCAAAGATACGAGCATGGAAGGATCCAACAATGATGGCAGAGGAGCTTCAAAAGTTGTGTGGCTATTTAAACTAGGGTTTAATAGTAGAACCTCTATTTTATTAATCTAATTGAGGATTGAGAGGTTCATAAAACTGAACATCTCAAAACCGGAGTAGTATACAGTGCATAGATTGCAGTTTGGTGCATTGTATTGCCTCCTTCTGGTCTTTCAAACCCCACTGCAAAGTGATTTCCATACCACTGAAGGCATTGGGTTGTGAAGAGCTGTTGACTTGTTTTTCATCAGCATCACTTTTGTTATGGGGGGTTTTTTTAGTTGGGAAATCTGGTTCCCTTTGTTAACCCTTTACAGGTAAAAGAAACATTAACCCTTAGCTATCTATTTATGACAAGCATCTACTGAGACCAAACGATGAGGTTATCTTGGCGCTAGCTACAGAAGTCCTCAAGGAAATAGATATTGTAGAGCCTTGATTTTACAAACATTTTACCTGTAAAGGGTTAACAAAGGGAACCAAACACCTGACCAGAGGACCAATCAGGAAACTGGATTTTTCAAAGTCAGGGAGGGAATTTTTGGGCTCTGAGTCTTTTGTTTGTCTCTCAGCTATGAGAAGCTTCTTTCTTCTTCTAATCTTCTGTGTCCAACTTGTAAGTACAGGTAGAAAAACAATATAGGCTTTTTTATGTTTTGGGTGTATTTACATGTGTGTATCTTGCTTGGAATGTTTCAATTGGATATCTTTTTGAATCAGACTGTTTAATTCATTATTTCTTATAAGCAATAGCCCTGTATTGTCATCTTGATGCAGGAGTTTATATTCTTTGTCTTTTCATTTCTTTTTTTTATATAATTTTCTTGTAAGACTTGTTTGAGTTTTTCTCTCTGGGTAGGTTAAGGAACAAGGGGAGGAATTCTCTTTGTTGTTAGATCATACGGAGGGTAAGCTCTGCAAGGCCACCAGGGAGTTGGTGGGAGGGGGAAGAGATAGGATCATCTCTGTTTCCTTGTATTTGGGGTTTGTCTCTTTGTGGAATAAAGGAGACATGCTTCTTGGTATTGTGATGTAAAGAGATTGCATCTGTACTATCAGGTTAGCCCAGAGAGGAAAGTCTGGGTGGGAGAGAGAGGGGGAAGGGAAGTGGGTTACTTTCCTTTGTTGTGAGACTCAGAGTCTCTGAGTCTTGGGGTCTCTCCAGGGAAGGTTTTGGGGGAGTCCAGAGGGGGCCAAAACCCTGGAAATTTTGGATGGTGGCAGCAAGATAAGATCCAAGCTGGTAATTAAGCTTGGAGGTTCATGCAAGCACCCAGATTTTGGACGCTAAGGTCCAGATTTGGGAAGAGGCTTATTACAATGCTGAAGTGCTAACTGTCCATAAAAGAAACAACTGGACAAAGAACATTTAACATTGGTAGCTACTGTGAAAAGGGTATGCTAGAGATCAGGCCCAGGCAGACACTCTAGGAGGATACCATGGGGCATGAGGCGTGGCTGGGCTGTGGATTGTGTGCTAAACAGGGATGGCTGGACTATAGCAGAAGAATGCCAATTTAAGAGAAGCCAAGGCATCTCCAAGAAACGTACTTCTACTTCATATTTGGATGTCACTCTAGTGGGTTTTTTACTTAAGGAAAGGGTTGAAACAGGTTGTGACATTGTCTTGGTTCTTGTAAACTTTTCAAACCTTTATGATCTATTTAATTGACCAATAGTTTGTCAAGCTACATGTTGCATTTTGCACCCTTCTATGCTTCATCCCCCTTCTGCATGTTGTATTGAACTGACACTGGGCTTTTGATTGTCTAACCAAATAGGTTGAAGTTCTTTAAAGCAAGGACATTTGCCTTCTATGTGCTGAATTTTTGAAACACTCTGCTTGGGAGTAATATTCCATTAGCCTCATTTGGCCTGTTCTGCTATCCTTACTTTAAGAAGTAATTGTGGCATTAAGTACTCCAATGTGCCAACAGGTAAAAGAATGGGGCCTTTACATCTGAAGTTTTCTTTTATTGTTGTATTTTAATGTGGGGAAACTGACAATTTATATTGAACTATATTCTCTGTACAGCACTTTGAGAAGGTCTAATACAAAAGGTGCTAAATATAAAAAGTTTTGTATATGACCTATTACTCCTGGCAGAAGAATGTAAAAGCATCCTTAGGGTTTTGAATTCATTTGCAATTATGAATTTCTGAAAGTGACTTGTTGTGATGACTAAGGTTATAAGTACCTTTTCTGTTTTTTAAAAACAAAAAAGGAAAGAAAAAGCAATAACCTTTCAGAATCCTCACATCTCTTTGCATTTTACTTTACAGTTCTGTCTTTCCAATGTAACTTAAAAAATGAATAATTTAGACGAGGGAGTGTTGTGTGTATGCGATGATGGAAGCAATCTTTGGGAGCAACTTTAAAAATAATTCTGTTCACATTTTGAAAAGTCATCCGAATCACAATTTAATTTTAAGATTCTTCAGTTGCATGTGACCTTCAACATTTTAAGTAACATAACAATGAAGCACCATAAGATACTTTCCCCTCTTCTACAATTTGTCCAATGGTGATTAAGATAATGCTTTAATTAAGGCCCTTACTGAGTGCTTTTTCACTTGGTTAATTTAAAATCAGTGAAAGGTCAATCTACCATTAGCCTCCTGAGTTCATGAAGTGCTAGACACACAAAGGGATTTAGGTGCCTCAATCCAAAATTTAGATCCCCAACTCTTACTCCTTATCTGCTGCCTAACCCTGAGGGCACCTTCATTTCTGTTGCTAAAGTCTCCTAGGTGCTTTCACTTCTGCTGCTGTATATGCACACAGCCACCTAAGGGTATGTCTGCAACACAGCTGAAAGGAGTAACTTCCAGCTTGGGTAGACATACGGCACTAGCTTTGATTGTGCTAGACAGTTAAAAATAGCAGCACAGTTGTTTGCTGAACAGACAGCAGGATGGGATAGGGGCCCGGAGTACGATCCTTTCCAAGACCCTCAGTGTATATGGGTGGAAGTGGATATGCTTCTGTCTTTAGTGCACTAGTGTGATCAGGACAAGCATGGGTATGTCTATTTGAGCTGGGAATCGCATTGTCCAGCTGCAGTGTAGACATAGCCTATGTCCCAGGTGCCTAATCCTTACACTAGCTCTTGCCCACCTGTCTTGCCTATGGGACTGTATCCAACAGGTGTGCTCAGATCACAGGCAATGAGTAGAAAGCACTGCATCACCTTTGTAACCATTAGCCCAGGTGTTAGAGCACTTGTCACCACTCTACCAGCTATGGAGTAGGAATCTGAACCCAGCTCTCTCTTCTCCCAAGTAATTGGGTGGGGCTATTGTGGGGTAAGTCTCCCCCTGTTGAAGATGTTCCACTGTGTCTGAAATACTTACGTAGCCAGCGAGAGTACAAGAATGGCTTTCTAGGCAGTGGTTAGGGCGCACACTGTGAATTAGGGAGAGTCAAGTCTCTGTTCCAATTACTATTTAATTATTTATACAAAGTGGAACAGCTTCAACAGGAGACACTGAGAGACCCAGGCCGGAATCCCCCTCACCCAGTGGTTAGGGCAGTCACATAGGCTAGCCCCACCTCGGGGGATGTCTACACTGCAGTCCTAAGTCAATCTAGGTTAGGTCAACTTACAGCCAGCACAATAATTACTGGGATGGCTGATGTCCACACTGCCCCCCTTCTGTCGATGGTGTGCATCCCCACCAGGAGCTCTTCTGCCGACTGAAGAGGAGCTGAAAGCCAGGGCAGGAGCAGGGGGCAGCTGCCTGGGCTTCTTGGCTCCTTAAGTGGAGAATGGGGAGCCTCTGGGCAGCAGCCCAGCTGGAAGTGGAGAGCCAGGGGCAGCTGGGCTCTAGCTGACCAGCTTTCTTGTCAATGTCACAGCTCCAGTATGACAAGACAGCCCACAGCCAATGGAAGTAACGCAATGTCTAAGGGGACACTCCGTCACCCTAACTACACTGATGTAAGCTCTCTACCTCTTTTGGAGTTCTGATGTCGGTGTAGCAGGGCATTTACATTGGCGGGAAAAGGCTTCAGTGTAGGTACTGACATAATTAAGTCAATGTAGACTACCTTACATTGACCTAACTGTAGTGTAGACCAGGCATCAGCTTGCTGGCTTTTCCAGTTCCCCTTCTTAGGTGCTGAACTCTTCCCTTGGTGTAGGGAGCTTGGGCAGGTACGTTGGTGCTGTGGATTCCAGTAGGTGGTAGGATGCCTAAAGTCAGGCATCGCAAAGCTGAGTCTAAGTCCCCTTTGTGGATCTAGCCCTAAGTGACTCAGGCAACACTTGTGATTTAGGCCATGTCTACACGAGGCCTTAAATTCGAATTAAACGGCTTTAATTCGAATTTATGGAGCACCCATCCACATGACGCAGCCCTCTAATTCGAATTAAAGGGCTATTTAAATCGATTTTAGTACTCCTACTAAACCACAGGAGTAACCCTAAAATCGAATTTACTAATTCGAATTTAGTGCAGTGTGGACGGAAATCGAAGTTAATGGCCTCCAGGAGCTATCCCAAGATCACCACTGACCACTCTGGACAGCACTCAAAACTCCTATGCACCTGGCCAGTGTAAACAGGAAAAGACCCGTGGAGGTTTGAATCAGTTTCACTGTTTGTCCACTGTGGGGGTTCTGAGCAGCAGTTAATCACGCTGCACCTTTAAAAATGCAGTCTCCTGAGAATAGAAAAAGAGCTCCAGCATGGACCACAGAGAGCTTTTGGATCTCTGGAGTTGCTCCTAAAACATGCAGGTTCTATGCAGAGCTACATGCAATTTTTGGGGGCTTGGCTACCAGTCGCCCATCCTTAATCGTGGATTCAGATGACCTGATTTCAGTTTCAACTGTGGCTGAGGATTTCTGCAAAGGGGGAAGATCAGGAAGAGGTATCATGAGGGAGAACATTGCTCAGATACCACACAGCTCTCAATTACCAACAGCAGCCAGGAGTTGTTTCTGACCCAAGATTTAACCTTGCAGCAGGCTAATCAAGCCACTATCACAGAAAGTGAAGCCATGGAAGGACCAGCGGTGAGTAAATGTTTAAATCAGTCATATTTAAAAACTAGCGTTTTTTAATTATCAATTTTAAGCATGCGTTGTCATTCTCTTTTTAGCCATTACAGTTACATGAAAAGTTCCTTAACATGTCTTGGGATGCAATGAAAAATCCTCCCAAGAATCTCCATGAATTGATATTGCAGGAAATCAAAGTGCCTTTTCAGTAAATTTTGGGCAATGCTACCTTAGCCGGTGTCCTCCAATGAAAGATGCTTTGCCCCTCCAGGCATGCATGCCTGAATTTGGAATCATTGCTTCACAAAGCATAGATGCATAAGCGCCAGGACTCTGATCACAGGCATGAAACATTCACTCTGCCTCTTGTGCTGTAACTCTCACCAGAGTTCTGTCGTTCATTGTGACCTGGTTTAAATAAGTAATTGCTTTGTCATTAGGAGAGAAAACATGGCCATTATGCTCCTGTAATGCCACTCGATGTAGCTGGGGGAGGGGGACTTGTGCTGCGATGATGCTTTAGCAGGAAGGGGTGAGACAACATAAAGACTTACCATGGCTGCTTGGAAGCAAATTTGTAATGGTAGTACCAGCAAGCTGCATCTGTACTGTGCTCTGAGCCCAGGGACAGAGTCTCCCAGTATTAAAAGATGAAAAATGTGACCTTGCAGTGAAATCACATGTCCTGCGTAAGGTGCATAGTTTGTGGCTGTGTGAGTGGAGTGGAATCATTGTTCTAAGAAATGTATCTTTTTACATACTTCTCTCTCTTACCTCCACCATACAGCTGTGCAGTGTTCTTTACTCACTACCCCATCTGCCAGGCTACCAAGAGACAGAGGAAAAAGAGAACGAGAGACGAAATGTTTTCCGAAGTCATGGAAGTCAGCCACAGTAACACAGCTCATCATAGTGATTTGAAGGAACTGATAGCAAAATACAAGAAAGATGCCAGTGACCGGTGAGGACAGGAGAGAGACGCTCGAGATGAGAGGTGGCGAGAGGAAAGACCGGCAGGTAGAAGAGAGGTGGCGCAAGGAAGACAGGCAGGAAGATTCAGAGGTGCAGGGAGGAAGATAGGCACTGGCGTGATGGAACGCTGGAGCTGCTGCGTGATCACACTGATATCCTCAGACGCATGTTGATTGTTCAGGAACAGCAGCGGGGTTACAGAGTGCCACTGCCAGTCCATGTTTAATCACCCTCCAAGCTCCCCAGGTTCCATATCTCCCTCACGCAGACGTGTTAGAACGCGTGGGGAAGGCTTCCTGCACCAGCACACTCCACCCCCATGGAGAGCCCAACCAAAAGGCTGTAATGAAGCTGAAATGTATTTCATGGGCTTTTCCTTACCTGTGATCCTCCTCCCAAAGCACAGCTTTCAGGGATACCTAGATAAATCTGTGCCTCTGAATATAGTTCCTTCTAATCAGACATACATCCAAAGGGGGGAGGTGCTTTTATTACAGGGAATGATCCTTTAAAAATGAACGCATGTTTTTAAAAGCAATAACAAATGAGTTTTTAATAAAGATTAAATGATTTTTAAAACATACTGGCTTTCTTTCCTTCAGCCACATGTAATGAAAGGGTGGGGGTTGATTTTGAAAGTCCTGCAGCAAGCTGTAAGTTAAGGGGACGGTGGGTTGCTTACAGGGAGTCAATAGAGGCGGGAGTGTTCATCAAGGGCAAAGAAGCACTGCAATCACACCATACCCTGGCCCGCGACAAAACACATTTCAGGGCTTCTCTGATGCGCACCGCCTCCTGGTGTGCTCTTCTAATCGCCCTGGTGTCTGGCTGCTCGTAGTCAGCGGCCAGGCGATTAGCCTCAGCCTCCCACCCCGCCATAAAGGTATCCCCCTTACTCTCACAGAGATTTGTGGAGCACACAGCAAGCAGCAATAGCTACGGGGACATTCTTTGGGCTGAGGTCTGAGCGAGTGAGTAATGATCGAAAGCGCCCCTTTAAACGCCCAAATGCACACTCTACCACCATCCTGCACTTGCTCAGCCTGTAGTTGAACAGCTCCTGAGCACTGTCCAGGCTGCCTGTGTATGGCTTCATGAGCCACGGCATCAAGGGTAGGCTGGGTCACCCAGGATAACGACAGGCATCTCAACATCGCCCACTGTTATTTTCTGGTCTGGGAAGTAATTCCTTGATGCAGTCGTTTAAAGAGAGTACTGTTTCTGAAGACGCGCGCGTCATGAACCCTTCCTGGCCATCCCAAGTGGATTTTTGTTGGGCTGGTGAAACGTCCCTTGTGATCCACCAGTGCTTGCAGCACCATGGAAAAGTACCCCTTGCGGTTCACGTACTCGGCGCCCTGGTGCTCTGGGGCCAAGATAGGGATATGGGTTCCATCTATGGCCCCTCCACAGTTAGGGAATCCCATTGCAGCAAAGCCATCCACTATGACCTGCACGTTTCCAGAGTCACAAACTTTCGTAGCCAGCAGCCTAACGATTGCTTTGGCTACTTGCATCACAGCAGCCCCCACGGTAGATTTTCCCACTCCAAATTGATTCGCGACTGACCGGGTAGCTGTCTGGAGTTGCAAGCTTCCAGAGGGCTATTGCCACTCGCTTCTCCACAGTGAGAGCTGCCTCTCATGTCAGTATTATGGCGTTTCAGGGCAGGGGAAAGCAAGTCACAAAGTTCAAAGAAAGTGCTCTTACGCATGCGAAAGTTATGCAGCCACTGGGAATCGTCCCACACCTGCAAAACTATGCAGTCCCACCAGTCTGTGCTTGTTTCCCGTGCCCAAAATCGGCGTTCAATGGGCAGAAGCTGACCCATTACCAGCAGTAGCTCCAAAATGCTGGGTCCTGCGGTTAGGGAGAGATCACTCTACTTCGATTTTCAGGCAGCAGTGCACTGTGGGTAGCTGTGACCACAGCTATCCCATAGTCCCCACTTCCTGGTTTTCAGGCCCAGTGCCTGCTGGACCAAAACATTGTCCCGGGTGCTTGCCTGGGTACAGCCTCACCCCCCCTTTGTGAAAGGCAGCAGCCAAACCATTCCGCGCCGTTGTTTCCTGGGTGAAGAGAGCAACTGCCATAGCCCAGCAAGCATGGACCCTGCTGAGACCATTGTCCCTGCTGATGACCAGTAATGCAATCGTGCAAGTTTTAACAGCCGTCGCGCACTCTCGTGCTGTCATGCTTGAGCCATTGACCTGAAAATTTCAGGAGGATGAGGGGGAGGAGGGAGGGGGAGGCAGGAGGGACAGGAGGAGGACTTGGAGTCTTGGAGGAGGCAAGACGTGCGCACCGACAGGCAAGGCAATGGTTTAATGAGACATGGGCCATGGACGCACAACTTCGATTTGAGATTCGTGGTGTGGACGCTCTAATTCGAATTTATAAATTCGGTTTTATAAATTCGATTTAGATAACTTCGATTTACTTCTGCCGTGTAGACAAGGCCTTAGAAATGGAAGTTTATTCTAAAACTGAAAGAATCCTGGACCTGCAATATCTAAGTAAGGCTGGATCAAAGGTTGAGGGCATAATTTTCCCCTTATTCCATCAGTGTAAATCCTGAGTTACCACTGGTGTAACACTAGCAGAAAAATGGTATGAGAAGAAAATCAAGCCCAGGGTTTGGTTTTGGAATTGACGGTCAGAGGAGGCCTGACCAAACAATAAGGCAATGAGAATGTAAAGGTCAGATTTCCTTCCTTCCTTCTGACTACTTTGCACTGGTCAGAAAGCTGTCCTAACTGGGCAGGTGAGTATTCCCCTTGCATAGAGAAATCCCCACATAGTGTAAAGCTGGCTCTCCTCTACATTCTCCCAGCACCCAGTAGCATGGAAGAATATACCAGGGCATGGCTGGACCCTGCTGCACTCTATCCTGGGCAGTGGATTGGCCCCTATTAGGACATTGTCCTTGGCCAGAGCCAGTGGTCTGACCCTAACAATTTATCCGTGGATTGGGATAAAGAAACCAATCCTGCAAATGCCTCGCTATCTAACAGATGAAGTGCTTGCTGCTACAAATAACCCTATTCCTTTATGTAGGACCTTTCTCAGTAATGAGCACTGTTAGCCAGGGAGTAAAGGTTTGCAGAAGGGCAGCTGTAGAAGTGTGGTGGAACTGTGCATGTTTCAATGCAATCAGTGTGTGAAAACCTAAAGTTGTGAGCCATGAAGCAGCAGAACTAAATTGAGATTTGTGCTGAGAAAATTTGCCAAGATTTTTTTTGCAATTTTCACACAGCACTAGCCAAGAATATCTCTATACTAATCAAATTGAGAGGAACATGAATTCAACTTATTGAAAGTATCTCCAATTTTGTTTCAATTTATTTTTCTTCTCTCTTTTTTTTTTAAGGCTATTAAGAGAGGGAAGAAAAATGTGGCTGTTAAATCCCAGCATATGTAGTTATGAATCTCTTTATTTTTCCTATAATTCTTCTTGACAAAATAATTAGCACATGTATAAAGTAAATGGAAGCATAGAGTGCTGATGTCTGAGTAGACTGAAGGTTCCTATGGCTGTTAGAGAAGCCCTGCTGCAGCTCCAATGAACTGAAAAGATACCTGCTTTCTGAAAGGGGTGTTAGGCTTTACTTCAAAACAGCAATACTGCTGAAGATTACATGGGGCCAGAGCCTTACTGGGTGGCTAACTTCAATAGAGCTACACAGACTACACCAATTAAGGAGCTGGCCCACAGTGTTTTCAAAGCACTACATTGTAGGAGAATCATATAGTATCTTTAACTCTTAGCATTTTAAATGTATGGAGTGGACTGAGTAGGTTTTCCAAAAAATCTGTATTCTTCCTAAAACCATGGGGCAGAGAAATCTGGAGCACCAAGAACATAGCTATAAAAATATTTCTTTAAAAAGATAAATTGGTTTAATTTTTGTACTTACAAAATTTGAGATTCAGTGTGAAATATTCATTCATTAACTGTTAGATGAGACAAATTTAGCACAGTGCCTACTCACTCAGCTGAGGGTGGCTCTCTGAGAGTCCTGTTGGCAGAAGTATTTAGGCAAAATGCACGACTCAAGACATGAAGATAGGAAACTACATCAATTTGTTGTTGGCGGTAGTGGTTACTCACCAACGTCCAGCTACCCAAGTCCCAAATTCATTGGTGGATGCAGTGGGGAGAAATATCAGGCTACATGTTTTGAACTCCCATGCCTTGTGTTGCTGCTAAAAGCAGCATTCAAGCCAGCCTGTAATGGTGGAGTCACCATAGGAGTGTGGAGTCCCCAAGCAGTCACTTGGTGTTTACACAAGCACATCCACAATATTAGTCTTTATGCTGATTTTAAAAGAGAAAAGGCAAGTGTTCAATGGAGATCACACTCAACCTGTTTGTGTTAATGGGGCAGAGGTTCAGATTTTCCCTTCCATCATATCTGAATTTTAAAACAGCCACATTCTGAATGTGCCCATATACTGTGCTTTAGAAAGCGGATCAGTGACTCCCTAAGGCTGCATTATGAATGCAGGAGTAGATGCTCTTAGGATAGTTTTCATCCCTTATGTATTAGCCACCCTAAGGGCCCTTACCCTAACAATTTTCATGAAGCTGCACCAGGATGTGGTCATCACATCATGACTAAGTTCTATGGGGCAGTTAGATTGGTGTATGATGAGGATGCAACCGAGGCTGGAGGATTCTGTAACCCCTTCGATGTCCTTGCTGATAAAAAGAGAACAGAGGCTGAAGCCCAGGCTTCATGCTGTTGGAGGGCTTGGCTGGGGACTCCATAACATGGGTAGCCCTTCCCCATTCTAGTGATGTGGGTGCAGAGGCTGGGCGGGAGCAGCAACCCAGGGTCTTGGAAATAGGAGGTGGATACCAGTATCTGAGTCCTCCGCTAAGAGAATCATGGGTAGAGCAGGTGTTCAAAGGTTGCTAGTGGGAAACAGAGCACAAAGGCCATGGAGGACACCAGGTCTATGGCAGCTCAAAGGGATCTTCTTTAAAGACATGAGCCCAGAGCTCGCTCCCTCTTGTCATAAACAGTATCTAAGGGTTAATGTTTCTTTTACCTGTAAAGGGTTAACAAAAGGGAACCAAACACCTGACCAGAGGACCAATCAGGAAACTGGATTTTTTAAAAGCTCAGGGAGGGAATGTTTGGGTCTGTGTCTTTTGACGGTCTCTCGGCTATGAGAGGGATCTTTCTATCTTCAAGCTTCTAATCTTCTGTTTCCTAGTTGTAAGTACAGGTATAAGACAATAT